>NC_053500.1:135820882-136160882 GCF_905171775.1 Rana temporaria | reverse complement strand
GCCGCTCAGGTCACTTTGTGACAGCAGAGTTGAAGGGGGTGTCATTCATCCTGTCACTGATCTTCCTTTTATAGAGTCATTGCGTAGTATAATGGCAGAACGATCCTGTGTGGTAAATTGTCCAATTTCTGTAGGTGATTTGACCTCCCGGTTTCAGGGCTCCTTCCTTTTGCCTCCTCCAAGGAGGATAGATGAGACCATTATGTGAAGGGCTCCTACATTTCTTTAGATTTAATTGGGTACAATACAGATTTCTCTTTTATGCATCCTTTGTTTGGCTCAGTTCCCACTGGCGCGATTTGGGATCCAACTTCGTGTCTTAACACTACAGAAGTCGCTGCGATTTTTATAATGGCTTCCTGTACTGGTTCAAGGCAACTTCTATCCGACTTGTGCCCATAGACTTTAATGGAAGTCGCCTTTTTTTTTTTTTTTTTTTTAAGATTTATAAATGCCTAGGTGGATGCCGCATCGGTCCCCTGGGGCCTCTGCACTGAAAACTGAGCGATCGAACACCGGCGATCACTCGGACACACAGAGCTGCAGCCCAGCTTGGGTGCCCCCATAGCTTGCTGCGGGGGGGCACTCGTCAGGGAGGGGTCAGGAGCACCGAAGAGGGACCCAAGAAGAGGATCAGGGCTGCTCTGTGCAAATCGACTGCACAGACCAGTTAAGCATAACATGTTTGTAATGTCTCACTTTGTTGTTTTTTTTTTTTTATATAAAAAAAAAAAAAAATCACTTAAAGCGGTGGTTCACCCTCCATAACAACATTTTAGCATAAAATTAGGCTTAGTAGCGCGAGCTACAGTATGCCTGTATTTATTTTTTGAGCCCGGTACTCACTGTGCAATCGTATATTGAAGATTCCGACTCCCCGCAGGGAATGGGCGTTCCTATGGAGAGGGAAGGTGATTGACGGCCGGCTCTGGCATGTCACGCTCCCCGAAGACAGCCGGAACAGGTCTCGGCTCTTCACGGCGCCTGCGCACAGACTATGCGCAGGCGCCGTGAAGAGCCAAGTCCTATTTCGGCTATTTCCGGAGAAGCGTGACGTGCCAGAGCCGGCCGTCAATCACCTTCCTTCTGGATAGGAACGCCCATTCCCCGCGGGGAGTCGGAATCTTCCATATATTTTTTTATAGGGTGAACCCCCGCTTTAAGATTTCCCAAAATCCTTTTCATCCAATTGGGGAATTGGCCTGGAGCGTCTTATAAAAAAATTGCAGAAATGCTCAGAACATCGATATTCTAATTCTGTGAACGTCATCAATAATCTTCTAAAGCAGCCCCTCAATCCCGGTATGCTGATCCCCCGACTCCCACCTACGTGTTCCGTCTGATCCCTTGTGCCTTGCATTGTCTGCCCACTGCTCCACCTTTTGCGCGGTGCGTCCCTAACATTTTCCTTTTTGTCTCTGCAGTTTAAGGCACACGCCTCCAAGTATTACCCCCAGCTGTGTGAGATCATGCAGTTTGATCTGATCCCCGAGCTGCGTGCCGTGCTGAGGAGGTTCTTCCTGCGGATTGGGGTCGTCTTTAAGATCTGGAGCCCAGAAGAGGAGCCACAGGTGAACAGCATGAGTCGGTTATGATTGGTGCTGCTGCTGGGACAGTTATGGTGGATGGACAGTACGGTGGCGAGTGCTGCTTTGAAGACTGATTCCTCTGTGTATTAGTCAGACGACCGGCCTACCTTTTTTTCATCCAGTATTACCCGCCATGTCTGCCCCCAGCCCGGACTGTGGGCAACAGAAGTCAACCCGTCCCCCTCGTGGAACGTAGGTTTTAGGAACTTGTTAAAGCGTCTCTTATGTTCTCCGCAGTGTTCATACTCGTTCTAGTTCTTAGTTGGATGGAGATAAATCTATAATTTTATTTTTTCTACTTGGGGGTAAAGCTTTTCATAATCTGATTTTACTCTTTTATTTATTGGTC
The DNA here is from genome assembly GCF_905171775.1 of Rana temporaria. NCBI lineage: Eukaryota > Metazoa > Chordata > Amphibia > Anura > Ranidae > Rana > Rana temporaria. The sequence continues at coordinate 136,158,944 of NC_053500.1, read as the reverse complement.
ACCCCCCATGATGACCTTGCCGTGGTACCAGATGAGGATTTGGGGTTTGTAATGTTAGATATTTATTGGTAAACGTCTACAACACTGTCATCATGTGTATAGGTCGAAGGTCAGGTTTATAGGGGGGTCCTACTGGGTTCAGCAATTGTGTACCCTGCTGGGTGTAACTGAGACGTTGGCTACGCAGTGCGCCTCCTGTGCACACAGCTCAGAGGCACATCGGCATTACCCAGGCCTGGTTCACATTGGGGCAATCCTATTAATTTCTGTAATGAGAGGTCAGATCTGATAATGGCTCTAGGTTTCTCAAAAAATGGGTCATTCCTGGCAATGCAATCTATCCCTCGTGAGCCCGGAGGGTATAACCAGTGTGCATATACTCCAAAATTAATTCCCAGCAATCAAATGCCTATATACAGCCATCAATCCCCTGAACTGGAGCAGTGTCCAGCTAGAAATTTCATAGCAGCTCTAATACTGTACCTGCTAATGTGTATACTGATCCAGTAGAATACTTTTCCCATTAATGGGGGAGCCCCCCCATTCCTGCATTAAATGTATGGGTTTGCACACCTGCTGTGCCCATTATGAGGGGTTCCCACCCTCCCTGCACTAAGTTCCTGGGTCTACAAACTGGCTGTGCCCATTTATAGGGGTTCCCACCATCCCTGCACTAAGTTTCTGGGTTTACAAACTGGCTGTGCCCTTTTATAGGGGTTCCCACCATCTCTGCACTAAGTTTCTGGGTTTACAAACTGGCTGTGCCCATTCATTCATAGGGGTTCCCACCATCCCTGCACTAAGTTTCTGGGTCTAACAACTGGCTGTGCCCATTCATAGGGGCTCCCACCATCCCTGCACTAAGTTTCTGGGTCTTCAAATTGGCTGTTCCCATTCATAGGGTTTCCCACCAGTCCTGCATGAAGTTCCTGGGTCTACAAACTGGCTGTGCCCATTCATAGGGGTTCCCACCAGTCCTGCTTTGAGTACCTGGGTCTCCTACCTGCTGTGCTCATATGCCTACTGGTTGTTTTAGTCTTATGGAGACGGTAATGGGAGCAGCTGGAACACACCAAGGTGGGTGGAGACACCAAAACTTCCAGCTGGACAGGAACAAAGCTGGGGAATCATGGCAGAGGGTTGCATAATAGATCAGTGCCACTCCAAGCCTGAAGTATCAGTCTCCCAGGTTTCCACTCTATATTTAGGTGCTGGCAGAGAAAGCGCGTATCACTCCAAATTATAATATGGGATGCAGGTACCGCCGCACCCTGTATTAGGCTGGACTCGCACCTATGCAGTTTTGGCGCATTTTGCAGATTTGCACTACAGAACGTGTTCCATAGGAAACAATGTTAAATGGACTGTAGTGCAAATCTGCGAAATGCACTAAAACAGCATAGGTGTGAATCCAACCGTACACTCCAATGTAAAGTCAATGAAAGATGCTTCAGCTCAAATCCCAGTCCATTGGTCACTCCCCTCTGACCAGTTTCACCCACACTGGGCTTAATTGTAGAGACTCTATGACTAAGCCCAGTGTGGATGAAACATGTCAGAGAGGAGTGACCAATGGACTGGGATTTGAGCAGAAGCCTGACATTAGTGTTAAGTACAGTGTGTTGTGGTACCTGCATGCCATATTGTAATATCCAAGACTTGCAAAAAAAGAAAATGGACCTTTTGTCAATTTTCCTCTATCTGTCAGCCCTCCTCCTCATTAAAACCCACTTTGTAAAAGTGAACCCAAAAATGTAAATGTACTTTTCCTACCTGGCTAGGTGAAGGTGACTTTACGTGACTGCACCACAGGATTCTGGGGGACACTGAAAATCAAAAATCCCATGAAATGTTTTTCCTTGGGAGGTTTAGTATTCTCAAAGGATCTTGTGGGGAGGACTACAGGAAACAGCCGAGTCTTATTTAAGGCAAAGCTCCACCCAAAAGGTAAGTACCCTCCACTGCCACATTTGGCTCTTTTTTTTTTTTAGGGGGGAGCAGGTAGCTGCTCCCACTTCTAGGTAAGATCACCGCAGGGAGCTCCAAGTATTTGTGCCCCCTCCTCCCGCCATATTCTTGGACCTGTGCGTAGTAGGGTGGTAGTATGCATGCAGTAGGCAATGGCTGTGAAGGCTTCACTGCCAGTTTCCCTCAGTGAAGATGCCCATGCCTGCACCTGGAACAGACTGAAGAATCTGCTTGGGGTGCTGACATTGCTGGGTTCCTGGACTGGTAAGTGTCCTTATATTAAAAGTCGGCAGCTACAGTATTTGTAGCTTCTGACTTTACATTTTATTTATTTTTTGCCCAGACTGGAGCCCCTCCTTTTTATTCAGGGAGTGGTAGTGAATGACTATTCAGTTCAACCTTAGACCCCTTTCACACTGAGGATTTTTTCAGGCGGTACAGCGCTAAAAATAGCACCTAAATACCGCCTGAAAAACTCCTGCCCAGCCTTCTCAATGTGAAAGCCCGAGGTGATGCGCTGGCAGGAGAGAAAAAAAATCCCCTGCAAGCAGCATCTTAGGAGCGTTGTGTATACCGCTCATTCCCATTTAAAACAATGGGAAACTGCGGTAATGCGCCTCTGCAGAGGCGCATTGCGGGCGGTATTAACCTTTTATCGGCCACTAGCAGGGGTTAATACCGCACCGCTAGCGGCTGAATCCTGCCACCGCGCCTCCCGCCCCAGTGTGAAATGGGCTTTAATGGATAATATGTAAAAGTGTCTGGACAACTTTTTTCTGGTACAATAAATGCAAAAGAGGGAATAAGAAGAGGGTTCCCCCAGACAAGAGGGAGGAAGAGATTACCCAAACGAGTCGGGTGCTGAGCTAGAAGGGCATAGGACCACCATGGGCCCCCCCCCCCCCCACACCTTGAGGAAATTATTGTGGGAGTCATGGAGGATACTGGTCATCAGGAGGCTTTCACATAAATTGGTGTTGATGTTATAAAGCAGGGATAAGCAATTAGCGGACCTCCAGCTGTTGCAAAACTAGTCCCATCATGCCTCTGGTTGTCATGTTTATAGCTGTCAGAGTCTTGCTATGCCTCATGGGACTTGTAGTTCTGCAACAGCTGGAGGTCCACTAATTGCATGTCCCTGTTATAAAGGATATTTAGAATGCAATGCTTTTGGTTTGGGTGGAGTGATCCTTTACATATAAAGTAATATCCTTGAAGCTCTCGTCAGTTTCCTAAGCAGGTCCGCGTCTTCCACCTTCATCCATTTTTCCACCATCAGCCAGCAATTCTAAATGTTTAATTGCATCCATACACATCTCCTGTGAGACCGATGCAGAGTATTGTGTAGAGCAGGGACATGTAGTTTTGCAACAGCTGGAGCTCCACCAATTACAAGTCCCATCATGCCTCTGCGTGTCATGCTTGTGGCTGTCAGGGTCTTGCTATGCCTCATGGGACTTGTAGTTCTGAAACAGCTGGAGGTCCGCTAATTGCTTATCCCTGGTGTAGAGGGAACTGATGTGGCTGGAAGGGAATTGTATTTCCAGCACCCTTTTGTGTGCCCAGCCGTATGACGTCCCCACCCTGAGATTCCACATAATACTATGAGCTGTGTGTGATGTCGCCTCTGACCGCATCTCTTCCGTCCATTATGGCCGAGTCCTGCTAACCCTCTGCTGCACATGACTACATCTTATCCCTTCTGTTTATTATGTGTATGCCAACAGCTCTACTATCCATGTGTAGGCCTAGTCCTAGTTGACCACATCCTCTCCCCAAGCCCTATTCACCAAACCTGTACACATCCTTACTGCACATCTCCTGCCACATATGCTTGCCACATCGCTCTAAAGCAGGGATATGCAATTAGTGGACCTCCAGCTGTTGCAAAACTACAAGTCCTATCATGCCTCTGGGTGTTACGCTTGTGGCTGTCAAGTCTTGCTATGTCTCATGGGACTTGTAGTTCTGCAACAGCTGGAGGTCCACTAATTGCATATCCCTGCACTAAAGCCTCATACACACGATCGGATTTTTGGCGGACAAAGTGTAGGACTTTTGTCCGAAGGGCGTTGGCCACGAACTTGTATTGCATACAGACGGCAAAGAATTGTCGGCCAATAAACACAAAACCACATGGTTTTTCAGCGCTTTAGCGCCACCCTTTGGCCAACGTCTGCTAATGTTGTGTTGAGCATTGCTTCTGAGCATGTGTGTTTTGTTCAAAGGACTTCTATACGCACACAATCAGATAATCCAACAAGACACATTTGTTGGCGGACAATTTTAAAGCATGCCATCCAACATTTGTTGGCGGAAAATCCGACAACAATTGTCCGCTGGAGCATACAGACGGTTGGATTTTCCGACAACATCTTCCCATCCCACAATTCCCGTCGGATAATCCGATCGCGTGCATGAGGCTTAAGGCTTGGTTCACACTAGTGTGACTTGTGAGACCGGGAGGGGTTGATTTGCTAAAGGGAAACCCACTTTGCACTACATGTGCACTTGCTGTAGATCCGAAGGGAGACATGCAAGGAAAGTAAACAGCATTTTTGCTTGTACATGATTGGATAAAATCAGCAATGCTTCCCCTCAGATCTACAGCGACTACACTTGTAGTACAAAGGTGCATTCAAAGGTGCAAATCAAACCCCATAGTCGCATGACAAGTCAAAATCCATTTATTCCAATGGCACCGTTCTAATCTATGTGACTCGGTCACATCGGCTTCATATTTTGAGGCAACCTTAAGCCTCGTACACACGATCGGATTTCCATCGGACAAAGCCGCGGAATTTTGTGCGAAGAGCATTGGCCGTGAACTTTGTATTGCATACAAACAACAAAGAATTGTTGGCCAACAAACATGAAACTACGTGTATTTTCAGCTCTTTAGCGCCACCCTTTGGGCTTCTTCTAGTGTTGTCTTCTGGTTAGCATTGGTTCAGAGCATGCGTGTTTGGACTTGTGTACATACGATAGGATACTCCAACATCACACATTTGTTGTCGGAAAATTTTAAAGCATGCTATCCCACATTTGTTGTCGGAAATTCTGACAACAATTGTCTGATGGAGTGTACAAACGGTTGGGTGAGTGTACAAACGGTTGGGTTGTCCGACAACACAATTCCCGTTGGAACGTCCGATCGTGTGTACGAGGCTTCAGACTCGCATACGCTCTAATGTTGCATGGAAGTTGCACGACAATGGGAGTCGTACCAGTGTGAACCAAGCCTTATGAACCTAATCTGCAAATGATCCTGGTAACTCCTGAATTGCATGTTGATCAACCCTGAATGGTATCCATCTTGGAAAATTACAATGAATACAGCTGACCACAATGGGTGATCATGTGACACTCATGCATGGGGCTAGTCCAGTGATGGCGACCCTTGGCACTCCAGATGTTTTGGAACTACATTTCCCATAATGCTCCACTACACTGCAGCGTGCATGAGCATCATGGGAAATGTAGTTCCAAAACATCTGGGGTGCCAAGGTTCACCATTATTGGGCTAGTCGGATTTGTGGCTCCTCCCATCGTCAGGGACAGAAGGGGACATATTATTATTATTAGGATTCCTGTACCTCAGTCTATATAAATCTATGTATAATATAATATTTCCCCCCCTCATAATGTGTACATTTCTTATTTTCTCTGATTTTAATTTTTGCTCTAAACTGTGTGATGTGACCGATTTCTGGATGTAAACTTTCTGAATGATAAAAGGCTGTAAAGTTTTCTATGTAAGATATTATAATGTATCATATTGTTATAATATATTCTGCTTTAATCGGGTGATAAATCGATCAATAAAGCTTTAATGGTGATTGCGGCCGGGGGGCTTCTTCCTGAACACACCAGATGTCACGGCTATGAGAACAAAGAGCGAGGCTCCTGATTCCAAGAGATTGATGCCTCGTCACTAGGCTCACAGATATGGTGAAGAGGGCCTGTCTGCCTGGTCACACCTTTTTGTGCTTTAACAAAAATAAAACAATCAACCAATTTATGAAAAAAAAAAAAAAAAAAAAAACATACGATGGCCTGTAACGGTCAGGGGTTAACACCGTTTACGATATTCCATTCCACTCCACTAACCCAAGACAGCTTATCCGACAATCCAGCCGACAGGATTCATTCCATTCCCCAGAATAAAGAGTCAAACGAATGAATACTTTTAATGGTACACTCAGCTTGTTTTATACAGTTACAAGCATGCTACAGGGACTATGAAACCCTCCACCCAAAACATCACACAATGGGCCCTTAATGAGTTCCCCCTCAATCCCAGACAGACATTCTGGCACCGCATTTAGGGTGCATTCACACCTGAGCGTAGCGCTTTGCGGCGTTTTTTTACCGCGATTTGCAGCGTCAAAACGCAGCGTTTTTTACCTCGATTTGTCGCAACAAAACGCAGCGTTTTTTACCGCAATTTTTTACAGGTCTAGGGTCACCACTGTAAAACGCCCAAATTCAAGCGACAAAAAAGGGTCCAGAACTTGTTTGGGCTTCAGGCGTTCGGCGTCAGGCATTTTGTAGTGGAGATGTGAACCATCTCCATAGAGAATAATTTATTTTTTCTCCTCTAGCGTTTTGGGGCGTCGCGCTTCAGGCGACAAAACGCTCAGGTGTGAATGCAGCCTTAAAGGAGCTAATTTTTACAGCTGACAAGTCGCATTCCACATCTTATCATCAATAGACTTTTCACACAAAACAGTGTCATTAGCATCACACAATGAAAAGGTCTGTAGAAGCAGACCTAATTAGCACAATGGACACAGAATGCACGTAAACATCCCATAATAGGCAGCCAGACTGGCTACCAAGCTCCAACTTACATCACCACAGTAGCAGACTTAATTAGCATCTCAACAGTCTACGTTACACATTGGATGAGACATTCTTATTGACCTGTAATATGTCAAGATCCTGCAGTACATGAATTATCATTAATGTCCCATCTCATGTAATTCATGATATCAGTTCTTAGTCATCCTATGCCCAAAAGGGACTCCTGTTACATGCCCCATCCCAGTACAACTGTCCAAAACCTATTTGGGAATCAATCGATTCCATTAATAAGTGAATGTAAAGGCTCCATACCAGAGGCAACATTAACACAATTAAAGGGGTTGTAAAGGCAAAAATAGCTAAATATCTTCCTTTACCTTAGTGCAGTCCTCCTTCACTTACCTCATCCTTTCATTTTGCTTTTAAATGTACTTATTTCTTCTGAGAAATCCTCACTTCCTGTTCTTCTGTCTGTAACTCCACACAGTAATGCAAGGCTTTCTCCCTGGTGTGGAGTGTCGTGCTCGCCCCCCCTCCCTTGGACTACAGGAGAGTCAGGACAGCCACTAACACACAGCTCCTTTCTCTATCTGCAATGTAGAGAGCGTCCTGACTCTCCTGTAGTCCAAGGGAGGGGGTGAGCACGACACTCCACACCAGGGAGAAAGCCTCACATTACTGTGTGGAGTTACAGACAAAAGAACAGGAAGTGAGGATTTCTCAGAAGAAATAAGGAGCAAAATGGAAGGATGAGGTAAGTGAAGGAGGACTGCACTATGGTAAAGGAAGCTGTTTAGGAAATAAAAAAATTACCTTTACCACCCCTTTAAGAAGTAGAAAAATATGATTTATATTAGTATTATACAGTAAAACCTTGGTTTGAGAGCGTTTTTGCAAGACGAGCAAAATTTTTAAATAAATTTTGACTTGATATACAAGCGATGTCTTGATATACAAGTAGCGTCACGTCACAAGTGACTATCAAAGAGAAGAGCGGCCCCTCTTTGTGTAGCGATATGGTTACATTTAATGAAGGTGCAACATATTGCTACACTTAGACCCCTTTCACACTGCCGACGCCCATAGAGTCGACGGGAAAATAGCAGTAAAATGCTGCTATTTTACCGTCTGATTTGTGGTGCATTTCGGCTGCTAGTGGGGAGCTTTTACCCTCCCCCCGCTAGCGGCTGAGAAAGGGTTAATACTGCCCGCAATGCACTGCTACAGCGGCGTATTGCCAGCGGTACGGCAGCGCTGCCCATTGATTTCAATCGGCAAGAGCGCATTGGCAGCGGTGAGTTCACCGCTGCGTATGCGCTCCAAATAAGCTGCTGGCAGGACTTTTCCTGACGCCCTGCCAGCGCATCGCTCCATGGAGACTATAGAGCAGCTGTTTTAGGGCGGATTGCAGGCACTATTTTTTTAACGCTATAGCGCCTGCAAAATGCCCTCAGTGTGAAAGGGGTCTTAGAGGCGCCTCTCTTCTCTTTTAAACTCTGTACCGTTTTTCTCCGAAAATAAGCCCGGGTCTTATATTCATTTTGGCAACAAAAAACACAGTAGGGCTTATTTTTGGGGTAGGTCTTGCCATGTAATGTGCCGTATTCTCTCCCCCTCCCTCTCCCTGCCTTCATCTGCATTGTGGGTCAGTGACTTCAAAAAAATAATTAATTAGTGGATCAGCAAGCCAAACATCTGACATTGTGTGGGTGAGTTTACACCTTGATGATTGGTGGTATGACGTTAGAGGTGGAGGAAGCACAGATTCACAGAATGGATAATGTAGAAGGAAGGAAATCCTTCCACTGCAGTTCCTCAGGTAGCGCTTCCTCTCCAGCAAGAACACTGAGCAACACAGTAGCAGTCGGAGGGAGCAGTGCCTTCGATGATCTCACACTACAGATTTACCGCAATGAGGATATGGAAAAAGAAAGTACCTATGCACAGGAAGTGCCGTTTTTTTGGGGGGTACTACTTTGGCATAATTAACATTTCTAGATGTTCCCTAAAACTATCTTTATTGTAAGAAAAAAAAATTGTGATTCTCTTTTCAGCCAGAATCGTGCAGCTCTAATATCTGGTACAGCCAGAAGAGCAGCGCTTTCAGGAGAAGCTGCGCAATGGCGGCTTTTGTATATCAGAGGACAGGTTTTCTTGAATATCTCAGTCAATGAGATGGAACAGGTAGTGAATCTGTTAATTTGGAGCTTGTACAAGGATTATACACCCCATCAGTCTATCTTTCTCTCCAGGAAGACCTCGGACCTGATGGGCTGGGTCCTCTACGGAACTGAGAACGTTCACATGTGTAGAGTGTGTAAACCAGTTCCTTGCTTGATACAGGGAGCCTCAAGTGCAGTACCAGATATAATATTTAATAAATGTAAAACTACTACAAGAGATGGTCAGAGACTGTAGATCTACAGGAGATGGTCAGAGACTGTAGATCTACAAGAGATGGTCAGAGACTGTAGATCTACAAGAGATGGTCAGAGACTGCAAACCCACTCCAGAAGATGATCAGGGACTGAGGACACGCTACAGCATATAATCAAAGATTGCAGACAAGCTACAGTGGACAGAGGCTGCAGACACGCAACATCCAACTGATAAGAGACTGGGCACACACTACAGGAGACAGCCAGAGACTATAGACACACTACATAAAACTGATAAGAGACTATAGACATTCTACAGGACACGGCCAGAGACTGTGGACATGCTACAGGAAAGGGTCCCTGACTAGGAACATGCTATAGTGGATGAAAAGAGACTGGAAACAGGCAACAGGAGACCGATGGAGACTGGGAGCATGCTATGGAAGACGGTCGTAGAATGCAGACACACTACAAGGGATAGTCAGAGACTGGACATGCATAACATGATGAGATTGTTAGAGCAGTGTCACAACCAGGGTGTCCTGGCACCTTGGGGTGCTGTCCTGATTCCCCCAGGGCCCTGTGGGAACAGTACCAAGTTTACCCTGGATCGATTTCATCAGTTGCCATGGTGCTGGTGGGCCAGCTGCTCCATAACAACCAATGGCGTTCAAAGGCCAAGGCGCTAGGAGTCATTTGGTGCTATTATAATGTTGGCTGGCTCGCTAGCAACGTGGAAATGCCTGACTCTAATTAAGGGCAGGTGCCATGCAGGGCCACCCCCAGCTTTCTGGCCAGGAAGTCTGCCTTCTCCAGACCCCCTAGACTTCCCACGATCTGCCTCCTCCAGACCCCCTAAGACTTCCTACATTCTGCCTCCTCCAGGCCCCCTAGACTTTCCATGCTCTGCCTCCTCCAGACCTCCTAGACTTTCTGGGCTTTGTCTCCTCCAGACCCCCTAGACTTCCCTCACTCTGCCTCCTCCAGACCCCCCTAGACTTCCCACATTCTGCCTCCTCCAGACCCCCCTATATTTCCCACATTCTGCCTCCTCCAGGCCCCCCTATATTTCCCACATTCTGCCTCCTCCAGGCCCCCCTAAACTTCCCACATTCTGCCTCCTCCAGACCCCTTAAGACTTCCCTCATTCTGCCTCCTCCAGACTTCCCTAAACTTCCCACATTCTGCCTCCTCCAGACCCCCCTAGACTTCCCACATTCTGCCTCCTCCAGACCCCCCTAAACTTCCCACATTCTGCTCCCTCCAGACCCCCCTAGACTTCCCACATTCTGCCTCCTCCAGACCCCCCTCGACTTCCCACATTCTGTCTCCTCCAAACCCCCCTAGACTTCCCACATTCTGTCTCCTCCAGACCCCTTAAGACTTCCCACATTCTGCCTCCTCCAGACTTCCCTAAACTTCCCACATTCTGCCTCCTCCAGACCCCCCTAGACTTCCCACATTCTGCCTCCTCCAGACCCCCCTAGACTTCCCACATTCTGCCTCCTCCAGACCCCCCTAAACTTCCCACATTCTGTCTCCTCCAGACTTCCCTAGACTTCCCACATTCTGCCTCCTCCACACCCCCCTAAACTTCCCACATTCTGCCTCCTCCAGACCCCCTAAGACTTCCCTCATTCTGCCTCCTCCAGACCCCCCTAGACTTCCCACATTCTGCCTCCTCCAGACCCCCTAGACTTCCCACATTCTGTCTCCTCCAGACCCCCTAGACTTCCCGCACTCTGCCACACAACTGGAATTAAAAGGTAGAGCTCTGATGTTAGGGAGGCCTGTATGGTGGGTAACTTTGATGTGACGGAGGACTGTGTCATTATGGGGGGGGGGGGGAGTCCGACACTCTGGTGTGATGGAGGGCTGTTTCATTTATTGGGGGGACTCTGGTGTGATGGGAGGACTGTGTCATTATGGAGGGACTCTGATGGGGAAACTTCTTATGTGAATTTAATTTCAGTGACAGGAAGCAGAACAGGCTGGCAGGATCCACGAGGATTTACAACTCATTCATTTATCAAATTATTTAAAATCACACTTTCCTAGAATTTAGTCTAAGAAATAATTTCCTCCAATGACCGCAGTATGCACCAAGGTAAAGAAAACACAGACTAACCAGAGGAGTAAACCTTTGCCGGAAGTGACATCACATGTGTTCTACAAGTTAAGACTTCCGGGTGTTGCATTTCACACTTATTTTTAACAGTAATGGGAGCTTATAAGGTGAAATACAGGATTTGGAAATCAGACGGATTGCTAAAATGTTGAATTTTAAAAGCAGCGGCAAGTCTGCTGATATGACAGGTTTGCTAATCTGACAGAACATGTAGAACACCTCTGATTTTATAATTCAACTTGTTAACAGTCCAATGGATTTCCAGATACTGTATTTCACCAGATATGCTCCGTTTACTGTTAAAAATACCTGTAAAATGCAAAACTCTGGTGGGTGTAACAAGATGTCCGCTTGCCACCTTCTCGGTGTATCATTACTATGAAGGAGTGCAGGGTGTGGCAAGATGGCGGCGGTGTAACGTCACTTCCGTAACGATTTCCGACGGGTCGCCTAATCTGATGAAACATCTGTATGCAGTCATGTACAGCGCGTGAACTGTGGGCGGAAGTGGCCCGGAACTCCCTGAGTACGGTTGGGCGCATGTGCGGGACGGCTGGGGACGCTGGGAGGGGCTGGACATGCGCATTGCGGAGAGGGCGCCATCGTGAGCAGGTTTGAATGTGAAGTGCGAAAGAGGAGGCAGAATAGTACATAGATCCACCCGGGAGAGCTGAACAGGTGAGAGACCCCCCCACATATCACCCCATCCCCTCCCCCCCCAAGAATCCCCCCCATCACCACAGATAGACTCCACCCTCCTGCACATCACCCCCCAACACACAGAGCATGACAGGTAAGGAGACTTCATGTAACACCCCATAATATTACCCCTCCCCCTCATATATCACCCCATAATATTACCCCTCCCCCTCATATATCACCCCATAATATTACCCCTCCCCCCTCATAGAACACCCCATAATATCACCCCCTCCCCCCTCATAGAACACCCCTCCCCCTCATATAACACCCCATAATATCACCCCTCCCCCTCATATAACACCCCCCCCCTCATATAATATCACCCCTCCCCCTCATATAACACCCCATAATATCACCCCTCCCCCTCATATAACATCCCCCCCCTCATATAATATCACCCCTCCCCCTCATATAACACCCCATAATATCACCCCTCCCCCTCATATAATATCACCCCTCCCCCTCATATAACCCCCCCCCCCCTCATATAATATCACCCCTACCCCTCATATAACACCCCATAATATCACCCCTCCCCCTCATATAATATCACCCCTCCCCCTCATATAACATCCCCCCCCCTCATATAATATCACCCCTACCCCATAATATCACCCCATAATATCACATCACCCCATAATATCACCCCTCCCCTCATATAATACCCCCATGATACCACCCCCTCTCTTATATCACCCCATAATATCACATCACCCCCCAAAATACCACCCCCCTCATATAACACCCCATAATATTACCCCCCTCATATAACACCCCATAATATTACCCCCCTCATATAGCACCCAATATTACCCCCCCCCCCCTCATAACACCCCATATTACCCCCCCCCCCCCCTCATATAACACCCCATAGTATCACATCAGCCTATATCACCCACCCCTCATATATCACCCCCCCTCATATGTCACCCCATAATATCACCCCCCCCCTTCTCGTATATCACTTCATAATATATCACCCCATAATTTTACCCCCTCACATAACACCCCCATAATATTAACACCCTCATATAACATCCCCCCTCTTCATATCACACACCCCCATATCACTCTCCCTCTATTCTCCCCATATCACCCCCTCCTCATGTCCCCCCTCTCGTCTCTCACAGGAAGTGATGGGGATCTCCCCACTAACAGACACATCCCACCATTCCACCCTCTCTATCAGTGGCGGGGAACCTGACAATATATATGGTGGCCCTAAAGATCGGCCCCAATCCTGTCTGAGGGACACACAATAGTGACCCATTTCTGTGCATTATATCAGGATAGGCGGCCCTACCCCTCCCCCCATCAATACATGTGCCGGAATATTCCTCAACACCCCCAAACTGTTTGGTGCCCCGTCATTGGTGTCAGTGGGAGGAATAGTGCCCCATCATTGGTATCAGTGGGAGGAATAGTGTCCCATCATAGGTGCGCTGAGTGTCGGGAGGGGGGGAGTAGGTGCGCTGGGTGTCGGGGGGGGGTGTTAGGTTGCGCTGGGTGTCGGGGGGTAGGTTGCGGTTGGTAGGTGCGCGCTGGGTTTTGGGTTGGGTAGGTGCGCGCTGGTTGTTGAGGGGGGGGGGGGGTTTTAGGTGCGCGCTGGGTTTTGGGGGGGTAGGTGCGCGCTGGGTTTTGGGGGGGGGGGGGGTAGGTGCGCGTTGGGGGGGGGTAGGTGCGCGCTGGGTGGGGGGGTAGGTGCGCGCTGGGTGGGGGGGTAGGTGCGCGCTGGGTGTCGGGGGGGGGGGGGTAGGTGCGCGCTGGGTGTCGGGGGGGAGTAGGTGCGCGCTGGGTGTCGGGGGGGGGGGGGGTGGTAGGTGCGCGCTGGGCGTCGGGGGGGGGGGGTGGTAGGTGCGCGCTGGGTGTCGGGGGGGGGTGGTAGGTGCGCGCTGGGTGTCGGGGGGGGGGGGGGTAGGTGCGCGCTGGGTGTCGGGGGGGGGTAGGTGCGCGCTGGGTGTCGGGGGGGGAGTAGGTGCGCGCTGGGTGTCGGGGGGGGGGGGGCTAGGTGCGCGCTGGGTGTCGGGGGGGGGGGGCTAGGTGCGCGCTGGGTGTCGGGGGGGGGAGTAGGTGCGCGCTGGGTGTCGGGGGGGGGGGGGGGCTAGGTGCGCGCTGGGTGTCGGGGGGGGGGGGGCTAGGTGCGCGCTGGGTGTCGGGGGGGGGGGTGGTAGGTGCGCGCTGGGTGTCGGGGGGGGGTGGTAGGTGCGAGCTGGGTGTCGGGGGGGGGGGGGGGGGTAGTAGGTGCGCGCTGGGTGTCGGTGTCGGGGGGGGTAGGTGCGCGCTGGGTGTCGGTGTCGGGGGGGTAGGTGCGCGCTGGGTGTCGGTGTCGGGGGGTAGGTGCGCGCTGGGTGTCGGTGTCGGGGGGGGTAGGTGCGCGCTGGGTGTCGGTGTCGGGGGGTAGGTGCGCGCTGGGTGTCGGGGGGGGGGGGGGGGGGTAGGTGCGCGCTGGGTGTCGGGGGGGGGGTAGGTGCGCGCTGGGTGTCGGGGGGGGGGGGGGGGGTAGGTGCGCGCTGGGTGTCGGGGGGGGGGGGTAGGTGCGCGCTGGGTGTCGGGGGGGGGGGGGTAGGTGCGCGCTGGGTGTCGGGGGGGGGGGGGGTAGGTGCGCGCTGGGTGTCGGGGGGGGGTAGGTGCGCGCTGGGTGTCGGGGGGGGGGGGGTAGGTGCGCGCTGGGTGACGGGGGGGGGGGGGTAGGTGCGCGCTGGGTGACGGGGGGGGGTAGGTGCGCGCTGGGTTTCGGGGGGGGTAGGTGCGTGCTGGGTGTCGGGGGGGGGGGGGTAGGTGCGCGCTGGGTGTCGGGGGGGGGGGGTAGGTGTGCGCTGTGTGTCGGGGGGGGGGGGTAGGTGCGCGCTGTGTGTCGGGGGGGGGGGGTAGGTGCGCGCTGTGTGTCGGGGGGGTAGGTGCGCGCTGTGTGTCGGGGGGGTAGGTGCGCGCTGTGTGTCGGGGGGGGGTAGGTGCGCGCTGGGTGTCGGGGCGGTAGGTGGGGGGGGTACTTGCGCGCTGGGTGTCGGAGGGGGGGGGTAGGTGCGCACTGGGTGTCGGGGGGGGGGGGGGGTACTTGCGCGCTGGGTGTCGGAGGGGGGGGGTAGGTGCGCGCTGGGTGTCGGGGGGGGTAGGTGCGCGCTGGGTGTCGGGGCGGTAGGTGGGGGGGGGTACTTGCGCGCTGGGTGTCGGAGGGGGGGGGGTAGGTGCGCACTGGGTGTCGGGGGGGGGGGGGGGTACTTGCGCGCTGGGTGTCGGAGGGGGGGTAGGTGCGCACTGGGTGTCGGGGGGGGGGTACTTGCGCGCTGGGTGTCGGAGGGGGGGGTAGGTGCGCACTGGGTGTCGGGGGGGGGGGGGGTACTTGCGCGCTGGGTGTCGGAGGGGGGGGGGGGTAGGTGCGCACTGGGTGTCGGGGGGGGGGGGGGGGGCTTGCACGCTGGGTGTCGGGGTTGTATTGTCTGTGTCGGGTATTATTAGATTGTAAGCTCTTCTGGCAGGGCCCTCTTATATTTTATTGTATGGTCTCCTTTTATACTGTAAAGCGCTGTGTAAACTGTTGGCGCTCTGTAAATCCCATATAATAATAATAATAAGTGTGGATTGTATGCTGCTCATTGATTGGCTGTGTAGGGACAGCGAGGGGTTAATCTCCTCTGCAGTCGGCTTCCCTTCTCTCTCTATATCTGGTGGGCGGGACATGAGTGATCCTCAACCAAACATCCCTGTCTGGCTCCTCCCCTGTAGCTTCCTGATTGGTTGGCGGGTGGAATCCCTGTCTGGGTTCATCTCCATGCTTCTTGCTCAGTGCCTGTTGGAGGGAGATGTGAGTACCTGTCATTGTGGGGCAGTTGGTGGGATTTCTGCCCCCCGGTGGGGGGGAGGGGGAGGTGTGGGGGTCAGTCTGCCTGTTATTACACGGAGGGGACATTCTTCTTCTCTGTCAGGGATTGCAGTGCTCAGTACACATGACAGGCCAGCAGCAGACAGGGGGAGCCTTGTGATGTCACCGGTGTCCTCCATCCCCCTGTGTGTGGTCACATCTCAGGACAGTCGGCTGTCACATCCCCTGGAATGGCAGACCATGGGCCTCATGCAGGAGAATGCTGATAGGATAATGTGTCCACACTCTGGGATCTCATTGGCTGCTGTCTGATTTCTTCCCTTGTGGCGGCTTTTTCCTGAATTTCCCCCTCTTCTGGATCGGCGTGCGCTCTCCGCTCTGATATAACGCTATAAATCCATTCCAGGAGAATATGCCACATGTATGGGGTGCAGAACCCATCGAGGAAACCCACCCCACCCTCCTGGATGACCCGTCCCTGTTGGGGCTTCATCGGTAAATAGAAGACATGTGCGATAATTGGTGCGAATATAGAACAGACTCCGCCTACTCTGACCACATAGTATTTATATATAAATTCAGTTTTCACTTTTATTCATTTTTTTATTTTTCTGTCTCAAGATCTCGTAGCTCAATCACCAAATGAACACTAACATTCAAATGTAACCGACAGATAACTGGGGGGTGGGCTGACGTGCAGGAGGGGATGAAGACCAATGCACAGAACTGGGGGGGGGGGGGGGGGTGAAGACCAATGCACAGAACTGGGGAGGGGGAATGAAGACCAATGCACAGGACTGGGGAGGGGGAATGAAGACCAATGCACAGGACTGGGGGGGGGGGGTGAAGACCAATGCACAGGACTGGGTGAGGAGAGAAAACCAACAGTCAGGACTGGGGGGGGGGGAGACCGGCGCATAGGACCGTGGGGGGGGTGTGTGTGAACACCGGCTCACAGGATTAGTGGGGGGGGGCAGCTCACAGGACTAGGGGGGTGATGAAGACCAATGCACAGGACTGGGTGAGGAGGGGAAGACCGGCGCATAGGACCGTGGGGGGGGGGGCCAGCTTACAGGACCAGGGGAGTGATGAAGACCGGCAGACTGGGGAGGGTGAAGACCGGCGTGGGGGGGATGGATGAAGAATGGTGCATAGGACGTTGGAGAGGGGGGCTTAAAGACCGATGGACTGGTAGGGGGGAATGAAGATCGGTGCATAGGACTGGTGGGGGGGGCGGTGAAGACCAGGAGGGGATGAAAACCAATGCACAGGACGGGGATGAATGAAGACCAACGCACGGGGGGGGGGGGGGGGAGAGATGACGACCAATGCACGGGACTACAGGGGGGGAGGGGGAGATAAAGACCAACACACAGGACTGGGGGGGGGGTGAAGACCAATGCGCAGGACTGGGGAGGGGAGAGAAGACCAACAGTCAGGACTGGACGTGGGGGGGCGGGGGGTAAATACCAACGGACTGGAGGGAAAATGAAGACCAATGCAGAGGACTAAGGGGGGGATGGATGAAGACCGGCGTGGGGGGGGATGGATGAAGACCGGTGCATAGGACTTTGGAGAAGGTGGGGGGGGCTTGAAGACCGATGGACTGGTGGGGGGGGGGGGTGAAGATCAGCACATAGGACTGGTGGGGGGGGAGGGGCGAAGATCAGCACATAGGACTGGTGGGGGGGGTGGTGAAGATCTGCGCATGGGACTGGTGGGGGGGGGGGGTGAAGATCTGCGCATGGGACTGGTGGGGGGGGGGGGTGAAGATCTGCGCATGGGACTGGTGGGGGGGGGGGTGTGAAGATCAGCGCATGGGATTGGTGGGGGGGGGGTGAAGATCAGCGCATGGGACTGGTGGGGGGGGGGGTGAAGATCAGCGCATGGGACTGGTGGGGGGGGGGGTGAAAACCAGGAGGGGATGAAGACCAGTGCACAGGATGGTGGGAGATGAAGACCATCGCACAGGACTGGGAGGGGGGGCGGGGGATGAAGACCAACGCACAGGACTGGGAGGGGGGACAGGAAGACCAACGTACAGAACTGGGTGGGGAATGAAGATCAACGCACAGGACGGGGGGGGGGGGAGAGGAAGACCAACGCACAGGACTGGGGGGTTGCATGGTGTCCCTCCTTTCTGATTAGGGTGGGGCTCTACAGTTCCAGTCTCCATCCTCAATAGTTGCCCTCCCCCAGGGCACACCGTGGACCTGATTTTGTGGGGTCTTGCCTTTTTCCCTCATTTTATGAAGATATCAGATTTTTTCCTTATTTTCCCTTTAATCTTTTTTTTTTTCAGATACAGAAGATCTGCCAGACATCTGTACAGGACTTTATCTATACATTGAAATACCACAAGACACTAAAGGTAAGCTCCAGACTGGTGTAAGGCCATAAAACCCGGAAGTGTTTGTTATCCTGGTCCATACACTGCAAGATTTAAGATTGTGGGAACTCTCCCCTTCCTCTGTGTAGAACAATGGAGCTGAGCGATGCCAATCTCCAGGGTCTGACCGAATATCTCCGGAAGACTCTGGACCCAGATCCTGCTGTGAGACGTCCTGGTATGTACAGCGCCACAGTATACATCATAGATTTCTATTTCTTAGTCCTTGGTGTGACGAGTCAGTGGGTGATATCTCATGTTCTCCTCTATGGAGATACAATTATATGAACGTTGTAGTCAGTAGATGTTCTCCTCTATGGAGATACAATTATATGAACGTTGTAGAGTCAGTAGATGTTCTCCTCTATGGAGATACGATTATATGAACGTTGTAGAGTCAGTAGATGTTCTCCTCTATGGAGATACAATTATATGAACGTTGTAGGGTCAGTAGATGTTCTCCTCTATGGAGATACGATTATATGAACGTTGTAGGGTCAGTAGATGTTCTCCTCTATGGAGATACGATTATATGAATGTTGTAGGGTCAGTAGATGTTCTCCTCTATGGAGATACAATTATATGAACGTTGTAGGGTCAGTAGATGTTCTCCTCTATGGAGATACAATTATATGAACGTTGTAGTCAGTAGACGTTCTTCTCTATGGAGATACGATTATATGAACGTTGTAGTCAGTAGATGTTCTCCTCTATGGAGATACGATTATATGAACGTTGTAGGGTCAGTAGATGTTCTCCTCTATGGAGATACGATTATATGAACGTTGTAGTCAGTAGATGTTCTCCTCTATGGAGATACGATTATATGAACGTTGTAGGGTCAGTAGATGTTCTCCTCTATGGAGATACGATTATATGAACGTTGTAGAGTCAGTAGATGTTCTCCTCTATGGAGATACGATTATATGAACGTTGTAGAGTCAGTGGATGCTCTCCTCTATGGAGATACAATTATATGAACGTTGTAGAGTCAGTAGATGTTCTCCTCTATGGAGATACGATTATATGAACGTTGTAGGGTCAGTAGATGTTCTCCTCTATGGAGATACAATTATATGAACGTTGTAGGGTCAGTGGATGTTCTCCTCTATGGAGATACGATTATATGAACGTTGTAGGGTCAGTGGATGTTCTCCTCTATGGAGATATGATTATATGAATGTTGTAGGGTCAGTGGATGTTCTCCTCTGTGGAGATATGATTATATGAACGTTGTAGGGTCAGTAGATATTCTCCTCTATGGAGATACAATTATATAAACATCAATGGCGATATCACTTAATGCTCTTGGAGAGTGTGACATCTGGGGGGAGCGGATGGTACCAACCTGACTTCTTCCTGATTTCTGTGACTTTTAGCTGAAAAGTATCTGGAGTCCGTAGAAAGCAATGCCAACTATCCCCTGCTGCTATTAACCCTTCTGGAACGTTCCCAGGACACCGTTATTAAAGTGTGCTCATCTGTCACTTTCAAAAATTACATCAAGAGGAACTGGAGGGTTGTGAGTACCTGTGTGTGGGGGTCTGTCCCTGCCCCGTGTGTGGGGGTTCCTAGATGTCTGTCTTTTCCTTATGTATTTGGGTTTCCATCTCATTCCTTTCTGTGGCGCTTCTGGGCATCCATCTTCTGGAGGTTCCCCCGTAGTGTGTGAGGGCTTTAGAGAGTTTACCTCTTCCCTCTGTGGGGAGGGGGTCTGTCTCTGTGTGTTGGGCTCCCTCTTCTCCGGTGTGTGGGGCTTCTGGGGGTCCCTCTCCTCCCTCTGTATTGGGGTCCCTCCCTGCGTGTGGGGCTCCATCTCCCTTTCTGAGTTCTGGGACCCTGTGGCTTCCGTGTGTGTGTGGGGGGGGGGGGGGGTCTGTTTTTGCAACTCCTTGGGGTCCTTCTGTGTGTGCAC
Organism: Rana temporaria; assembly: GCF_905171775.1. Taxonomy (NCBI): domain Eukaryota; kingdom Metazoa; phylum Chordata; class Amphibia; order Anura; family Ranidae; genus Rana; species Rana temporaria. The sequence goes on along the minus strand of NC_053500.1, from coordinate 136,138,838 downwards.
GGCTCCTGGGCGGTCTCCCTCCTCCATGTGTTTTTTTTTGGGGAGGGGCTGTCTCCTCCCTGTGTGTGGGGGTTTCCCTTTCCTAGCTGACCTTTTGGGGTCCGTCCCTCCCGGTTGGGGAGGGGGGGGGGGTCAGCCTCTTACCTGTGTTTGGGGCTCTTGGGGGGGGGGGGGGGCTGGAAATGTCATGTCTCCTATGTGTGCTGGTCTCCCCTCTTATGTGCAGAGTTTCAGGGGTACCTCTTTTCCGTGTGGGGGGGGGGGGTTCCCCCTTTCTTCCTCTTATGTGGGGGTCTGTCCCTTTTAAAATTAAGGACTTTGGGAGTTTGGATGCACCAAGGGCAATGTGTAAAGTGGGTTAGTATGATCAGCTTCCTTTGCAGCCTTATACAGGTCAGAATAGGAAGAAGAAATGGGCAAGGATTTAGGGAGAAGGGATGGGGAATAGGCAAGGATTTAGGAAGAGGGGATGAGGAAATGGGCAAGGATTGAGGAAGAGGGGATGGGGGTGTGGGCAAGGATTGAGGAAGAGGGGATGGGGGTGTGGGCAAGGATTGAGGAAGAGGGGATGGGGGTGTGGGCAAGGATTGAGGAAGAGGGGATGGGGGAGTAGGCAAGGATTGAGGAAGAGGGGATGGGGGAGTGGGCAAGGATTGAGGAAGAGGGAATGGGGGAGTGGGCAAGGATTGAGGAAGAGGGAATGGGGGAGTGGGCAAGGATTGAGGAAGAGGGGATGGGGGTGTGGGCAAGGATTGAGGAAGAGGGAATGGGGGAGTGGGCAAGGATTGAGGAAGAGGGAGTGGGCAAGAATTTATGAAGAGGGGTTGAGGGAATGGGCAAGGGTTTATGAAGAGGGGATGAGGGAGTGGGCAAGGATTGAGGAAGAGGGGATGGGGAATGGGCAAGGATGGAGGAAGTGGGGTTGAGGGAATGAGCAAGAATTGAGGAAGAGGGGATGAGAGAGTGGGCAAGGATTGAGGAAGAGGGGTTGAGGGAATGAGCAAGAATTGAGGAAGAGGGGATGAGAGAGTGGGCAAGAATTGAGGAAGAGGGGATGAGAGAGTGGGCAAGGATTAAGGATGAGGGAGTGGGCAAGGATTGAGGAAGAGGGGTTGAGGGAATGGGCAAGGATTTATGAAGAGGGGATGAGGGAGTGGGCAAGGATTGAGGAAGAGGGGATGAGGGAGTGGGCAAGGATTTATGAAGAGGGGATGGGGGAATGGGCAAAGATTGAAAAAGGACTGTTTTACCCCAAACAAATTGTGTTGTAGTTTTTATTAGAAGTATCTTTTTTTAGATTGAAGATGAGCCGAATAAGATCTGTGAGGCGGACCGTGTCGCTATTAAAGCCAACATAGTAAACCTGATGCTGAGCAGCCCGGAGCAGATTCAGAAACAGGTAAGTTCCCCTTTTCCCCCGGTTCTGGTGAGCCCAATCATTGGTGTTGATTCTCGTCCTCTAACCTCCACTCTCTCTTTAGCTCAGTGACGCCATCAGTATCATTGGGCGAGAGGACTTCCCTCAGAAATGGCCGGATCTACTGATGGAAATGGTCAATCGCTTCCAGAGTGGAGATTTTCACGTGATTAATGGCGTCCTTCACACCGCTCACTCATTATTCAAGAGGTACAGAGTGCCCCTCTTCTTCGTGTATTGTGTACCCTTGTGTGTGTAATTTAGGTAAAAAAATAAAAAAGTGTACCTTAACTCAGAAAGCAAAGATCTGCTGAGTTAGGCTGGGTCCACACTACGATTTTCCCGTCCGTCAGCCGCATACGATTTCAGTATTGAAAACGTACGGGCCCGTACGGGAAAATGCATACATAGACAATGCATTGCAAATCGTATGCACTCAGATGCATCCGGGTGCGTACGATTTGCTGGCAAAACGTTTTTTAACAGTACGCAAAACCGTGTTCAACCACGGTTTTGCTGCCGTTTTTGAAACCGTATGGCAAACGCATACGTTTTTTTTTAACATTAAAGTCAATGGAAAACGCACATATGTGCGGTTCCATACGTTTACGTCCGTTTCAGCCGCATACGTTTTTTCATATAAATCGTATGCGCTGACGGACGGGAAAATCGTAGTGTGAACCCAGCCTTAGAGAGAACATCTAGAAATATTTTTTGTGCCTAAGCTGTACCATGAAAAATTAACTTTTTTGTTTTTAAATCCTCTTGATAAATTTTAGTACAATTCCTGTGCTTGGTCACGCTTGTTCTTTGACCTCATAGCTGTATATGTGCAGTGTGGGTTGTAAGGCACTGCTGTCTCAGCAGATTTGGAGTGAGATTTAGTGATGTCTTCTGAGCTGCTCACTGTTCTACTTGCTGGAGTGCATGCTGTGCCTGAGAACCTGCCATGCAAGGATCTCCCTGCTTCTGCTTGATCCATTCAGTGGATCTTTGCTTCCTCTACGTCAAATATCACCCAACTAGTCATGAAGGGGACAGCTCTAACGTGAGGAAGCAAAGCCCTGCTCCTCTACCAAGATGTCTTCCTCCATACGGAGGAAGGCATGCTAAGTCAGTAATGGGGAAGAATCGCCTGCAGGGAGACCATGGGCAATACTGGTGACCAGGCCTCTGTCCTCTGCCTACCTTTCTTTTGGGCACAACTTTCACAGTACAGGTTCTCTTTAATATCTTTAGAAGTATAGTTATTCTTTTAGCAACCTTTGGTTATGAAGGTCTCACAGACTGAGCTTATTGAACACCCTATTCTGAGGGTAGTGTGGGACCACTTCATAGCCAGAAATGCCCCCCCCCCCAGATAATGCCTGTTCTACATTATTTAATAACTGAAGAACTTTTAGACTGTTTACACAGACACAGTTGAAGCTCTTTCTTTTCCTGTAAGCTATTTCTTCTTCCTTTTAGGTATCGTCATGAGTTTAAATCCAGCGAGCTGTGGACTGAGATTAAGCTGGTGCTGGATACCTTTGCTGCTCCCCTCACCAACCTCTTCCAGGTACTTCTATGTACTATGCATGTCCAGAAACCCCACCAGGGATTTATTACATAGAGGGGTTCCCGCATAATACATGAATGCTCATACTCTATAGTTCAGTGGTCTGAGCGAAGTATAATGATAGATCTCCCTGCTCTCCTGTTGCTAGTAAAGGAGACTTCGTCATATCCCCAGGTGACTTTCACAGTAGATATGAAACACCCCGGGTGCAATTTACAGTAGATGTGACCTATTCCCCATACCCCGGGTGCAAGTCACAGTAGATGTGACCTATTCCCCCATACCCCGGGTGCAAGTCACAGTAGATGTGACCTATTCCCCCATACCCCGGGTGCAAGTCACAGTAGATGTGACCTATTCCCCCATACCCCGGGTGCAAGTCACAGTAGATGTGACCTATTCCCCCATACCCCGGGTGCAAGTCACAGTAGATGTGACCTATTCCCCCATACCCCGGGTGCAAGTCACAGTAGATGTGACCTATTCCCCCATACCCCGGGTGCAAGTCACAGTAGATGTGACCTTTTCCCCGGGTGCAAGTCACAGTAGATGTGACCCATTCCCCCATACCCCGGGTGCAAGTCACAGTAGATGTGACCTATTCCCCCATACCCCGGGTGCAAGTCACAGTAGATGTGACCCATACCCCGGGTGCAAGTCACAGTAGATGTGACCCATACCCTTAGACCTTAGATTGTAAGCTCCTTGAGGGAAGGGACTGATGTACAATGTATATATAAAGCGCTGTGTAAATTGACAGCGCTGTGTAAGTACCTTAATAATAATATACCCCGGGTCCAGGTCACAGTAGATCCAGAATTTACCCCTATACCCTGGGTGCCAGGCACAGTAGATCTGGAATATATTTCATACCCCTGGCACCGGTCTGAGTACATTTTTTTTTATTTTTTCTCTTCCTCCAGGCAACCATCGGTCTGTGTAATACTCGTGCCAGTGATGTGGCTGCCTTAAAGGTTCTTTTCTCCTCGTTGATTCTGATTGCCAAACTCTTCTACAGCTTAAACTTCCAGGTAAGCTCTCCATAAGCGCGGCTGTACAGGTGAACTGTGCAATGTATGGCTCTGCAGAGTATTGTGTAGACCTTTCTGTGCTTCCCCTGTCTCCAGGCCGGCAGTGTATACATTGATAATTGTGTTAGTCAGCCATGGAAAGCTGCGTGAGTAAAGCCGGGTTCGCTTTAAATTGGTTCACGTAGCAGATACCGTTGCCCCCCCCTATTGATCCATTCTATTGGAAGTGAGGAGAAACAACCCGATGGAAGCTGCAGGATAATTCTAGCTGGAGATTGCATAGATTTGAGGACTTTGTCCCCGTCCTCATGTGTTCACACCGCTATCTGAGTGATCAAGCACCAGCTTGATGTCACAAGGCCAGTCACATGCTCAATTTCCCCACATGCAGCTATATTTCCCTTTTCTCCTGACCACAGGGAAGGCGAGTGTATGCTGGACATGGGCCACCATTAAAGGGCACCCGTTCTCAAAGCACAGGCTCACCCATGGGGGTCTTTCCACCCTAAGCTGATATTTCAGTGTTTGGCTGCCGAAGCGTTGAACCACCTGATGTTTTGTCATCCATTTAGGATCTTCCAGAGTACTTTGAAGATAACATGGAGACCTGGATGACCAACTTTCACAGTCTGCTAACTCTGGACAACAAGCTGCTGCAGACAGATGTAAGTGCTCCACCTTTTATGGAAATGAACACTAATCCTGTAAAATACACTTTTGGATCTATATCTTGACTAGGGTTGCCAACTGTCAGTAAATTTACGTTCGTAAAAATCTGTGACACTTGCAACTGTCCGTAAAGATCAGGGTCTGATAATTTGCTATGCTGTGTTGGCTTTTGTTAGTGTAAACCAGGCAAATTACTGTATTTATCGGGGTTATTGCGCGCTCCGGCGTATAGCGCGCACCCCTAATGTGGACCCGCAATTCCTGTAAAAAAATGTTTTTAGTACTTACAGTTTTGGTGTCTTGCGCGGCGGCCTCGTCAGGTCCGGCGTCCGTCTGCGGCTTCGGTGGTGTCCTCCCGGCTTCTCCTGCGCAGTCTCCTCGCCGAATCACCGCTTCCCGCGCTCAGTTTGAACACCTCCGCCGACGTATACCGAGTGCAGTACATTCGGCCAGGCTCGGGTTCGCTCGTGCTCACGCTCTGTGACGTTTATGCGTGAGCACGAGCGAAGCTGAGCCTGGCCGAATGTAGCCGAGTGTACTGCACTCGGTATACGTCGGCGCAGGCATTCAAACTGAGCGCGGGTATCGGCGTATATCACGCACCCACGATTTTCCCCTTATTTTAAGGGGAAAAAAGTGCGCGGTATACGCCGATAAATACGGTTATTACTTAGAACCCCCAAAGATTATATATTTTCCTGAAAGCAAAGTCCCTGGAGAAAAAAAAATGGTTGAATTTTTTTTGTTACGTGATATTTGAGCAGCGGTTTTACAAAAGCAATTTTTTGGGGGATAATTACACTTTAATGAATTTGAGTGTACACAAACACAATATAATCAATTGTTTGGTAAGAAATAAAATATGTTACACGAGTAAACAGATGCCTAACATGTCACGCTTTAAAATTGCGTTTGCGCGTGGAATGGCGACAAACACTTAAAAATCTTCATAGGCGATGCTTTAAAAGCCTTTACAGGTTACCACTTTAGAGTTACGCAGTGCTAAAACAATATCCCTGGGACATGTGCAGTGATGCCTCACATCTAAGGTGCGATAATCGTTTTACATATGCATGCTGGACCGGCGTGTGTATTTGTATTTGCGTGGGGGAGCAAGAGCGTGTTTGTTTTTTATTTTTTTCACCTACCACGTTGTTGTGTTTTTTTTTTTTTTTTTTCATTTTACATCCCTTATGATAGCTGGGACAGTGACAGGTTTTCTTTACTGAGATATTTGGGGACTATTAGATCCCTGGTCTCTCCTGTGCCCTCAAAAACATCTGACGGCAGAGAAGAGACCTGGGGTCTAATCAACCCCAGATCTCTCAACTTGCCCATGCTTTACAAGCCGATAACAGCTTGTGAACCACAAACCGAAAGGGGCAAAATCCTTGTTGCTTCCGTTTTCATAGACCATAGAGATTATCGGGGAACAGAAGTTTTTTCTTCATCTCTATAGTGTGTCACACCGACTGCTGGTTAAAGTCTTAGTCAGCCCGGTGGAACGGGAGAGCCGGCAAGATGGAGGTAGGAAACCACCACATGTAAAATTGATCCCTTCTGACAAGAGAGGAAATATTAGTATTAAAGCGTTTAACTGAAAAAAAAAAAAAAAATGATGTTATATGTATTATTTGGCTCCCTGTAACACCTAAAATACCTGGCTGATCCTGCCTGGCTCTGCCCTCCCCTCTGTAAAACTGACCACGGTGTATTATGGCTGCTGAGCCCTGACACAGTGGTCGATCTATGTCCCTCTGTCATCCGCAGCTCTCCTGTCTCTCCTCTGTCGTCGTCCTCCCTCCTCCCCTCTCATCTGTCACCCTCCTTCCTTCCCCTCTCCTCTATTGTCCTCCTTCCTTTCCCCTCCCCTCTCCTCTGTCGTCCCCTCCTCTCTCCTCTGTCATCGTCCTATCCCCGCTCCTCTGTCGTTGTCCTCCCCCCCCCCCCCCCCTCCCTGCCTGTCTGCTCCTGTGTCAGTACCCACCGCCTGCTGCTGAAATAACATTTCACTGTCTTGTTATCCTAGGTGCTCCTGTGTCTGTGTTTTATTAAAATAAATGACTGCTATAGCTTATTTCAAAAAGCAAAACAGCGTTTACGTGACCGGCCGACTCTTTCCTCCTCTCGTCCCGACTTGCATCACCTGGGAAATCTTGGGCCCTCCCGCTCTAAACATCAGATGGAGAGGGAAGAGAAGCGGCCAGTCACATGAGCGGTGCTCTGAAATGAGATATAGCAGGCATTTTATATATATATATATATATATATAACACACAGAAGCACCCATGATTGTATAAAATGTCTCAGTGGGTTAACAACCATTTTAAGTTTTGTGTTTTGGAGGTGGGGAATATACATTTTTATATGTAGGGGGGAGTACAACACTTGATGGTGAATGCTCATAAGTGACACATTTTGGACAGTCACTAAAGTTCACCATGGCCTTGTCTCCCTATAAATTCTGGTGAATGTAATTTTCATTGTAGGAGGAAGGAATATAACATACGCCGTGGCATTATATGTTGCTGAATGTCATTGTCACTGCAGGACAAGGAGGGAATATAAAATAAGTTGCTGCGTTTATATTCTGGTAAATGTCATTCTCATTGCAGGATGAGGAGGAGGCGGGACTGCTGGAGTTACTTAAATCGCAAATCTGTGACAACGCCGCTTTGTACGCCCAGAAATATGACGAAGAGTTCCAGCCTTACCTACCACGCTTCGTTACTGCGATATGGAACCTCCTGGTGACTACCGGACAGGAAGTGAAATACGACTTGGTAATTGACGATCTTCCTCAAAGGGAATTGGTACACACAGAATTTTACTGTCTAATGTTGCAATAGAATACCCGAGTCACTCAGGCATGGACGCCTCCAATCAATTCCTGTAGAGTCTAGAATTCTTTGCTCCATGACATTCTTCTTGCCGACAATATGTATACCAGGAGAGGGTCCACAAGTGTTTAAAGCGGAGGTTCACCCGCACAGGACACTATTTCCCCCTAGATGGATGCTCGTTTTGTCTAGGGGAATCGGCTAGTTTTAAAATATGAGCCGTACTTACCGTTTACGAGATGCATCTTCTCCGCCGCTTCCGGGTATGGGCTGCGGGAATGGGCGTTCCTTCTTGATTGACAGTCTTCCGACGGTCGCATCCATCGCGTCACGATTTTCCGAAAGAAGCCGAACGTCGGTGCGCAGTATAGAGCCGCACCGACGTTCGGCTTCTTTCGGCTACGAGTGACGCGATGGATGCGACCGTCGGAAGACTGTCAATCAAGAAGGAACGCCCAGTCCCGAAGACCCATACCCGGAAGCGACGGAGAAGATGCATCTCGTAAACGGTAAGTACGGATCATATTTTAAAACAACTAGCCGATTCCCCTAGACCAAACGAGCAGGAATCTAAGGGGAAAAGAGAAAAAAAAACTAATTGGGTGAACTCCCGCTTTAAGTCCAGGGGGGCTTAATTTAAATCGGCACATTACAGCAGAAGAAGAGCCTTTGACATGTTTCGCACTTAGTCCTAAGGTTTGAGGTGGGAAGCTGGTGAACAGGGGGGAGTGTGGTTTCTGTCCAATCCCCTAGCAGCAGCAGCAGCAGCAGCCATTGTTTGTCCTCATACTGACAAGAGGAATTGTCTGTATATTCTAGTCCATGACATAAATGGTTACATATATCTTTATTGCAGTTGGTGAGCAACGCCATCCAGTTCCTGGCATCTGTATGTGAGCGGCCGCACTACAAGGTCCTGTTTGAGGACCCCAGCACCCTGACCAGTATCTGCGAGAAGGTTATCGTCCCCAATATGGAGTTCAGAGGTATGAGGATTTGCTTTCATTTTACTCATTGAGCCCAAGCTGAAGTCAGCAAAAAGCTTTGTAAAGTAATTGTGTGTTTATCAAATGTCTGTGTTGGGTGGGTGCAATTACCTTAAAGAGAACTTAAGGAATGCAGAAAAAAATGTATACGCACCCAGGTGGAGGTGAGCAATCCGATGCTGCTAAGAACGAGAACTGAGCGATCAAAGATCGCTGTTCTCAGTCTTCAGTGAGCAGAGAACCGGTAACTGTTAGTCACTGGCTCTCTGCTCTGCCCCTCCAGCGCTCACTAGAGTGGGAACGGCTGGCTCAGGCTCTTAGCGGCTTGCTAACGGGCTCAACAAGCTGTAAAGTCGGGATCTCTCCAGAACCTGGACCGGCTCAGTGGCGTTCGGCTAAATCTGGGTCACAGGAGTGCAGAACGAAGTGCACTCCCATGACCCCCAGCAGAAGTACATCCAAAAGAGCTTTGGCCCTACTTCTACTTTAGTTTCACTCATTTATGCTACTAAGTTGTTTTGGCATTTAGTGAATGCAAGAATTTTTTAGTAAAGCCCTGTTCCACCTGAAGTGCTGGTCATTTTGATGTGATATAAGTCTCTGGCCACCTCCTGTAGGATGCCTGCAGTCTCTGGCCACCTCCTGTAGGATGCCTGCAGTCTCTGGCCACCTCCTGTAGGATGCCTGCAGTCTCTGGCCACCTCCTGTAGGATGCCTGCAGTCTCTGGCCACCTCCTGTAGGATGCCTGCAGTCTCTGGCCACCTCCTGTAGGATGCCTGCAGTCTCTGGCCACCTCCTGTAGGATGCCTGCAGTCTCTGGCCACCTCCTGTAGGATGCCTGCAGTCTCTGGCCACCTCCTGTAGGATGCCTGCAGTCTCTGGCCACCTCCTGTAGGATGCCTGCAGTCTCTGGCCACCTCCTGTAGGATGCCTGCAGTCTCTGGCCACCTCCTGTAGGATGCCTGCAGTCTCTGGCCACCTCCTGTAGGATGCCTGCAGTCTCTGGCCACCTCCTGTAGGATGCCTGCAGTCTCTGGCCACCTCCTGTAGGATGCCTGCAGTCTCTGGCCACCTCCTGTAGGATGCCTGCAGTCTCTGGCCACCTCCTGTAGGATGCCTGCAGTCTCTGGCCACCTCCTGTAGGATGCCTGCAGTCTCACAGTTTTCTATAAACTTCACATTTGCTTAAAACTAAGTGTGTCAGGGGTTGCACTTTAGGTCCACTATATCAAATAAATTGACCACCGCTGCAATAGGAAGTTGTGAGAACATATGAACTTGTATTGAAAGAAGACCAGAATGACATCATATTCTGAGGGACCTCTAGAGGGAGGTTTTGTAAGAAAATGGTAAGCCTGCACAGACTTATCAGGGTTCACCAAAAACAATACAAAATGTCTGATTTGTGTAAGACCAGGAATATGTCCTCTAAATATTCTCCAGCCTGGATAATGTTAGACAAGTGTAATAGGCTGCATGGACCACTGCTCTGTGTACTTACTCCTGGAAATATTGCAACACCTTTCTCACCTGTTCACACTCCCTGTCTCTCATTTTGCAGCTGCTGATGAGGAAGCATTTGAAGACAATTCAGAGGAATACATCCGGAGGGATCTGGAGGGATCCGGTAAGATTCTTACATGATAGATGTGCAGGATTTTCCTTTGTGATGTCAGAACTAGAGGCTTCTTGTAAAACTTGCTTCATACAGATTGTGTTTAAAATAAATATTTATCTTTTGTAATTGCTCCAGATATCGATACCAGGCGGCGAGCTGCTTGTGATCTGGTGCGTGGCCTGTGCAAGTTTTTTGAGGGACCCGTTACCAACATCTTCTCCTGTTACGTCAACTCTATGCTTCAGGAGTACGCTAAAAACCCCAGCATCAACTGGAAACACAAAGATGCCGCCATCTACCTGGTGACGTCGCTGGCGTCCAAAGCCCAGACTCAGAAGGTGAGTCTAGAACATTAAAGAATTTATGAACACAAATTGGTGGAACAAAGGAAATCACAGTGCGTCTTCACCCACCCCTCTTCCCACCCAAAGGGCAGTGGCTCTATACTGCTACAGTAAATCAAGAGATCGGTGTGAGAAGAGTATTGAGCCATTGTCCTTTTGCGTGGGTGGAGGGAATGGAGCTGCTGTCCTTTGGGTGGAAGCAGGGGTGGGCGGAGGGAATGGAGCTGCTGCCCCTTTCCGGTGGGCGGAGGGAATGGAGCTGCTGCCCCTTTCCGGTGGGCGGAGGGAATGGAGCTGCTGCCCCTTTCCGGTGGGCGGAGGGAATGGAGCTGCTGCCCCTTTCCGGTGGGCGGAGGGAATGGAGCTGCTGCCCTTTTCCGGTGGGCGGAGGGAATGGAGCTGCTGCCCTTTTCCGGTGGGCGGAGGGAATGGAGCTGCTGCCCTTTTCCGGTGGGCGGAGGAAATGGACCCGCTGCCCTTTTCAGTGGGCGGAGAGAATGGAGCCGCTGTCCTTTGGGTGGAAGCAGGGGTGGGCAGAGGGAATGGAGCCACGGTGGGTTAAGGGAATGGGCGCCACTGTTCTTTGGGTTGAAGCAGGAGGGGGTGGAGGTAATGGTGCTGCTGTCCTACTTTGGTGAGCGGAGGGAACAGAGCCGCTGTCCTTTTCTGGTGGGCGGAAGGAATGGCCCCAGTGCGCGGAGATAATGGAGCCGATGTCCTTTGGGTGGAAGCAGGGGTGGGCGAAGGGAATGGACCCGCTGCCCTTTTCGGTGGGTGGAAGCAGGGGTGGGCGGAGGGAATGGAGCCACAGTGGGTTAAGGGAATGGCGCCGCTGTCCTTTGGGTGGAAGCAGGGGTGGGTGGAGGGAAGGGAGCCACAGTGGGTAGAGGGAAGGGAGCCACAGTGGGTAGAGGGAAGGGAGCCACAGTGGGTAGAGGGAAGGGAGCCACAGTGGGTAGAGGGAAGGGAGCCACAGTGGGTAGAGGGAAGGGAGCCGTAGAGGGAAGGGAGCCACAGTGGGTGGAGGGAAGAGAGCCACAGTGGGTGGAGGGAAGGGAGCCACAGTGGGTGGAGGGAAGAGAGCCGCTGTCCTCTTTTTGGTGGGCGGAGGGAATGGAGCTGCTGTCCTTTTTCGGTGGGTGTAGAGAATGGAGTTCCTGCTTTTTGAGTGGGGGAATAGATCCTGTTGCCCTTTTAGGGTCATGGTGAAGTACATGTAGTACCCTGTCCTAGGGCCCCGTGTCCCAGGTAAGGGAGAGCGGGCAGTGTATTTGGGGTGGAGTAATTTGTTAGCACTGGGTTAGTAAGAATTTTCTTTGTCTTCTCAGCACGGGATCACACAAGCAAACGAACTTGTCAACCTTACGGAGTTCTTTGTGAATCACATTCTTCCTGATCTGAAGTCTTTGAACAGTGAGTATCAGCTGCTCATAGCCTGGCTTTGTGCACCTCAGAGGTGTTTGTTGTCTTAGGCTGACTTAGGCTGTGGTATCTCTGTCTATCACGGGTGGTGAAAGCTCTAGTTCTCCTCTGAAGGCTCTAGTTCTCTGGGGGGGGGGGGGGGGGGGGGGGGTGCCTGCTCTGTTTCTGTAGTCACTGCTGCGGTTATGAGGTGTCACTCCTGAGACATCCGTTTATCACCCATTGTAATGTTGTGTTTTCTCTGCAGTCAATGAATACCCCGTACTGAAGGCAGATGGGATCAAATATATCATGATTTTCAGGAATCAGGTGAGCGGCTGTAAAGGAATCATCTCGTTCTTGCTTTATATCATTATTATTATACAGGATTTATTTAGCACCAAGAGTTTGCACAGCGCTTTACAACACAAAGGCAGACAGTACGGTTACAATACAATTAACCACTTCAATACCGGACACTTTCACCCCCTTCCTGTCCAGTCCAGCTTTCAGTGCTGTCACATTTTGAATGACAGTTACTCAGTCATGCAATACTGTAAACATATGAAGTTTATTATCATATTTTTTAGACCGCTTTCTTTTGATGGTTTTTAATCACCAGTGGGGATTTTTATGTTTTGCTAAATTGGAAAAAAGTTTTTCTTAGTTTCTGTTATAAAGTTTTGCAAATTAGTAACTTTTTTTTTTCTTCTTCACTGATGATCAGTGTAAACAATGTACTCACTGTGCACTGTCAGATTGGCTCTTCTTTCCTCATACACTGTCTCTGTATGTGAGGAAAGGAAAGCCTATAACCGGCAAGTCTGTTTACATGTGAAGAAGATTCGAGAGAAAATGGATAGCCGCACTCCAGATGAACTTCGGAAAGTTGTCTTTATTTGATAAAAGTAGGCATACACAGCCACAGAATGGGACAGCCGACATGTTTCGCACTACATTAGTGCTCAATCGATTAAGCACTAATGTAGTGCGAAACATGTCGGCTGTCCATTCTGTGGCTGTGTCTTGCCTACTTTTATCAAATAAAGACAACTTTCCGAAGTTCATCTGGAGTGCGGCTATCCATTTTCTCTCGAATCTTCTTCATTTGCCTTGTGCATTGCCTGCACCTTGGTTTCCTGAGAGGTTCCTAAATTGCCTACAAGATCCAACTGGAGCGGTGACTCCTTTCCTCTGTTTACATGTGACCAGCTGTGATTGGACGCAGCTGATCACATGGTAAAGGGCCGCTGTGATTGGCTCTTTACCCCGATCTGTGATCCGCTGTGTCCAAAGCACAGAGCAGTCACGGCACAGGCTCCAGAGGGAGTGCTGGAGGCACTCACATGGTGGGAAGTCCATGGACCTTCTTCCAGAACTGGAGGCTCACGTTGAAAGGCCAGAAAGTGTTTAAATAAAGGAGGAATCTCTGTGTATATTATAAACAGGAAGCATTGTGTCCAGCTGTGAACTCAGAATCTGACACTTTGCCATATGGCTGTAAATACCGTATTTATCGGCGTATACCACGCACTTTTTTGCCCTGAAAATCGTGGGTGCGCGGTATACGCCGATACCCACTTTCCCGCGCCGAGTTTGAATACTGCGCCGACATATACCGAGCGCAGTACACTCGGGTATAGTCGGGCAGTCTCGGCTCCTTCCGCGCTCACGTCTTGGACGTACAGGACGTCAGCGCAAGAGTTGCCGAGCCTGCCCGACAATACACGAGTGTACTGCGCTCTGTATATGTTGGCGCAGTATTCAAACTCGGCGCGGGAAACGAGCGGCGAGGACGCCGCAGACGGACGCCGGACCCGACGAAGAGGACACCCAAAGCCACAGACGGACGCCGGACCCGACGAAGAGGACACCCGAAGCCGCAGACGGACGCCGGACCCGACGAAGAGGACACCCGAAGCCGCAGACGGACGCCGGACCCGACGAAGAGGACACCCGAAGCCGCAGACGGACGCCGGACCCGACGAAGAGGACACCCGAAGCCGCAGACGGACGCCGGACCCGACGAAGAGGACACCCGAAGCCGCAGACGGACGCCGGACCCGACGAAGAGGACACCCGAAGCCGCAGACGGACGCCGGACCCGACGAAGAGGACACCCGAAGCCGCAGACGGACGCCGGACCCGACGAAGAGGACACCCGAAGCCGCAGACGGACGCCGGACCCGACGAAGAGGACACCCGAAGCCGCAGACGGACGCCGGACCCGACGAAGAGGACACCCGAAGCCGCAGACGGACGCCGGACCCGACGAAGAGGACACCCGAAGCCGCAGACGGACGCCGGACCCGACGAAGAGGACACCCGAAGCCGCAGACGGACGCCGGACCCGACGAAGAGGACACCCGAAGCCGCAGACGGACGCCGGACCCGACGAAGAGGACACCCGAAGCCGCAGACGGACGCCGGACCCGACGAGGCCGCAAGACACAAAAACTGTAAGTACAAAAAAAACTTTTTTCCACAGGATTCGGGGCAACTTTAGGGGTGCGCGGTATACGCGGGAGCGCGTGATACCGCGATAAATACGGTAAGTATGAACAACCAATCAGATTCTCTTTTTATTAGACATGTTTTTTTATGGCAAAGACACATAACAAAAAATGTACTCAAGATTTACCAAAAATTTGGTTGGAACTCCGCTTTAAGGCAGAATCCTAATGTCTTTGTGGCAGGTACCTAAAGATCAAGTATTGGCAGCCCTTCCCCTCCTGATTTCCCACCTGCAAGCGGAGAGCGTTGTGGTTCACACGTATGCAGCGCACGCCCTGGAGAGGCTCTTTACTATGAGAGGAGGATCCGCCAACACCACCCTGTAAGCATCTCTCCTGCCCCCTTTATAAGAGCGCTGTGCTCCGTCTGCGAATGTTTCGTCATCACATTCTCCTCTCTTCCCGCAGAATCACTGTAGCTGACATGTTGCCATATGTGGAGGGGCTCCTCTCCAATCTGTTCAAAGCTCTGTCATTACCCGGCTCCTCGGAGAACGAGTACATCATGAAAGGTAGGAGACGGGGCAGAGGAGGGGGGTGCATTATATTATAGTGTGTGTGCCATAGTGCAGAGATGATGTATTGTGTCCTTTTGTGTCCCAGCAATCATGAGAAGCTTCTCGCTGCTGCAGGAGGCCATCATCCCCTTTATCCCTTCTGTCATCACTCAGCTCACACAGAAGCTGCTGGCTGTCAGTAAGGTAAGTCCTGACCTACCATGTTTCTACTACAGCTGTGGTCAAAAGTTTTGAGAATGACACAAATATTAATTTTCACAAAGTCCGATGCTTTAGTGTTTAGATCTTTTTGTCAGATGTTACTAATGATATACTGAAGTATAATTACAAGTGTCAAAGGCTTTTATTGACATGTTTATGTAAAGAGTCAATATTTGCAGTGTTGATCCTTCTTTTTCAAGACCTTCGCAATTTGCCCTGGCGTGCTGTCACTCAACTTCTGGGCCACGTCCTGACGGTTGGCAGCCCGTTCTTGCATTATCAATGCTTGGAGTTTGTCTGAATTTTTGGAAGTTTTCATCCGCCTCTTGAGGATTGACCACAAGTTCTCAACGGGATTAAGGTCTGTGGAGTTTCCTGGCCATGGACCCAAGCTTTTGATGTTTTTGTTTCCCAAGCCACTTAGTTATTTTATTGTTCCTCGCCAAACTGTTCTTGGATGGCTGGGAGATGTTGCTCTCGGAAGATGATTTTGTACAATTCTTTATTCATGGCTGTGTTCTTGGGTAAAATTGTGAGTGAGGCCCCCCCCCCCGGAACCCCCTCTTCCCCATATGAATGGTCTCAGAATGCTTTACTGTTGGCATGACACAGGACTGATGGTAGCGTCGCTTTTTCTTCTCCAGACCAAGTTTTATCTGGATGCCCCAAGCAATGGGATTCATCAGAGAAAAATTACTTTACCTCAGTCCTCAGCCATACAATCCCTTTATCTTTTGAAAAATATCAGTCTGTCCCTGAAGTTTTTCCTGGAGAGAAGTGTCTTCTTTACGGCCCTTCTTGACACCAGACCATCCTCCAAAAGTCTTCACCTAAGGCCCCTTTCACACGGGGCGTATCAGTAATGATCCTTGCTCAGCGGGGATCGCTCCGTTAGGGTTCTTTCACACGGAGCGGATCCGTATTGATCCGCCCCGTGTGTGTCCGTCTGCTCAGCGGGGATCATCCGTAAATCCCCGCTGATCTGTCGGCGGCCAGGGTGGTCCCCGCACACTGTGCAGAGACCGCCCTGTCTTTCCTCCGCTCTCCCTTATGGGGAATCGGATGAATATGGACCGTGTGTCCGTATTCATCCGATCCGTTCCGCCAGACGGAAGAAAAATAGTTTTTTTTTTTCGTCTGAAAAAACAGATCTTTGTGGAGGCGGACGTTAGCGGATGCTCAATCCGTAAACGGACCGTTTGTCTGCCCGTGTGAAAGGGCCCTTAATCCCAGCTGAGCTGGCGGGTGACAGGGCGGTCCCCGCAAACTGTGCAGGGACCGCCCTGTCTTTTTTTTCTGCTCTCCCCTATGGGGGGATCGGATGAACATGGACCGTCTGTATGTGTTCATCCGATCCGCAGACGGAAGGAAAAATAGGGTTTTCCTCCATCTGCAAAATCGGAGGAATGCGGAGGCGGACAAGATCGGGTGTCAGCGGAAGAACATAGGGACCAATGTTATGTCCCTTTTTCATCCGCACACGGATGGATGAAAAAGCGGACATAAGCGTCTGCAAGTGTGAAAGGGGCCTCAATGTGCGTGTAGATGTACTCCCACCTACCTGATGCCATTCCTGAGCAAGCTCTGCACTGGTGGTGTCCCGATCCCCCAGCTGAATCGGCTGTAGGAGACAGTCCTGGCGCTTGCTGGACTTTCTTGGGCGACCTGAAGCCTTCTTCACAAATAAAGTGGAATATTTTTTTTCTATGGTTTTTAAGTTCATTTTTATTGTAAAGAGGGACTTTGTAATAAATTGCAATTCATCTGATCGCTCTTCATAATAATCTGGAGTATGTGCAAATTGCCATCATAAAAACTGAGGCAGCAGACTTTGTGAAAATGTTATATTTGTGTCATTCTCAAAACTTTTGGCCACGGCTGTACAGGTTCCTTGGTCTCTAGAACTAGCTACAGATCCAGAATCGCACAAGAAGTAATTGTTATAAAATGTCACACTGACGTCTCACATTGTGTTATAATCGCCATCATTCACGGAGAGAAAAACAAATAAATCTGCTGATTGTCTTGGATTTGTTTCATCCCCCAGAATCCCAGCAAGCCTCACTTCAATCACTACCTGTTTGAATCCATCTGCCTGTCTGTGCGCATCACCTGCCGATCCAACCCCGGCACTGTGAGCAGCTTCGAAGAGGCCCTGTTCCTGGTCTTCACTGAGATCCTGCAGAGCGATGTACAAGGTACATAATGAATGTGATATAATACTAGCTGCACATTGCCACTGCTGTGAATGTGATCCAGGTCATATTATTAAATTAGTAATTGAATATTGCAATAATTAAAGTATAACCAAAGGCAAAACTTCTTTAGTGGAGAGGATTTGAACACCTGTTAGGCTTTTATTGCGGTCTGTGCCCCTCTGTATTTGCCCCGTTTTACTGTGGTGATTGAAAATGATCCCAAAATGTAGGAACAGGAATAGAGGGGAAATGTTCCAATGGGGACACTGGTTCTGGAGACCACCAGGGATTTCTTCACTTGGCGGGATTTACTTTCACTTCCTGTTTGGCTAAGGGACAGGAAGTGAAGGGAAATTTCTCCAATGGGTCACAGATGGCAAAATAAATAAAAACTGACAAGTTGGGGCCCTTTCACACGGAGCGGATCAGTAATGATCCGCTTCGTGTGTCCGCAAAGCTCAGCGGGGATACTCCGTAAAATCCCCGCTGAGCTGGCAGCTGACAGGGCGGTCCCCGCACACTGTGCAGGGACCGCCCTGTGTTTCCTCCGCTCTCCCCTATGGGGGATCGGACAAACACGGACCGTATGTCCGTGTTCATCCGATCCGGCAGACGCAAGAAAAATAGGGTTTCTTCCGTCCGCAAATACGGATCTTTGCGGAGGCGGACAAATTACGGGTGTCAGCGGATGTTCATCCGCTGACACCGGTAATCACATAGGGACCCATGTATGTCCCGTTTTCATCCGCAAACGGACGGATGAAAATGTGGACATATGGTCCGTACGTGTGAAAGGGCCCTTATACCGCTTCCTTTATTCTATCTAAAGTTAAAGGATAAGTTCACTTTTAATGCACTTTTTTTGCAGGTAAACAAAATTTCCATTTATTTATTTTGGAGCCTGTAAAGCATCGCCCCAGCGATCAGCTGATCACTGGTGCCGTGCGGGTCTCCTGCAGATCTGTCGGTGTATATGTGTGCTTGTACATCCCATATTTTTGGTAAAGAAAAAGTCCCTCTTGAAATTTTTTTTTTTTTTTTTTACTAGTAATGGCGGCAATCGGCGACTTATAGCGGGACTGCGATATTGTAGCGGACAATCTGACGCTTTTTGGGGACCAGTGACACTAATACAGTGATCAGTTCTATATGCAGTGAAACTGCACTAATGACACTGGCTGGGAAGGGTTTAGAAATCTAAGGCAATCAGAGGGTTAAATGTGTGCCTAGCCAGTGTTTTGGTTTACTGTGTGAGGTGCTTTCACTAAGGGAAGACATGGATTGTATTCCCTGCTTTGCGGGGAAAGATAATCTATTACTTCCTCCCTGACATACCGGAGCTCTGCTTTGTTTACATAGGCAGAGCTCTGTCCTGTGTGTCTTCACGACGATTGACGGGTGTCCCGGGGGTCATTCTTTGGCCTGCGTCTGCTGTGTATAATCGCAGCTGGCGGTCCGCCTTCGCGTGCCCTCTTCCCCAAAAGTGCCGGATCACGTACCTGGTACGTGATTTAGCACAGCAGAGGCACCATGCCTGCAAATGATACGGTTAAACAAGCAGTCTGATGGTAGCTAACAGTGTGTTGGTCTGTTTGATATGGGGACATTAGACAGGAGCTATAAATCTGACATAATACATTGACAGACATGATGTAATAATATAAATTCACTTCTCCCCTTCTCTGCAGAGTTTATGCCGTATGTCTTTCAAGTCATGTCACTGCTCCTGGAGATGCACAAAGATGAAATTCCCAACTCCTACATGGCGCTCTTCCCGCACCTCCTGCAACCTGTTCTGTGGGAGAGGACGGGTAACATCCCGCCTCTCGTCCGCCTCCTTCAAGCTTACCTGGAAAGAGGATCCAACACCATAGCAGCCAGCGCAGGCGATAAGATTGTAAGTGGCCCCCTCAGAGATTGCATGCAGAGAAGCCCACTGATTGCCCATGATAAAGCAGAGGGGCCCCGCCCCAGAGAGGCAATATTGGGCAGAGACGGAGGGGCCCAGCCAGGGCAGAGGCAGGGGGTCCCATCATATGCTGGCAACACAATTACATGCTGTGTTCTACAGTATATGCCTCTATGAACTGTACAAAATCATTTTGATTCTGTATGTTTTTATTTTTTTTTCAGCCCGGCCTTCTTGGAGTCTTCCAGAAACTCATCGCCTCCAAAGCCAATGATCACCAGGGCTTTTATTTGCTGAACAGTATCATCGAGCACTTACCTCCGTAAGTAGCACCCTGAGGCAGACACCAACGTTCCTTTCATGTTCATAAACGGGCGTACACACCATGCTGGAATCGGACGAGCTGCATGTCAAAAACCAGCAACATCTCCTATTCGGGAGATTCCAAATCCCCATAAAGTGTATGATTTGTTCAACTCAGACTCAAGTGTCAGCACTAGTAATTCACCCATCAACAATTTTTAATCTTGGGCACTAATCAATACAATTTTTAAATCCGTGTTTGCATGGCTGCTATGTCTCCTCCGTCTGCAGTGTGTACCTGGGCTGTCGCTGAAGCTTCAGGACAGAGGGAATGTTAGCCAGTGATCTCAGACTGGCAACGCAGGTCAGAAAGCAGGGAGCCATGCCAAAGTGCCATGAGTAGGGGAGTGAGGGCATAATGGTGACAACACTGCTATGACATTGGCTGCCTGGGGTTGGTGTCGGTTGAGTGCAGGAAGTGACATAAGCACCAGGAAAATGGCAGGATCTGCAGATACCGTTTCAAAAGGAGTAAAGAAAATCCTAGATTGAACTGTACATAATGAACAAGACCAATTTATGTTGAAAGCTTTCATACGTTTTAAACACACATTGCACATACCGTATATACTCGAGTATAAGCCGACCCGAATATAAGCCGAGGCACCTAATTTTACCACAAAAAAAATGGGAAAACGTATTGACTCGAGTATAAGCCTAGGGTGTCCGTCTGCATGCCTCACTGTGCCCATGACTAGACTGCTGTTTAACATGGGAGTCTATGGAAGGGGTGCCCGGCTTTAAAAAATCGGTGCTCCCCAGCCATAGCCCCCCAGACAATAAACTTTGCACACTTGTAGATGAGAAATGGGGCTATATGTGTGCCAAGTTCTGGGTCCAGGATACCTACAACCGGCCGGTACCGGTCCCCAAATCACTGGAGAAATTACCATTTAATATATATAACTGATAAACTACAGCGCTACTAAATCCAAAATACACCACACAATTAATAAATAAATGTAAAAAGCTGCAGTATGTGAAAAAGGTTACCAACCAAACAACAAAATGTGAAAAATATAAACATATGCGCTAAAAACAACTAATTTATGTGATACCTTACTAAGATCAATCCAATTGTGATAATAATTCAAAACCCTGAATAGGGGCTTAGTCGTGTTGCCACAGTGGGGTGAAGCACACAAAATATATATAGATGAGGGAAAAAAATAATAATTAGTGTATAAAAATTAATTAATAAATTAATACAAAGCTAATTAATTCAGAGCATCAAATAGTACTCAATCTCAGAATACCGTCCCTGTAGAGTAGATGGTAAAATAGGGTTAAACAATGTTGATTAGCAGCAGCGTGAGAGTGTCACTGGATACAACAGCTCTGTGAAACAGGTATCTCATACTCGGCTTCAAATCACTTCAGTAGCTCCAACGACATAGCCTTGGTCATTAGCGATGGTGCAAAAAACAGGCTTCAGCCCCCCTCTTCAATACACCACAACAGGGAACTTCCGACAGATCTCGTACAGCAGACTCCTCCCCCACGCGTTGCGTCACTTGCCACGTGACTTAATCATGGGTAAAGTCCATAGAGCAATGCTCTATGGACTTTACCCATGATTAAGTCACGTGGCAAGTGACGCAACGCGTGGGGGAGGAGTCTGCTGTACGAGATCTGTCGGAAGTTCCCGAGTGAGGACCTCTACACTTTTCGTTACTGAGTGGCTTGATTCAAAGACGGGGAGAGCGTGAGTGGATCGGCGCATAGCATTGGCAGCGGTATTGTCGTGTCTGGCTGTATCACACTATTGTGTTTCCCTTTTTCTTACATGTTCCACACCTGTTGTGGTGTATTGAAGAGGGGGGCTGAAGCCTGTTTTTTGCACCATCGCTAATGACCAAGGCTATGTCGTTGGAGCTACTGAAGTGATTTGAAGCGGAGTATGAGATACCTGTTTCACAGAGCTGTTGTATCCAGTGACACTCTCACGCTGCTGCTAATCAACATTGTTTAACCCTATTTTACCATCTACTCTACAGGGACGGTATTCTGAGATTGAGTACTATTTGATGCTCTGAATTAATTAGCTTTGTATTAATTTATTAATTAATTTGTATACACTAATTATTATTTTTTTCCCTCATCTATATATATTTTGTGTGCTTCACCCCACTGTGGCAACACGACTAAGCCCCTATTCAGGGTTTTGAATTATTATCACAATTGGATTGATCTTAGTAAGGTATCACATAAATTAGTTGTTTTTAGCGCATATGTTTATATTTTTCACCGTTTAATATATGAGTCTGTGGAAGGGGAGCCCGGCTTTGAAAAATCGGTGCTCCCCGGCCGTAGGTCCCCTGGACGACAAACTTTGCACACTTGTAGAGGAAGAGTGGGGCTACGGCCGGCCGGGTCCCCAAAGTCCAGGAGATCAGGCGCAAAAAGGTGACTTGAGTATAAGCCGAGGGGGGTATCTTCAGCACCAAAAAATGTGCTGAAAAACTCGGCTTATACTCAAGTATATACGGTAGTTTATAAACCCTAGCCTGCACCTTCCCCTGATTGTAATACCATTAAATCTGTATAATACACAGTGACAGATCCTCTTTATAGATTTAATCTATAGCTGCATGTTACATAATGAAAGTGCCTCCTTTTTTTTATAGATCTGATTTATAGCTGTATAATGCATGGTGTCCAATCCCATTCACAGCTATGATGTACGATTTTGTATCGTACACAATGACAGGTCCTCTTTATAGATCTGATATTTGTCTGTTATGTTTTGCAGGGCGTGTTTGGAGCAGTATAAGAGACAAGTCTTCATCGTACTCTTCCAGAGGTTGCAGAGCTCCAAAACCACAAAGTTTGTGAAAAGTGAGTGGTGATCCCGGCGCACGAGGCTGCTTCCTTTTCAGGCCGTACGTGGCGGCCATCTGCTGTTCACGTTGCACGCTGTTTGGTCACATTCCCTAGATTAATGAAATGGTGAGATTAGACCGAGGAGACCTAATGGGAGAAAACAGTGACCCCTCCAGGAGGAGCTTTCTCCTCTGTGTCCCCTTAGCTGATAGTAATGTATTATGACCAGTAAATTACTGGTAAAAAGTTATGGGAAATCTTTATTAATAGGATTTTTTTCACAGTGAGTTTCTCTGGTGTAATGCAAATATGGAGAAATTAGAAGAGAAATTGTCCAGTGCAGCTTTATAAATAAAGGAGACTGAACAACGCTGAGGAAAGATGACCCTCCCCTTATGGCAAACACCACCACACCAGACACCCAACACGGTCTATTGGAATATGGTCATGGAGGAAGGTGCTCCTGCCCCATGGGCTGTGACCCCCCCATACATCTGACACTGAGCTCTGACCTCTAATAGAGTGGACACTGATAAAAGGTGCCCCTCCTCTGTGGGTCCCATAGAGTTCCAGCAAAATGTATTTGGCTGATTATATGTTTTATAACCACAGTTTCCAAACTTGACAAGTAAAGGACCAGATTCCTGTCCTTCAGACTTTAGGGGGGGGGGGGGCAGACTGGCCAGTGGGAGTAAAAAAAATGCCCAAGTGTCAGTGGGAATAAACCATGTCTCAGGTTTGGTTGTCAGAAGTAGAAAGAATATTTATATAGTGCCTTTGGTCAGGAGGAAGAGGAATAGGGACCATCAATGGTATTAGTGGGAGGAATAATGCCCCATCATTGGTATTGTTGGAAGGAATAGTGTCCCATCATTGGTGTCAGTACGGGGAATGGTGCCCCCCCATTGGTATTGTTGGGAGGAATGGTGCCCCATCCCTGGTATTGGAAAGAGGAATAGTACTGCATCACTGGTGTCAGTGTAGGAAATAGTATACCATTGTTGGTGTCAGTTGAAGAAATAATGCCACATTGTTGGTGAAAGGGATTGTGCCACATTGTTGGTGTCAGTGAATAGGAGAGTGTTGGGGTCAGCAAATGGTGCCCCATTGTTGGGGGTCAGCGAATGGTGCCCCATTGTTGGGGTCAGCGGGAGGAGTGGTGCCCCAACAGCCGGATAAAAGCAAGGAAGGGGCTACATTCAACCATTGTTGAATGTAGCCCCTTGCAGTTTGGAGACCATTGATTTACAACATCCTAATACTGTCAGCATTATTTCTTCAGGTTAATGATGATGTGATTTTTTTTTTCATCCTCCAGGCTTTTTAGTGTTTTTAAACCTGTATTGTGTGAAATACGGAGCCATCGCCCTGCAGGAAATGGTGGACAGTATCCAACCCAAGTGAGTAGGGGGATCTTTTTATATGGCTGTGTGCGCGAAGTGACGTGGAATGCTTGTATGGTGGGGGGGGGGGTGTTACCTGAGAGCACAGGATGCCGTCCGGGACTCTCTGATGACCCTGTAGGGCAGTGGTCATCAACCCTGTCCTCCAGGGCCCACTAACGGGCCAGGTTTTATGTATTACCTTGGGGGAGATGCAGACTAGAATAGTGCAATCACTGAGCAGCAAATGATATCACCTGCGATGTATTTCAGTTATCTTGCAAACCTGGCCTGTTAGTGGGCCCTGAGGACAGGGTTGATGACCACTGCTGTAGCGCATAGGTGGCAAACACAAGGCCCGCGGGACAAATCCGGCCCTCCAGACCATTTCATGAGAGCCCCAGCCCTCCTCTGGTCCTACACCAGACCCTTACTTTCTGCTTTCAAGCAATGCATCCAGCTTCTTCCCAGAAGCAGCATAAGAAAAGGGGGGTGCACTGTGATGTAAGGGAGAGTGGGGGACTCTGATGGTGGGGTGGCTCTTGACATCTAATGTAAAGGGAGGGGATGCGCTGGACATCTAATCTTACAGGTACAACCGTGACTTTTGAGGACAATCATAATGCTGATACGGCCCATGATGAAATTGAGTTTGACACCCCTGCTGTATTTGAGTTTTATCCAGGAGTGACCTGTGATTCTTTGTGGCAGGATGTTTGGCATGGTGGTGGAGAAGATTATTATCCCCGAAATCCAGAAAGTATCGGGCCCCATAGAGAAGAAGATTTGTGCTGTTGGGATTACAAAAGTCCTGACGGAATGTCCCCCCATGATGGACACGGAGTACACAAAGCTCTGGTAAGATGGCCGCCTCTTGCTGGAGGAAATCTAGTCACTGTTGTCTGATTCCTCTGTAATTCCGAGTAATATGTTGTTGGGTCCCTTTTATCGCTGCCAGGACGCCTCTTCTCCAGGCTCTGATTGGCCTGTTTGAGTTGCCTGAAGATGACACCATTCCAGATGATGAACATTTCATCGACATAGAGGACACTCCCGGCTACCAGACCGCCTTCTCCCAACTGGCGTTTGCAGGCAGGAAAGAACACGATCCAATCGGAGAAATGGTTAATAATCCCAAGATCCTCCTGGCACAGTCTCTTCACAAGCTGTCCACGGCATGTCCCGGGCGGGTGAGTATCCAGAAATACGTGAGGAGATGATAGCTACTCATAGCACACAGCTTACACAGACGCATGGCTTCCTCTGTCCCTCTTACAGAGGAGAAGGAGAACCGTAAATGTAAAATTGTGTAGCACTACCCATATACCTTCATAGTGTACCACAAATACAGTAAAACCTTGGTTTGAGAGCGTTTTGCAAGACAAGCAAAATGTTTTAATACATTTTGCCTTGATATACAAGCGATGTCTTGATATAAGAGTAGCGTCGTGTCACAACTGAGTATAAAAAAGAAGAGAGGAGCCTCTAAGTGTAGCAATACGGTTACATTTAATGAAGGTACAACATTTAGCAACTTATTGCTACATTTAGATGCGCCTCTCTTCTCTTTTATACCCTGCAAAAAAAATGCTTTGATATACAAGTGCTTTGGATTACAAGCATGTTTCTGGAATGAATTATGCTCGCAATCCAAGGTTTTACTGAATCTCATTCTCAAATAAAGTAGCATACTCCAATATTGATAAAAACAATAGCCAATGCACAGAACTGAGAAAAATAAATCCAGAAACAAAAATAAAGGAAAGTGAGTCCACAATCTCGGTGCTGTTGGTTGGAGAATAACCATTCAACAAAACGGACCTTCTTAAAAGCTAAAATCCAGTGACGCGGTGCGCCGAGGTGGCGGTGCCGAGTGATACAGTGAGCGGCTATGGCCGCTCGCGGGAGCGCGCCCGCAAGGACTCAACACCATGCAAGCTCTCGCATGAATGTGGTGAGTTCTTGCAGGGAGGACCAGAGACAGCCCCTGAGGGACCCCAGAAGACGGGGATCGGGGCCACTCTGTGCAAAACGAACTGCACAGTGGAGGTAAGTATGACATGTTTGTTATTTAAAAAAAAAAAGGGGGTTGTAAAGCCTTCTATGCATTAAGGTGAAAAAAACACCTTGCACTGTGCGGCCCAACAGTCCCCCCCCACCCCATTTTACTTGCCTGCGCCTCAAACTTCCATAGGCGCGATCCCACGTCGTTCTTCCCATGGCTTTTCGGCTCTTCATTGGATAGATTTATAGCAGCGCAGCCATTGACTCCCTCTGCTGTCAATCAAATCCAATTGACCCGGGGGTCGGTGCCGAGTCATGCACTCAGCGTCTATGAACGCAGCGTATATGACAGGAAGCGCGTCCGCAAGGTAACCCCCTTGGGAGAGAGCTTCCCAGAGGGGGTTATCTATTGCGGGGAGGAGCCGAGAGAGCTGCCGTGGGACACCAGAAAAGGACGATCTGGGCCACGCCGTGCAAAGCTAACTGCACAGTGGAGGCAAGTATGACCTGTATGTTGTGTTTTTTTTTTTTTTTTTACTTTAAGTGTCGGTTTGCCGCCCCCCAAAAGAAGAACCCACCAGCCGCCCCTAATCGTCTTATCTCTGGAGTCAATCCCCTTTTTTATGCAAGCTAATATTCTGCTTGCCTTGCTGGCATTACAAGCCATTGCTCATCTACTAGGACCCCAGATCCTTTCTCCATCCCCCAATGGTTTTGCATTCGTATTTTAAGCCCATGCTCTGCGTATTGCATATTTACTAGGGATTCTGCATTGAAACCAGAGCTCTCCCAATATAATCTCTTCTTTCCTTTTCTCAGGTCCCTTCGATGATTAGCACAAGTTTGAACGCTGACGCTCTCCAGTACCTTCAGGGCTACCTGCAGGCGGCCAGTGTTACCCTAGTCTGATGGCCTTGTCACTGGTTTGTATGAGGAGCCAGGCGCGGACAGTCGGGGACTTCAGATGCGGTCATGCTGTTACTGTAGTGATGAGCATGAATGAATTGGACATGTTCCCAAGACATAGCCGTTAATTTATTGTACAGTTTAACCATTCGAGTCTCTTTTTTTTTTTCCCTCATTTGCTGCACTTATTAACAAAACACTTATAATGTCTGACCCTGTCCCAGGGTGCCGAAACTTTTCTATTTTCAGTCTATGTTTGTGTTATATTTTTTTTTTTTTTCTTCTCTGAACTGTGAATAAATGAGAAGCATTTGCTTAAATCGGTTTGGTGACGTGTCATTCTTTCGTGCACAATGGTCATCCACTGTAAATATTGTGCGACTTTCCTCATCTGTGCTGTCCTGACACACAACAATCGTGACGGTACATGCACTTGCCTGTATATCCCAATTGCTGCTGGTAAAACCAGCTCCATAAGATTTTACCCCCTTCATGACCAGGCCATTTTTTGCTATTCAGCACTGCGCTATTTTAAATGGCAATTGCACGGTCATGCAACTCTGAATTTTTTTTATACATTTTTTCACACAAATGGCTTTCTTTTGGTGATATTTTGATCACCATTGGGTTTTGAATTTTTTGCGATATGAGAAAAAAAGACCAAACTTTTTTTTTTAGATTTTTTTTTTTTACTCTCTGCTATAAGACACATCTAATTAAAATATTTAAAAAAAAATCTACCATATAAGACGACCCCCTATTTTTCTAGGAAAAATTTTGGTTTTGGGATATACTCGCCGTATAAGACTACCCCCTTCCTACTAGTCTGTCTGGAAGCTGAGGGGTAGCCAGAACAACCACTGACAGAAACAGGCTTTTTTCAAATCTCACTGTGCCGTGCCATTGCATGCCCCACTGTGCTGTGCCGTGCCATTACATGCCCCACTGTGCCGTGCCATTACATGCCTCACTGTGCCGTGCCATTACATGCCCCACTGTGCCGTGCCATGCCCCCACTGTGCCGTGCCATGCCCCCACTGTGCCGTGCCATGCCCCCACTGTGCCGTGCCGTGCCCCCACTGTGCCATTCCATGCCTCCACTGTGCCGGCCAAGACTATCTCCCTACCTTATTTTTTTTCCTGCGGACATCCATGTTTCAGGCTGCGGGCATCCATGATTCAAAAGCCGCGCCTCTTCCTCAGACTACGGTAATACGGTACTTTCTTTATAAATACGGTAATTTCTTTATAAATTTTGTCCAAAATGCATTTTGCTACATGTCTTTGGTTCAAAAAAAAAAAAATCCCAATAAGTATACTGTATATTTATTGGTTTGTGAGAGTTTTATCGTCTACAAACTGATATATACACAAAATTGGACAATAGAAGATCGGAAAAACGCTGCCTGGTCTGATGAGTCTGGATTTCAGCTCCAACATTCAGATGGTCGGTCAGAATTTGGTGTAGGATGAAAGCATGGAACTATCCTGCCTTGTATCACCGGATCAGGCTGGTGGTGGTGGTGTAATGGTGGGGGGGGGGGGGGGATATTTTCTTGGCACACTTTGGGCCCCTTAGTACCAATTGAACATCGTTTAAACACCACGGCCTACCTGAGTATTGTTGCTGACCATGTCCATCCCTTTATGGCTACAGTGTCCCCATCTTCTGCTGGCGTCTTCCAGCAGGATAATGCACCGTGTCACAAAGCTCCAATCATCTCACCACTGGACCATGAGGTCCCTGCATTTCAATGGCCTCCACACTCGCCACATCTCATCCAATAGAGCACCTTTGGGATGTGGTGGAATGGGAGATTGGCATCATGGATGTGAAGCCGACAAAGCTGCAGCAACTGTGTGATGCTATCATGTCACTTTGGACCAAAATCTCTGATGAATGATTCCAACACGAAGAATGAAGGCAGTTCTAATGGTCAGAAGGGGGTCCAACCTGATACTATCAAGGAGTTCCTAAAACAGTGGCCGGTGAGTGTATATTGGAATGTTTATTAAAGCGGAGTTCCGGCCACAATTTCACTTTTTAAATATAAATACCCCTGTAATACACAAGCTTAATGTATTCTAGTAAAGTTAGTCTGTAAACTAAGGTCAGTTTTGTTAGGTTGTTACAGCATTTAGACACTTTATAAAATAGAAATTGACTGGGGCCATCTTAAGTGTGGGCATCATGAAGCCAGACTGTATGACTTCCTGGATTTCAGCCTTGCAGATCTCGCACATGCTGCACAAGCAGTGTCAGATCAGGTTTCAGCACCTGTGCTGTCCAAGTCACATGATTCTTTGAGACTGGGGAGTGCACAGACTCCTGGAAAGTTACACCCACTACATTCTCAGGAGTCTGTGTGGTGTAGGTTAGGAAGCATTAAGCACCTAGGTGCAGGAAGTGGGAAGATTAACTATTCTGCCTAGCAACAACACTTTGAAGGCATCTAAAAAAAAAAAAAAAATTTGTAAAGGACTAATGACATTTTTTTAAAACTACTGATGTAATGTTATATTTATGGGTGGAACTCCACTTTAATTGTTTTTATACTACTAATGGTGATCCACAACTTGTAATGTGAGTGTGATAGTGCGGCGGGCATTCTGCTGGCGGGGGGGGCGGGGGGCTAACTGCCACTGATATAACCAGTGACACTAATGCAGTGATCGGTGCTAAAAATATTCACTGTACTAATGACACTGGATGGAAAGGCCTCTAACATCCAGGGCGATCAAGGGGTTAAATGTGTGCCTAACCATATGTAATGTGTGCTGTTTTTACTAAGCAATGTGCTGGTTTGTATTCCCTGCTTAGCAGGGAGAAAAAAAAAATATGCACACCGCTGCTGTCTGTAGGGAGCCCTGTGTTGTTTACCTACACAGGGCTCTCTTCTGTCATTCGCTCAGCGGTTTCTGGCCATAAATCATTAGCTGGGACCCGCTGATTGGCCTGTGCTGCAGCAAATTACTGTGGTGGACATGTCCCCTAGCCTGACATATTGAATCGTATACATGTGTGTGGTTTGGCACAGCAGGGTTGCCCTGCCGCAGTATAAGTGCAGTGGGCTGTCCCGAAGCGGTTTATAATCTGCTCACACGCAGTTACAACTGAGGACACATGACAGCTGTCCAACAGTGTCCCTGCGGACCACAGTCCTCCATCAGTTATTATTTCTGTATTGTATTACCTTAATGAAGCTAAATGTCTTGGCTGTCCAAATTCCCCCACCCTGTAAGGTCTCTACTGTTCCCAGCATTCGTTAATCTCTTTTTCATTATGATGTTATTTATACTGTATGACAGGGTTTGACAAATTAGCTTGGAATCTAGGAGCCAGCTAAAAAAGTTAGGAGCCAGAAAGCGTGCCCCGTCCCGCCAAGCTTGCGCGCGGAAGCGAACACATACCCGAGTAGCGCCCGCATATGTAAACGGTATTCAAACCACACGTGAGGCATCGCTGCAATCGTTGGAGCGAGAGCAATAATTCTAGCCCTAGACCTCCTCTAACTCAAAACATGCAACCTATAGAATTTATTAAACGTCGCCTATTCCACGAGCGGACGCAATTTTAAAGCGTGACATGTTGGGTATTCATTTACTCGGCGTAACATTATCTTAAACAATATAATTTTTTTATTTTTTTAAAAGTGTATTTTTTCCCCAAAAAAGTGCGCTTGTAAAACCGCTGCATAAATACGGTGTGACAAAGTATTGCAACGATCGCCATTTTATTCTCTAGGGTGTTACAATAAAAAAATATAATGTTTGGGGGGTTCCAATTAGAGGGAAGGGAGATCTCGGTGAAAACGGTAAAGAAAACACATTAGAACTGCTGTTTTACTTGTAATGCCAACAGCCACCACCAGATGGTGCAAGGTCACAGAAGTAAGCTTGGGCCTTCACAAGTCTGCAAAGCTGCGGCCTCAATTACCGGCCGCCGGCGGGAGGTGGGGGCGCACGGAGACACAGGATCCTGTGCCTCCGTGCGGCCACGACAGACGGTAATTACGTCCGCGGCCTTGTAGGCCGCAAAGCCGCGGCCTCAATTACCGGGGGGCACCAGGTCACAATTTCTTATCGCAATTGCGACTGGGCGCCCGGGTATTGTCGAACCCTGCTGTATGACTAAAACTTAATTTTTAGGAACAAATCACAGTAAGCTGCCACTGGGCAGTCTTGCCACCAGGATTCTGCCTAGGACTGCTCTTGCCTGGAATGAACACCTCTTCTGGGGATTCCTCGGTGCTGGATGGAAGACTTGGCTGTAAGAAGGTTTGAGAATGTGTTTTCAATTTCATTCTGCCACTGAGCCAAGACAGAGAGCACATTACACATCAAGACCCCCTTAGCCCTGGATACTCTCCATTCTTCAGTTGGCTGATACATTTCAGCAATTCTCACTCACGGGCTCATTTACCTTTTAAAGAGCAATGCAACACTGTAAGAGCAAGAATTGCCCATGCCAATGAAGAAATCCCAATCATCACAGCCCATCTAGTATCTATCTGAAACATTCACAGTGCCTAAAGATAATCGGTTCACTGATATGTACAATACCCAAGGTGAAATGGTTGCAGTGGCACATGCAGAGCCCCTCTAGCTCCCTTCTTGCCTCCTCCAGGACTTTCCAGAACCTCTCCCATCCTCTGGAACTCCCTACCAGTATGTCCGATCAGCCCCTACCATTGTCCGCCTTTAGGGACGCCTATACCACCTCCACCTAAGAATCTGTACTTGAGTCAGCTCCATCTGTGCAGCTATTACCTTTTGTACCGCCTCTCTTTAGATAGTAAGCTCCATGAGCAGGGCCCTCCTCTTCCTTCTGTATTAAGCTGTGTTGTAATTGTACTGTCCCCCTTTATATTGATGTGCAAACTGATGACGCTATATAAATCCTGTAACTTAATAATTTTAAGTGATATTTCTTCACAATTGTCTTTTGAATTTGCTCCAGCAGATTTGGATCAGGATCTCGTTGGCTATGAAGCAGGACCTATGGTGGTTGATGCCTCCAGTGGAAATACAGTTAGGTCCATACATATTTGGACATATGCACAATTTTAGTTTTTTTCAGTTATTTACCAAAACATATCCAAGCTATAGTTATATAATGGATATGGGCTGAAAGTGCACACGCTCAGGTTTAATTTGAGGGTATGTACATCCAAATCGGAGGAAGAGTTTAGGAATTACAGCTCTTAATATCCACCCCCCCCTTTTTCAAGGAACCAAAAGTAATTGGACAATTAAATCAAAAGCTGTTTCATGGCCAAGTGTGGACTATTCCTTCATTATTTCTTCATCCGTTAAACAGGTAAAAGGTCTGGAGTTGATTCTGAGGCCCCGTACACACGACCGAGCTTCTCGGCAGAATTCAGCCAGAAACTCGATCGGAGCTGGATTCTGCCAAGAAACTCGGTCGTGTGTACACTTTTCACCGAGGAAGCCGACGAGGAGCTCGTCGGGCCAAATAGAGAACATGTTCTCCATTTCCTCGTTGTTCAATGAGGAAAGTTGGCCCGCCGAGATCCTCGGCGGCTTCAACACAGAACTCGATGTGTTTGGCACGTCGAGTTCCTCGGACGTGTGTACGGGGGCTGAGTGTGGTATTTGGAATCTATTGCTGTGAACCTACATTATGCGTTCAAAGGAGCTGTCCATGCAAGTAAAACAGGTCATTGTATGGCTTCAAAAATTAAACATCCATCAGAGAGATAGCGGCAACATTGGGAGTGGCCAAATCAACAGTTTGGTACATTCTGAGGAAAGAGCAACGCACTCAAGGGGTTCCTTACCCATGAAATGGATACAGCGCTCAGAGGCGATTCAGTTCGCATGTGTTGCGCTTTACAAGTCACTCACTCACTGGTGAGCTCAGCAACATAAAAAGGCCTCGACGTCAACGGAAGACAACGGTGGTGGATGATCGCAGGATCCTCTCTATGGTAAGGAAAAACCCATTCACAACATCCAGACAAGTGAAGGACACTCTCCAGGAGGTGGGCGTATCATTGTCATAGTGTACAATCAAGAGAAGACTTCACCAGAGCAAATACAGAGGGTTCACCACAAGGTGCAAACCATTCATAAACCTGAAGAATAGAAAAGCCAGATTAGACTCTGACAAAAAACATCGAAAAAAAACAGACTAGTTCTAGAAAAGCATTCTTTGTACGGATGAAATTAAGAATAATCTGTGCCAGAATGACGGGAAGAAAAAAGTTTGGAGAAGGTTTGGAACAGCTCATGATCCAAAGCATACAAGTTCATTTGTAAAACATGGTGGAGCTTGCAGTGTGATGGCATTGGCATGCATGGCTTCTGGTAGCACTGGGTCATTGGTGTTTATTGATGATGTGGCAGAAGCAGCCGAATGAATTCTACAGTGTTAAAAGATATACTGTCAGCCCAGATTTACAGCCAATTGGACGGGGCTTCACCGTACAGATGGACAATGATCCAAAACCACACTGAAAAAGCAACCCAGGAGCTTTTGAAGGAAAAGAAGTGGAATATTCTGCAATGGCCGAGTCAATCACCTGATCTCAACCCAATTGAGCATTTCACTTGCTGAAGGCAAAACTAAAGGCAGAAAGGCTCAAAAAACAAAGAACTGAAGATAGCTGCAGTTAGAGCCTGGCAAAGCATCAGAAAGGACGACACCCAGTCTTTGGTAATGTCCATGGGTTCCAGACTTTAGGCAATCGTTGCCAGTAAAGTATTCTCGATGAAATATTAAAAATGAATGTTTTATGATTATATTCATTTTTCCAATTACATTTTGAGCCCCTAAAAATGAAGGGTGCTTCTCTTGTTTGTTCTCTTGTGCTGTGTTTAAAAATGGTTGCAGTTCCAAAAATGTGTGTTCAATCCTTTGAATTGAAGCTGAAAGTCTGCACTTCAAATTAATTTGGATTGTTTGGTTTTAATTTTATTCTGGCGGCATACAGAGCCAAAAGTATGAAAATTGTGTCGGTGTCCAAATATATAGGGACCTAACTGTGTGTCACTTACTTTGGCCAATGTCTTGGCTACCTCTGACAATATTTGTTGGTCTCCAAACTTTCTGGAGAAAGGGCCAGTTTATGTCCTTCAGACTTTAGGGGGGGGGGGGGCGGGGAGACTGTGCCCAGTGGGTGTAAACATTGCCCGATCTGTGGTATTAAGGGGAGGAATATCTGGTGTGAGTGGAAGGAATAGTGCCCAAGTGTTGGTGGCAGGAATAGTGCCCAAGTGTTGGTGGCAGGAATTATGCCCAATTGTTGGTGTTGGTGGCAGGAATTATGCCCAATTGTTGGTGGCAGGAATTATGCCCAATTGTTGGTGGCAGGAATTATGCCCAATTGTTGGTGGCAGGAATTATGCCCAATTGTTGGTGGCAGGAATAATGTCTCAGTAAAGAGCCGCGGTTTGAAGACAACTGGTCTACATGGATGGGGTGCACACTGCCACAAGAAGATGATGTAAGTTCGATGGCCTATTAGTATCGGAAACAGTGTCCAATGTTCTGGAAATTTAGGGCAGTCGGTGTCCTCTATATATCTCAGAGAAAAGGCAAAGTTACAGATCGACAAAGGCGATACCCATAGCTAGATTCACAAAGAGTTAAGCCGGCGTATCGGTAGATACGACGTCGTAACTCGGAATCTAAGCCGTCGTACATTTAAGTGTATTCTCAAATTGAGTTACACTTAAATGTAGCTAAGAGACGACAGCCTGCGCCGACGTATCTTAGCTGTCTAGTTCCGCCGGCCGCTAGGGGCGTGAACGCTGATTTACACCTAGAATGCGTAAATCAGCGAGATACGCCAATTCACGAACGTACGCTTGCCCGTCGCAGTAAAGATACGCCGTTTACGTAAGGCGTTTTCAGGCGTAAAGTTAGTCGAACAAATAGCTGGCCTTGCCAATGTTAAGTATGGACGTCGTTCCCGCGTCGATTTTTGAAAATTTTACGTCGTTTGCGTAAGTCGTCCGTGAATGGGGCTGGACGTCATTTACGTTCACGTCGAAACCAATACGTGCTTGCGGCGTACTTTACAGCAATGCACACTGGGATATGTCCACGGACGGCGCATGCGTCAATCACGTCAGGTCACGAATCATTTACATAAAACACTCCCCCC
Organism: Rana temporaria; assembly: GCF_905171775.1. NCBI lineage: Eukaryota > Metazoa > Chordata > Amphibia > Anura > Ranidae > Rana > Rana temporaria. Next base: position 136,104,024 of record NC_053500.1, on the reverse strand, counting down.
TGTTCCTCATTTGAATTAGGCGCGCTTAGGCCGGCCCATTTACGCTACGCCGCCGTAATTTAGGAGGCAAGTGCTTTGTGAATACACCACTTTCCTCTCTGACTTACGGCGGCGTATCGTATATGCGATACGCCGGATCAAAATTAAGCCAGTCTTTCTGAATCTGGCTACCAGTCTTTCTTTGGAAACTGAATCCCATAATAATCTGGGCTTATCACCGCCTATATAACAGCAGTGTGTATGCCAGAGATCCGGATCGTGGAGGAAGGCCACCTTTCTAGACAATTCTCCTGGAAGTTATTGTGAGTCTGACTCCTAAGAAATGATGGGGATCCCAAAGGGGATTTGTTTTCTTCCAGCATAAACCGCAAAATGCCTTTTTTTTTTTTTTTTTTTTTTTTTATTATTTTTTTGCCGACGAGCAGCACCAACAGATGCACAGATCTCCCTGATGTCTCCTTTGCCTTGCGCACATGTTCCCTATAGTCCCATTAATAAGTTTTTTTTTTTAAAGGCAACAAAACAAGATCGGTTATCGCAATAATTTCATTTAGGCTACATAGGCCTCTCCCTTTTAAAGTGGAGGTACACCAAAATCCTATAAAAAAAAAAGAAAAAAAAAATGTTTACTTGCCAGAAATGGCGGTTGCTATGTAGACATTCCTAATCTGCCTCTTCCCATACCGCGGCCGGTCTTCTTCCTTGTCCTCCCCGCATTGTTTTCTGGGGAATGGGGCGCGCTGCCTTCTGGAAACTCTGTGTATCCCAGAAAGCACCCGCCCATTCACAAAAGCGCTGCGAGTCTCGCGCATGTGCAGTAGAAAACGGGCAGTGAAGCCGCAAGGCTCCACTGCCTGTTTCCCTCAGTAAGGATGGCGGCGCCTGGAGCTGCCTCGGGGGGGGGGGGGGGCCCCTACATCGCGAGTGCCTAGGACAGGTAAGTGTCCTTATTAAAAGTCAGCTACAGTGTTTTCTGCTGACTTTAAAAAAAAAAATGCTCTAATGTTGAAAGTGGAACACTGCTTATTTGTAACGGTTATGCTGCTAGAATTAAAAATAAATAAATAGGAAATTACCGTATTTATCGGGCTATAACGCGCACCCCCGAACTTGAAGGAAAATTCCTGCAAAAAAAAAAATACTTAGTTTGGATGCCCCTCCTCGGTGTCTTGCCCGTCGTCCATCGCGTCCTGCCCGTCGTCCATCTGCGGCCTCGTCCGGTCCGGCGTCCTTCTGTGGCCATCGTGGTGTCCTCCCCGTCGATCCCCGCTTCCCGCTCTGTGTTCGAACCACTGCGCTGACATATACCGAGCGGATTACACTCGGGTATAGTCGGGCGCGCTCGGCTCCTTTCGCGTAAAGGACTACAGGACGTGACCGCGAGAGGAGCCGAGCCTGCCCGACTATACCCGAGTGTACTCCGCTCGGTATATGTCAGCGCAGTGGTTCGAACACAGCGCGGGTATCGGCGTATATCGCGCACCCACGATTGTGCCCTGATTTTCAGGGCAAAAAAGTGCGCGATATACGTCGATAAATACGGTATATCATGTTTACTTGTTTGAAACTTATTTTTTTTCTTTACATTGCTTTAGTTACTTCCTGGTTGCCCGCTTAGGCAAATTATGTCATATATTCCTGGAGTCTTCAGGTGAGGGTCGGGGGGCTTCTCAGCTCAAGCATGCAGGAGAATGTGCTTGACTAAGGGCAGATGGATTCCAGGAAGTAAATGCTACATCAGGGGTCGGCAACCTGTGGCACTCCAGCTGTTGCAGAACTACAATTGTAAGTGCCAAACTGCCAACCCCATCATGCCTCTGGGAGTAATTGTAACTGCCAACCTTGCAATGCCTCATGGGAAATGTAGTTCCACAACAGCTGGAGCACCGAAGGTTGCCTACCCCTGTGCTACATGAATCATTTGGCCTTACTAAAGATGGCAACAGCCAGAAATGATAGGGGTTGTTTTTCAAAGTGATTTCTCAACAAAATAAACCAGAGACACTTGGATGGGTGGGGGAGTTTGCGTTTGAATATTACATTTATGAAATGGTGTTTCTGTTCAGATACAGTGATGATCCTCTTGAATATCTGACCCCCCAGGGGCCAGTACTTCATTCATGTGCAGCCAACTGAGTGAAAAACGTATATAGCGCAACACATCCGAATCGCCTCGGGGCGCTTGGTATCGATTTCCTCCTACACGTTGCCTTCACAATAGGTGGGTTTTGAGTTTTCTTCTGAAAGCCTCGAGATTCACTTCCGTTCGGATGCTGGTTGGTAAAGCGTTCCACAGTCTAGGTCCTTGGACTGCAAGTGGCATGGCTGCTGAAAGGAAATAGCGAACACGTTTTCGATATTCGGGTAAGTTGGTTCCAGAGCAGTGAGTGCTAACAGACCTACATGAGAATTTGGGCAAGGTTCAGCAAACAAGCCAGGAAAGACATCTTTGTCTAAATCTTGAGATTTATAATGTGTTGGACTACTTCCAGAAGGGTTAGATAAAGACTTTAGTCCCAGCTCCCTGAAGACCCCAATTTCCACCATATCCGCATTCGCTAACGCATGGAGGTCAAAGCACGATCTAGTTGGCATGTTTACAGTGGATGTAAAAAGTCTACACACCCCTGTTAAAATGTCAGGTTTCTGTGATGTAAAAAAAATGAGACAAATATAAATAATTTCTGAACTTTTTCCACCTTTAATGCAACAGTTTTGCTCCCAGACTCCTCCTTGGTTCATTACTTTTGATTTTAACAAATGTCAGAAAAAGATTTGGACTTTAACCTCTTGACCACTGGGCACTTAAACCCCCTTCCTAACCAGACCAATTTTCAGTTTTCGGTGCTCTCACAATTTGAACGACAATTACTCAGTCATACAACATTGTGCCCATCTGAAATTTTTGTCCTTTTTTCCCCACAGATAGAGCTTTCTTTTGGTGGTATTTGATCGCCTCTGGGTTTTTTATTTTTTGCGCTAAAAAAGAAAAAACACTGACAATTCTGTAAAAAAAAAAAAAAAATCTTGTTTCTGTCATATTAGCGGGTATTGCGGAGTATGGGGGGGGGGGTTATTGCAGAGTATGGGGGGGGGGTTATTGCAGAGTATGGGGGGGTTATTGCAGCGTATGGGGGGGGGGCTATTGCAGAGTATGGGGGGTATTGCAGAGTATGGGGGGTTATTTCAGAGTATTGATGGTAATGCAGAGTATTGCGCAGGGAGGGATGGCTGGATCTGTGACTGCATTTGTCACAGATCCAGCCACAGCAGCTGCTGCTGCCTCTGCTCTCCCCCCTCTCCTCTCTGTACCGATTGGTACAGAGAGGAGAGGGTGGAACCGGCGTCATTACATGACGCTGGTTTTTTTACAAGTGATCGCTCCGTCATTTGACGGAGCAATCACGTGGTAAACCGCCGCTATCAGCGGCGATTTACCGCGATCTGTGATGCGCCGGGTCTTCTAGACCCGGCGCTCACAGATGATTCTGGGAGCGCGCCCCAGGGAAGGATTCTGAGAGGACGTCCTCCCAGAATAACTCCACCGCGCTGTAGATGTCTTTTGTCTATGGCGCGGTGGGGAAGAGGTTAAGTAGTTTAAACTTCCTGCATTTACACACAGATTTGATCTAAGCAGGAAGTTAGTTACAATGTTTCATGTTGTTACAAACTTGGCAGACTGCCCGGATTTTTTCTTTACACACATGCACAGAAGTTTATCCCTTTGATCTAAGAACAAAGCATTAGTTACAATGTTTCCTGTTAAAAACTTGTCAAGGCTTCAGAACTTGAAAAAGCCTTTACAAAGTCCAACATGCAGACTTTATTCTTTCCTACATCCCTAACCTTAAGTCAGGCTAGGTGCTGCCCTGGCATACCTGCAAAGGTAGAGTCCATGTGAAATACAGAGTTCATCAGTGGCATACACCAGCAGCTGGTGTCTTTGGGGTGAACCTCAAGTTCTGAGGACACTTACATCACAGCAGTGGTAAGTGACATTCTTCTGCTTCTCAAAAGCTGGCTCTTGGTACTGGACCACTGTCCCTCTTTTATAACACAGGATCAGTGGGTTGGACCCAGAGGAAAACCAAAGAACTGGGAAAGTGTTATCCCTTACCACACCCCATATCTAGGACGGCACCTAACTCGCTATTTCAACCCCGCTTACATGCGCCTTTCCTAGGGCCCTTTGGATTACATTTGTGTGACCTATAAAATTATTCCTTTCCCTCCCTATTTGGTAGTCCAGGAATCACATCTGGGGAGCACAAGGCTGACATGGGGGGGAGGGGGGTATGAGGTGCTCCTCGGCTGATAGGTATGAGGTGCTCCTCGGCTGACCGGTATGTGGTGCTCCCAGCTGACCTTGGGAGGGTGGGACTCAAGGTTGATATGAGGCTGACCTTCGAGGAGGGGGGGGGGGTCTTGGAGTAAAGAGCACAGGATTATTACGGAGGGTGCATTGAGCAGACCTGAGTGCTCTGGGCTGACCTGGAGGGGTACGTTGGGGTGAAATGAGGGGTACACCGAGCTGACATAGATGGAGCACAGACTGAAATGAGGGGTTCATGGGGTACTCTGAGCTGACCTGGTGGAGGAGCACAGAGTTGACATAGGGCTTATCTAAGAGGGCCGTGGGTTTTTTTTTGAAGGGGGGGGGTGGCGAAGGGTCATCATGAAGGGTACATTGAGCCAACCTGAGGTGCTCTGGGCTGACCTGGGGGGGTTCATGGGTGTGCTCTGGCTTGACCTGGGGGGGGGGGGCATGGACAGAGTTGAGATGGGGCTGCTCTAGGTGAAGAGGGTTATGGCGTGCTCTGTGGGGAGGACAGCTCAGGGTTATTATGGGAGGTACATTGGGCCGATCTGGGGAGCCCTGGACTGAACTGGAGGGATATTTTTGGGTGCTCTAAGCTGACATGATGGGAGGTCACTAGGCTGAAATGAGGGGTGCATAGCACTGACATGGGGGAGTACTAGACTTAAATGAGGGGTGCATAGCGCTGACATGGGGGGAGTACTAGGCTGAAATGAGGGGTGCATAGCACTGACATGGGGGAGCACTAGGCTGAAATGAGGAGTGCATAGCGCTGACATGGGGGGAGTACTAGGCTGAAATGAGGGGTGCATAGCGCTGACATGGGGGGAGTACTAGGCTGAAATGAGGGGTGCATAGCGCTGACATGGGGGGAGTACTAGGCTGAAATGAGGGGTGCATAGCACTGACATGGGGGGAGTACTAGACTGAAATGAGGAGTGCATAGCGCTGACATGGGGGGGGGGGGGGAGTACTAGACTGAAATGAGGGGTGCATAGCACTGACATGGGGGGAGTACTAGGCTGAAATGAGGAGTGCATAGCGCTGACATGGGGGGAGTACTAGGCTGAAATGAGGGGTGCATAGCGCTGACATGGGGGGAGTACTAGGCTGAAATGAGGGGTGCATAGCGCTGACATGGGGGGAGTACTAGGCTGAAATGAGGGGTGCATAGCGCTGACATGGGGAGCACTAGGCTGAAATGAGGAGTGCATAGCGCTGACATGGGGAGCACTAGGCTGAAATGAGGGGTGCATAGCGCTGACATGGGGAGCACTAGGCTGAAATGAGGAGTGCATAGCGCTGACATGGGGGGAGTACTAGGCTGAAATGAGGGGTGCATAGCACTGACATGGGGGAGCACTAGGCTGAAATGAGGGGTGCATAGCGCTGACATGGGGAGCACTAGGCTGAAATGAGGAGTGCATAGCGCTGACATGGGGGGAGTACTAGGCTGAAATGAGGGGTGCATAGCGCTGACATGGGGGGAGTACTAGGCTGAAATGAGGAGTGCATAGCGCTGACATGGGGGGCACTAGGCTGAAATGAGGGGTGCATAGCGCTGACATGGGGGGAGTACTAGGCTGAAATGAGGAGTGCATAGCGCTGACATGGGGGGGGGGAGTACTAGGCTGAAATGAGGGGTGCATAGCGCTGACATGGGGGTGCACTAGGCTGAAATGAGCGGTGCACAGAGCTGACATGGGGGGGCGGACAGATCTGATATGGGGAGCACTAGGCTGAAATGAGGGGTGTATGGGGTAGAGTGGGCTGACATGGGGGGCACAGGGGCTCTGGGTTGGGGGGGAATCACAGAGCTGACCTAGGGGGGAAGTTGGCCATGGGGAGCTCTGGGGGGAGGAGCACAGCCAGGTAATGATGGGAGGAGCTCTGGGGGGGAGGAGCACAGACAGGTAATGATGGGAGGTGCTCTGGGGGGGAGGAGCACAGACAGGTATAGATGTACTTTGGGGTGCTCCGGGTTCACATGGAGGAGGATGCCGGGAAAAGAGGACACTCCGCGGGTGTCCGCGCTGCTGGAAGTTGTACTCCAGGAGGCGGGGCTCCGCGCACACATGGGCGGTTTCGGACGAGGGGTGTAACGATGCCATGGAGGGGAGGAGCCGGGCGGACGCCGAAGGGAGATGTACAGGTCCCGCCTCCTCCGCAGTGCCGGGTGACGTCACTTCCGGAAGGTCAGGCTGCTCTTCTCTTTAGTGTTTGCCGTGTTCCCCTCCTCCACCGCCCGAACCGGATCCTTCACCGACACCGCGCCGCTCCGTGTATGGACACCGACAGGTGAGAGCGGAGACCGGCCTACAACCGGACATTGCAGGGTTACCAGGGGCAACACCTCATGTCACCATGGCAACCACTGCTAGACATCCCCTTCCCCCATACACCTTCCCTATATTTCCAGTTATTGATCCCAAGAGCTGACACTCCTCTCTTCATATATAATATGTACTCCCCCTCCCCCCCTGTATATGATGTATTCCCATACAGTGTACTGACCCCAGGAGCTGACACTCTGCCCTTCCCTCTTCATCAATAATATGTACACCTCCCCTGTATTCCCAGTACTTCTCCTGACACTCCTCTCTTCATATATACCCCACCCTGTATTCCCATTCAGTGTACTGACCCCAGGAGCTGACACTCCGCTCCCCTCAAGTCCTCTCTGGCAGGCGCAGCTGGCTGCGGTTCCTCTGGCAGGCGCGGCAGGCGGGGGGAGCCGGCTGCGGTTCCTCTGGCAGGCGGGGGGAGCCGGCTGCGGTTCCTCTGGCAGGCGGGGGGAGCCGGCTGCGGTTCCTCTGGCAGGCGGGGAGCCGGCTGCGGTTCCTCTGGCAGGCGGGGAGCCGGCTGTGGTTCCTCTGGCAGGCGCCGCGGGGGGAGGAGCCGGCTGCGGTTCCTCTGGCAGGCGCCGCGGGGGGGGGGGGAGGAGCCGGCTGCGGTTCCTCTGGCAGGCGGGGGGGGGATGAGGAGCCGGCTGCGGTTCCTCTGGCAGGCGCCGTAGGGGGGGGAGTCGGCTGCGGTTCCTCTGGCAGGCGCCGCGGGGGAGGAGGCGGCTGCGGTTCCTCTGGCAGGCGCCACAGGGGGGAGAGTCAGCTGCGGTTCCTCTGGCAGGCGCCGCGGGGGGAGGGAGAGGAGCCGGCTGCGGTTCCTCTGGCAGGCGCCGCGGGGGGGAGTCGGCTGCGGTTCCTCTGGCAGGCGCCACGGGGGGGGGGGGAGAGTCAGCTGCGGTTCCTCTGGCAGGCGCCGCGGGGGAGGAGCCGGCTGCGGTTCCTCTGGCAGGCGCCGCGGGGGGGGGGGGGGGAAGTCAGCTGCGGCTCCTTTGGCAGGCGCCGCGGGGGGGGGGGGGAGTCAGCTGCGGCTCCTCTGGCAGGCGCCGCGGGGGGGGAGCCGGCTGCGGTTCCTCTGGCAGGCGCCGCGGGAGCCGGCTGCGGTTCCTCTGGCAGGGGGGGGGAGAGCCGGCTGCGGTTCCTCTGGCAGGGGGGGGAGAGCCGGCTGCGGTTCCTCTGCCAGGCGCTGCGGGGGGGGAGAGCCGGCTGCGGTTCCTCTGGCAGGCGCCGCGGGGAGCCGGCTGCGGTTCCTCTGGCAGGCGCCGCGGGGAAGCCGGCTGCGGTTCCTCTGGCAGGCGCCGCGGGGGGGGGGGGGGAGTCGTCAGCTGCGGCTCCTCTGGCAGGCGCCGCGGGGGGGGGAGTCAGCTGCGGCTCCTCTGGCAGGCGCCGCGGGGGGGAGTCGGCTGCGGTTCCTCTGGCAGGCGCCGCGGGGGGGGGAGCCGGCTGCGGTTCCTCTGGCAGGGGGGGAGAGCCGGCTGCGGTTCCTCTGGCAGGGGGGGAGAGCCGGCTGCGGTTCCTCTGGCAGGGGGGGAGAGCCGGCTGCGGTTCCTCTGGCAGGGGGGGAGAGCCGGCTGCGGTTCCTCTGGCAGGGGGGGAGAGCCGGCTGCGGTTCCTCTGGCAGGGGGGGAGAGCCGGCTGCGGTTCCTCTGGCAGGGGGGGAGAGCCGGCTGCGGTTCCTCTGGCAGGGGGGGAGAGCCGGCTGCGGTTCCTCTGGCAGGGGGGGAGAGCCGGCTGCGGTTCCTCTGGCAGGGGGGGGAGAGCCGGCTGCGGTTCCTCTGGCAGGGGGGGAGAGCCGGCTGCGGTTCCTCTGGCAGGCGCCGCGGGGAAGCCGGCTGCGGTTCCTCTGGCAGGCGCCGCGGGGGGGGGGGGAAGCCGGCTGCGGTTCCTCTGGCAGGCGCCGCGGGGGGGGGAGGGGAAGAAGCCAGCTGCGGTTCCTCTGGCAGGCGCCGTGGGGGGAGCCGGCTGCGGTTCCTCTGGCAGGCGCCGCGGGGGGGGGAGCCGGCTGCGGTTCCTCTGGCAGGCGCCGCGGGGGGGGGGGAGAAAGCCGGCTGCGGTTCCTCTGGCAGGCGCCGCGGGGGGGGGGGGGCGGGCTGCGGTTCCTCTGGCAGGCGCAGCGGGGGGAGCCGGCTGGGGTTCCTCTGGCAGCGGGGGGGGGGGGGGGGGCGGCGGCTGCGGTTCCTCTGGCAGGAGCAAAGGGGGGGGGCGGCTGCGGTTCCTCTGGCAGGGGGGGAAAGGCGGCTGCGGTTCCTCTGGCAGGGGGGGAGAGCCGGCTGCGGTTCCTCTGGCAGGCGCCGCGGGGGGGGAGAGCCGGCTGCGGTTCCTCTGGCCGGCGCCGCGGGGGGGGGAGAGCCGGCTGCGGTTCCTCTGGCAGGCGCCGCGGGGAAGCCGGCTGCGGTTCCTCTGGCAGGCGCCGCGGGGGGGGGGAAGCCGGCTGCGGTTCCTCTGGCAGGCGCCGCGGGGGGGGGAGGGGAAGAAGCCGGCTGCGGTTCCTCTGGCAGGCGCCGTGGGGGGAGCCGGCTGCGGTTCCTCTGGCAGGCGCCGCGGGGGGGGAGCCGGCTGCGGTTCCTCTGGCAGGCGCCGCGGGGGGGGGGGAGAAAGCCGGCTGCGGTTCCTCTGGCGGGGGGGGGGGCGGGCTGCGGTTCCTCTGGCAGGCGCAGCGGGGGGGGGCGGCTGGGGTTCCTCTGGCAGCGGGGGGGGGGGGCGGCGGCTGCGGTTCCTCTGGCAGGAGCAAAGGGGGGGGGCGGCTGCGGTTCCTCTGGCAGGCGCAGCAGGCTCTTGTATCCAAGCTGGTGGTGCTGGGCACCTCCCCAGCCCTTTGAGAGCTTCTAAATACCAGGAGGCAGGGCTTTTGGGTCATATGACCCCTGTGATTGGCTGTGGTCACATGATCAGAAAGCTCCCAATTGCAAGTATGTATGGTGAGCGTTCTGGTCCCTTCCAGTGACTGTGCTGGAGGTGTGTGGAGGCTCTGAGCGCAGATAAGTGTTTACATAGAGCTGTGTATATATATATATATCTCCTCTCAGTGGGGAGAGGTCGGCCTCCTTCTGGTGACACCTACAGCGGGTATAAAAAGTCTACACACCCCGGGTGGTAAAATGTCAGGTTTCTGTGATGTAGACAAATATAAATCATTTCAGAACTTTTTCCACCTTTAATGTGACCCATAAACTGTACAACTCATTCAAACAACAAACTGAAGTCTTTTAGGTGGAGGGAAGTAAAAATAATCTGGTTGCATAAGTTTGCACACCCTTACACTAATACTTTGTTGAAGCACCTTTTGATTTTGTTACAGCACTCAGTATATGTGGGTATGAGTCTATCAGCATGGCACACCCTGACTTGGCAATATTTGCCCACTCTTCTTCTTTGCAAAAACACTCCAAATCTGTCAGATGGTGAGGGCATCTCCTGTGCACAGCCCTCTTCAGATCACCCCACATATTTTCAATGGGATTCAGGTCTGGGCTCTTGCTGGGCCATTCCAAAACTTGAATCTTCTTCTGGTGAAGCCGTTCCTTTGGTGATTTGGATGTATGGCTTTGGGTCGTTGTCATGATAAAAGAAGTTCCTCTTCATGTTCAGCTCTCTAGCTGAAGCCTGAAGGTTTTGTGCCAATATTGACTTTGGAACTTTTCATAATTCTCTCTACCTTGACTAAGGCCCCTGTTCCAGCTGAAGGAAAAACAGCCCAAAGCACAATGCCGCCGCCACCACCATGCTTCACAGTGGGTATGGTGTTCTGTTGGTGATGTGCAGTGTTGTTTTTGCACCAAACATATATTTTTATATATTTTTCTTGGTAAGAAAAGTCTTCCGTCTTGTCACTCTGCCCCATAGCCCAGACATATGAAGAATACGGGAGATTGTTGTCGCATGTACCACACAGCCAGTACTTGCCAGATATTCCTGCAGATCCTTTAATGTTGCTGTAGGCCTCTTGGCCGCCTCCCTGACCAGTTTAGCATCATCTTTCAGCTTAAAACAAAAAAATATTGGGCTAACTTTACTTTTTTCCCCCCAAAAAATTGCATTTGAAAGACCGCTGGGCAAATACAGTGTGACATAAAATATTGCAGCCATTGCCATTTTATTCCCTAGGGTCTCTGCTAAAATATATATATAATGTTTGGGGGTTCCAAGTAATTTCCTATAAAAAAAAAACAGATTTTTAACTGAGAAACAAGTGTCAGAAAAAGATTTGGACTTTAAGTGGTTAAACTTCCTGCATTTACACACAGAAGTTTGATCTAAGAAGGAAGTTAGTTACAATGTTTCATGTTGTTAAAAACTTGGCAGACATATTTTCTTTTGACAGCTGATACATCTCTCCACTTGTATGGAAGAATTGGCAAACTCTGCATTGGAGATGGTCAGGGGGGTTGAATCGAGATCACGATTTAACGCTTAATTGTGCAGCTCTAAGGGGTGTGTAGACTTTTTATATCCACTGCTGTCTTCTGGGACCTGTGTGTCTCCCAGAAGACAGCAGGGGATGGGGGGAAGAAGGTGCCGGAAGTGGCATAGATACCCGTGGGTGGCTCGGTTATCTATGCCAGGAAGCGGGAGCAAAATACCTGTATTACACAAATATCTGAAATGTGCCAAATGTGACACCGGAGGGGGGGAGGATTCCGAAAAGCGGAAGTTCCATTTCTGCATAGAATGCATCTTTTGTGTTGCAGCTGCACCCCAGAGCCCCCCTTTTACTTGCCTGAACCCGATCCATCTAGCGATGAGAACGAGCCCAGTCGCTGTCTCAGGTCCTAAATGGATAGCAGCAGGAGCCATTGGCTTCCACTGCTGTCAATCAAATCCAGTGACATGGGAGCGGGGCTGAGTCCTGTTGTCTGTGTCAATGGATTCAGCAGCGGGACTCGGGAGCGTGCCTGCACGGGTGTCCCCATGGAAAGCGACTCTTTGTGGTGTCACCCGATGAGGAGGAGCCAGGAGCGCCGCCGGGGGACCCCAGAAAAGGAGCATCGGGCCGCTCTGCAAAACCCTTGCACAGACGATGTAAGTGTGAAATGTTTGTTGAACCTTCGCAATCACTTTAAAGCGGGAGTTCACCCATTTATAAAATTTTTCCCCTTTTCCCCTTAGATTCCTGCTCGTTTTGTCTAGGGGAATCGGCTAGTTGTTTTAAAATATGATCAGTACTTACCGTTTTCGAGATGCATCTTCTCCGTCGCTTCCGGGTATGGGTCTTCGGGAGCGGGCGTTCCTTCTTGATTGACAGTCTTCCGAGAGGCTTCCGACGGTCGCATCCATCGCGTCACTCGTAGCCGAAAGAAGCCGAATGTCGGTGCGGCTCTATACTGCGCCTGCGCACCGACGTTCGGCTTCTTTCGAAAAATCGTGACGCGATGGATGCGACCGTCGGAAGCCTCTCGGAAGACTGTCAATCAAGATAGGAACGCCCAGTCCCGCAGCCCATACCCGGAAGTGACGGAGAGGATGCATCTCGTAAACGGGTAAGTACGGATCATATTTTAAAACAAATAGCCGATTCCCCTAGACAAAACGAGCAGGAATCTAAGGGAAAAAGTGTCCTCTAAGGGTGAACCCCCGCTTTAACATTGCACACACCCGTGACATGGCAGCAAACTTTCAAACCCAGAATTGTCTTCGGACATTGTTTTAAAGTGGTAGTTAAAGCGGAGCTCCACCCCAAAGAACCCATAGAAGATAGGGGGAGGGGGAGTGGGTATCTAATTCTGACAGGTACCCACTCCCACTTACTGCTTGCATCACCACTGCGATCTGAGTCAAATGTTCAGCCCCCCCGCAGTCTTTTAGGACACATCACAGGTCCTAGAAGACTACAAGGCACAGCGCAGCTCGCACATGCACCGTAGGAAACGACTGTGAAGCTACGAGGCTTTACTTCCTGTTTTCTTCATTTGCTATGTCAGTGTTCCATCAAATTATGCGACCCGTCAAATCTTGTAACGGAAGTGACGTTCCGTCACGGCCATCTTGGTACACCCCACACTGAGCCGCAGTAAGCCTACAAGTCTGAAGTCACCAAGCGAACATCTTTTTACACCCGCCAAAGTCTTGCATTTCACACTTATAGTGAAATACAGGATTTAGAAGTCTTTGTGACTATTTTGATGTTGAATTTTAAAAGCAGCGGTGTTCTGTCAGATTAGCAAACGTGTGAGTTCCGCAGGCTTGCCACTGCTTTTAAAATTCAACATCAAAACGCTGTCGCTGACTTCTAAATCCTGTATTTCACAATGTAAGCCGAGTTTACTGGTAAAAATAAGCGTGCAAGACTTTGGTGGTTGTAATAAAGATGTCCGCTTGGCGACTGTAGCGAAGTGCACGGTGTACCAAGATGGGCGTGACGGAACGTCGCTTCCGTTATGAAATCTGATAGAACACCAGCGCCTGCACCCAAAGCTGATTTGAAGAATCAACTCTGGCGAGGACATCGCTGGGTCCCTGGACAGGTAAGTGTCCTTATTAGGGATGAGCTCCGGCGTGTTCGCACACTCCACGTGCAGAGCCCGCCAGGAAGTCGGCACGGCGCTGCGCTAATCACAGGCAGGGAGACATTGTCCCGATGCTCGGCTGTAGAGATCGTGAAATGTCTCCCTGTCTGTGGTGAGCGCAGCGCCGAGCCGGCTTCCTGGCGGGCTCTGCACGTGGAGTGTGCGAACACGCCGGAGCTCATCCTCAGTCCTTAGAATAGTCTGCAGCTGCAGTATTTGTAGCTGCTTGCTTTTCCTTTTTTGAGTGACCCTGAGCTCCTTTTTAAAGCGGAGGTTCCGCCGTTTTTTTTTTTAAAGTCAGCAGCTACAAATACGGCAGCTGCTGACTTTTAAAAAATGGACACTTACCTGTCCAGCGCGCCCACGATGTCAGCAGACGAGGCTGAGCAATCGCTCGGTCCTCGGCTGCTTCCGCCGCCATCCTCGGTGAGGGAATCAGGAAGTGAAGCCTTGTGGCTTCACTGCCCGATTCTCTACTGCGCATGGGCGAGGATCGCGGCACGCCGTCACTGGTCCCCCGCTCCCCGCTCTCTCCTGGGAACTGTGTTTACCAGAAGACAGAAGGGGGGGGGGGTGACGTCACAGGCTGGATTCCCAGCGGAAGTGGTGCAAATACCTGGTATCTGCACCCCCCTCCCCCCTGAAAGGTGCAATATGTGTCACCGGAGGGGGGGGGGGGATCCAAAAAGCGGAGGTTCACTTTTTGTGCGAACCTCCGCTTTAAGTCTTAAAAGAAAAGAAAAATAAATCTGACCTACCTGCAAGCTAATATCATCACAAATTATTGTCACATACTAGCACATTATGACAGACTTGCCTATAAAGCCGATGCCCCCCCTGAGCTGCATACTGCACCGTTGCCAGTGCTTCCAGCTTCAGCCGTTTGAATGGCTGAGCTTCAATTCTATTTCTTCTGAACATGGGAGTCACGATGGTGTCACAGAGCTCTGGATTGGCGGCTCATTCAGCGCGCCCTCATTTCAGAGTACAATACGCTGACTTCACCGGCTGCTGAACATGTGAATATCTTCTAAACCACGGGTCTTCAAACTACGGCCCTCCAGTTGTTCAGGAACTACAATTCCCATCATGCCTGTGAAAGTCAGAGTTTTACAATGCCTCGTGGCATGTGTAGTTCTACAACAGCTGGAGGGCCGTAGTTTGAGGATCCCTGTTCTAAACGGTGCAGGCTTAGGAGATATTCATCCTACCTACAGGTGAGATTTATGATTGGCTTACCTGTAGGTACAAGGGTCCAAGCAGAGTTCACTGCCACTTTTAAAAGCCTATATAGATTATCAGTTTAGCGCATGATGGCCCTGGAACTATTACAACAGAGGGGAAATCTTCCTATGGGGACACTATTTCTGGTGACTTGGGGGTCCCTTCATTTGCAGGGATTTCCTGTCTGGCTATGGGACAGGAAGTGAAGTTGAATCTCCCCAATGGGACACAGATTGGGTGGATGGGACAGGGGTTGTAATCCTCCCTGGCTCTATCCAAAATGGGGGGGGGGAGTTTTACCAATAGTTCTACTTTAATGTTATTGCTATCACATCGGGAGCCAATGTAATGACCGGTTCTCTTTACTGAAATGAGTTGCGGATTGTGCTCAATGAACATACTTTTGGCTTTCTGTAGAAGTGATCAGGTGGTTTTACAGTGCAAGGGGCTGGCGGGATTTGCTGCCAGGGGGAGACGAGGGGAGGGTCCCCCCTTGCTGCCAGGGGGGGCTCTTTTCTGCGCTCTGCCCTCCACCTGTGCTGCACTTTTCTTGGCTCAGCACCCCCCTTGCTGCCAGGGGGAGACGAGAAGGGGGCCCCTCTGCGGCCAGGGGGAGACGGGGGGTCCCCCTTGCCCTCTGCTGCCAGGGGGAGATGTGGGTCCCTCTGCTGCCAGGGGGAGACGGGAGGGCCCCCTTTGCCCTTTGCTGCTGGGGGGGGCCCATACTCTTTGCTGCCAGTGGGGGGGGGGTGCCCTGCCTTTGCTGCCAGCAGAGGCAGTTGTCTGGAGAGAATGCCCACTTGTGTTTGAGGTCCGTGTGAATGGTACCCCTTTAGGACAATGCGGGTGGGGCCATCTTACACCGGCATTACGTGGGGTCTGGGCCCCCTTATGTCAGTGCTCTGTGGGGTCTGGGCCCCCTTATGTCGGTACTCCTGTGGGGTCTGAGCGCCCTTATATCGGTACTCCTGTGGGGTCTGGGCACCCTTATGTCGGTACTCCTGTGGGGTCTGGGCGCCCTTATGTCGGTACTCCTGTGTGGTCTGGGCGCCCTTATGTCAGTACTCCTGTGGGGTCTGGGCGCCCTTATGTCGGTACTCCTGTGGGGTCTGGGCCCCCTTATGTCGGTACTCTGTGGGGTCTGGGCCCCCTTATGTCGGTACTCTGTGGGGTCTGGGCCCCCTTATGTCGGTACTCCTGTGGGGTCTGGGCGCCCTTATGTCGGTACTCCTGTGGGGTCTGGGCGCCCTTATGTCGGTACTCCTGTGGGGTCTGGGCGCCCTTATGTCGGTGCTCTGTGGGGTCTGGGCACCCTTATGTCGGTGCTCTGTGGGGTCTGGGCGCCCTTATGTCGGTACTCTGTGGGGTCTGGGCGCCCTTATGTCGGTGCTCTGTGGGGTCTGGGCGCCCTTATGTCGGTACTCTGTGGGGTCTGGGCGCCCTTATGTCGGTACTCTGTGGGGTCTGGGCGCCCTTATGTCGGTACTCTGTGGGGTCTGGGCGCCCTTATGTCGGTACTCCTGTGGGATCTGGGCCCCCTTATGTCGGTACTCCTGTAAGGTCTGGGCGCCCTTATGTTTGTACTCTGTGGGGTCTGGGCCCCCTTATGTCGGTACTCTGTGGGGTCTGGGCGCCCTTATGTCGGTACTCCTGTGGGGTCTGGGCGCCCTTATGTCGGTACACCTGTGGGGTCTGGGTGCCCTTATGTCGGTACTCCTGTGGGGTCTGGGCACCCTTATGTCGGTACTCCTGTGGGGTCTGGGCGCCCTTATGTCGGTACTCCTGTGTGGTCTGGGCGCCCTTATGTCAGTACTCCTGTGGGGTCTGGGCGCCCTTATGTCGGTACTCCTGTGGGGTCTGGGCCCCCTTATGTCGGTACTCTGTGGGGTCTGGGCCCCCTTATGTCGGTACTCCTGTGGGGTCTGGGCCCCCTTATGTTTGTACTCTGTGGGGTCTGGGCGCCCTTATGTCAGTACTCTGTGGGGTCTGGGCGCCCTTATGTCGGTACTCTGTGGGGTCTGGGCGCCCTTATGTCGGTACTCCTGTGGGGTCTGGGCGCCCTTATGTCGGTACACCTGTGGGGTCTGGGTGCCCTTATGTCGGTACTCCTGTGGGGTCTGGGCACCCTTATGTCGGTACTCCTGTGGGGTCTGGGCGCCCTTATGTCGGTACTCCTGTGTGGTCTGGGCGCCCTTATGTCAGTACTCCTGTGGGGTCTGGGCGCCCTTATGTCGGTACTCCTGTGGGGTCTGGGCCCCCTTATGTCGGTACTCTGTGGGGTCTGGGCCCCCTTATGTCGGTACTCTGTGGGGTCTGGGCCCCCTTATGTCGGTACTCTGTGGGGTCTGGGCCCCCTTATGTCGGTACTCTGTTTTATTAATGTTGTTCTGTAACGAGAGGATGCCCTCCCTATGGCTGTATGGAACCCCTCTGCTTATTTATGTATAGCTGTCATGTTCAGGCTTCACCTGGCTGTACTGGGTGGCGCTAGAGTACAGTGACGGGGATGTCCAGCCAGTTTGCTGCCTTCACCTGATAGGAAATGTTTATTTCTTGCAGATAATCCCTTGACTCCTGCCTGCACTCAGCTTCACTCTGCACTGAACACCGTTTCCTGCCAGCAGCCATCTCTGATAGACACCATCATGTCACAAGTCCAGAACGCACCCGCCGCCCTCTCAGGGAGCCTGCTGAGCAAGAAGCCGCACTCTCCCCTCCCTCAGTCTCTGGGGATCCCACCCACTGCCGGCCCCCTGCCTTCTGAACATGCAGGAAGACCACACCAGAGCTCCGCCCTGCCGCCTACGTCTGTCACCTCTGGCAATGCTGCTGCAGGTAAGGCCTTTTCCTGTAGGGTCACCTGGGCTCCTGTCTGCACATTGTTTACAGGGACATTAAAGTGTTACTAAACCCAGGACTCTGCATTCACTATGTCTGGTCTCCCACAGAACATGGAAATGCAATTATTTTAGTAAATATAAACCAGGGTTTGACAAAATTTGCTTGGAATCTAGGAGCCAGCTAAAAAAGTTAGGAGCCAGAAAACGCGCCCCGTCCCGACGAGCTCGCGCGCAGAATCGAACACATACGTGAGTAGCGCCCGCATATGTAAACGGTATTCAAACCACACATGTGAGATATCGCCGCGATCGTTGGAGCGAGAGCAATAATTCTAGCCCTAGACCTCCTCTGTAACTCGAAACATGCAACCTGTAGATTTTTTTTAAACGTCGCCTATGGAGATTTTAAAGGGTAAAAGTTTGTCGGCATTCCACGAGCGGACGCAATTTTGTCGGTACTCTGTGGGGTCTGGGCTCCCTTATGTCGCTGCTCTGTGGGGTCTGGGCTCCCTTATGTCGGTACTTGACTGGCTGGCCTCAACCTGATAGAACATTTTTGGAATGAATTAGAAAGAGTGGAGACTGTTATCCAGGCCTTCTTATCGACATCAGTGCCCGACCTCACAAAGGCGCTTCTGGAAGAATAGTCAAACATTCCCATAGACACACTCCTAAACCTTGTGGACGGCCTTCCCAGAAGAGTTGAAGCTGTTATAGCTGCAAAGGGCGGGGCCAACTCAATATTGAACCCTACGGACTAAGCCAATAAAGGTGCGTGAAAGGGCAGGTGTCCCAATACGTTTGAAAATATAGTGTGTGTAATATATATTTCTCTTTCGTTCATGGACGGACACGGCATCCTTTGACAGTAGGGTTATGCACCTTTATTCCAGGAGAGTTTAAACTCTCCTAAATTAAGCGGATATAACCCTACTGTCAAAGGATGCTGTGTCCGTCCATGAACTCAGAGAAATGGATTTTACCATGAGTACAAAAATCCTATTTTCTCTTCCGTTCATGGACGGACACAGCATCCTTTGACAGTAGGGTTATATCCGCTTCCTTTAGGAGAGTTTAAACTCTCCTGGAAGGAAGGTGCATAACCCTACTGTCAAAGGATGCTGTGTCCGTCCATGAACTTCAGAGAAATGGATTTTACGGTGAGTACAAAAATTCAATTTTTTTTTTTTTTTATCTCTATTATTTATTTACATTATTTTTATAAATAAAATTATGCACACCATAAATGTATCACCTCTGTAATATCTGGGTCCTGGAATGTAGATCACCGTTTCTCACCTCCTGTCCTCAAGTACCCCCCAACAGGTCATGTTTTCAGGCTTTCCATTATTTTGCACAGGTGATTTGATCCGTTTCACTGCATTTAGTAATTACCACCTGAGGGAAATCCTGAAAACATGACCTGTTGGAGGTACTTGAGCACTGGAGTTGAGAAACATTGATGTAGATCAGTGTTTCTCAACTCCAGTCCTCGAGGCGCCCCAACAGGTCATGTTTTCAGGATTTCCCTCAGATGAAACGGCTGTGGTAACTGCTAAGGCAGTGAAACTGATGAAATCACCTGTGCAAAATAATGAAAAGCCTGAAAACATGACCTGTTGGAGGTAGTTGAGAAACATTGATGTAGATGACCCCTGGATTCCTGATCTTATCTCTGCTCTCTCTCTCTCACAGTCTCTTCTAACATGGCAAACCCCAAAGAGAAAACCCCCATGTGTCTAGTGAATGAATTGGCCCGTTTCAATAAAGTTCAGCCTGAGTACAAACTTCTGAGTGAACAAGGCCCGGCGCACTCCAAGGTAAGTGACCGTCCCGGGGGGTCATCCATCTCATCGGCAGAATGGAGGGAGATCACTAATCGGAAAGTAGCTTTTCTTACACTTTTAGCTATCAGCAGTAGAAAGCTGATCTGTGATTGGTCAGTAGGGGGTGCCTGTCCAAAGAAGTAACAAGCCCTATGCTGTTGGTTAATCTGATTTAGAGCGGTACGATTCTGGCTAAAATGAGAATCACAATTTATTTATTTTTTTTGCTAGAAGATAGATCACGATTCCCACGACGTAACGTCATCTTTCACATTAAGTCCCCTTTAACACCTAGGCGTTTTGTCGCCTGTAGTGTGACGCCGCAGCAGCCCCGAGACGCCAGAGGGACGAAAACACATGCACCTCTATGGAGATGTTTCACATCTCCACGCCGAACGCCTGCCGCCTGCAAAAAAGTCCCGGACCTTTTTTCAGATGGCGTTCGGCATAGGAGATGTGAACCATCTCCATAGAGGGGGTGAAGGCTGCATTCACAATCGCGGCGTTTTGTCGCCGCAAATCGCGGTACAAAACGCCGCTATTTGTCTCCGCAATTCGCGGGACAAAACGCTGCGATTTTGTACGCCGAAGTGTGAATGCAGCCTAAAACAAAAAAATTTGGGCTAACTTTACTGTTTTTTTTGTTTGTTTTTTGAAAGACCACTGTGTAAATACAGTGTGACATAAAATATTGCAACAATCGCCATTTTATTCCCTAGGGCAGGGATATGCAATTGGCGGACCTCCAGCTGTTGCAAAACTACAAGTCCCATCATGCCTCTGGCTCTGGGTGTCATGCTTGTGGCTGTCAGTCTTGCTATGCCTCATGGGACTTGTAGTTCTGCAACAGCTGGAGGTCCGCTAATTGCATATCCCTGCCCTAGGGTCTTTGAGAAGGATATATATATATTATAATTTATAAACGTTTGGGGGTTCCAAGTAAATTTCTAGCAATTCCCAGAGTCTGGTTTTTGTATGGGAGTATTGGGCCCCTTTCGCACTGACACGTTTTTCAGGCGGTTTAGCGCTAAAAATAGCGCTGCTATACCGACTGAAAAAATCGTGCCCTGCAGTCTTCAGTGTGAAAGCCCGAAAGCTTTCACACTGAAGCGGTGCGCTAGTAGGACCGCTCAAAAAGTCCTGCCAGCCGCATCTTTTGAGCGGTATAGGAGCGGTGTGTTCACCCATTTGAAATCAATGGGAAAGCGCGGTAATACCGCCTCTGCAGAGGCGCATTGCGGGCGGTATTAACCCTTTTTCGGCCGCTAGTGGGGGTTAAAACCGCACCGCTAGCGGGCGAATATCGCGGTAAATACGACGGTATATCGGCGCTAAAAATCGCGCTGCTATACTGCCACCGCACCTCCTGTGCCCAGTGTGAACTATACATACACATGTGATATAGAACTGATATAAAAATATAATTTTCCTTATGCAGCCGTCAGCAGGTTAGATGGGTATGTTCATTCTGTGGGTGGGGGGCGGGGAGGGAGGTCACGGTTGTATGTTCATTCTGTGGGTGGGGGGCGGGGAGGGAGGTCACGGTTGTATGTTCATTCTGTGGGTGGGGGGCGGGGAGGGAGGTCACGGTTGTATGTTCATTCTGTGGGTGGGGGGCGGGGAGGGAGGTCACTGTTGTATGTTCATTCTGTGGGTGGGGGGCGGGGAGGGAGGTCACTGTTGTATGTTCATTCTGAGGGCGGGGAGAGAGGTCACTGTTCATTCTGTGGGTGGGGGGGCGGGGAGGGAGGTCACTGTTGTATGTTCATTCTGTGGGTGGGGGGCGGGGAGGGAGGTCACTGTTCATTCTGTGGGTGGGGGGCGGGGAGGGAGGTCACGGTTGTATGTTCATTCTGTGGGTGGGGGGCGGGGAGGGAGGTCACTGTTCATTCTGTGGGTGGGGGGCGGGGAGGGAGGTCACTGTTCATTCTGTGGGTGGGAGGCGGGGAGGGAGGTCACTGTTGTATGTTCATTCTGTGGGTGGGGGGCGGGAGGGAGGTCACTGTTCATTCTGTGGGTGGGGGGCGGGAGGGAGGTCACTGTTGTAAGTTGATTCTGTGGGTGGGGGGCAGGGAGGGAGGTCACTGTTGTATGTTCATTCTGTGGGTGGGGGGCGGGGAGGGAGGTCACTGTTCATTCTGAGGGTGGGGGGCGGGAGGGAGGTCACGGTTGTATGTTCATTCTGTGGGTGGGGGGCGGGGAGGGAGGTCACGGTTGTATGTCCATTCTGTGGGTGGGGGGCGGGGATTGAGGTCACTGTTAGCGGCCTGCTGTCGGTAAGATTTTGCAGTACTGATGATGACGGAGGGTTGTTCTCTCGCACCCCCCAGGTGATACGGCCAGGACGCTGGCAGGATTACAGCCTTCTTGAGAGAGTGGGAGAAGATCGCCCAAACCAAGTGGGTATCCGTCTCTTCTATGACAATTTTTCTGTCCTGTTCTTTTGGGCCTTCTGTCCCCTCTTTACAAGAATCTGTTAGTAGTTGTCACCTCTTCTTTTCTTTGGGGGTCATATCACTATACTCCATATAGGTCTCATCATTTATGTGGAGCTGCTGTGGGTGGAGATAAGAAATTTAATCTTTATATGAAAACTCCAGTTAAAGGTCAAGAAAATATAAATTTCCCGTACAGTGGAAGTAAACCCTCCTATTTTCAGACACGGAAGCCGCCATTTTGGCCTCTGTTTGATCTGCAACAGCCATGATGCTGCACATGTGATCAGTTATGACACCAGCCATTGGATGGTTTGACAGTTTGGTTGAGAGAACAACCAATGTAAACAGCAACATTCCCGGCATGTGTTGGAAATGTAACTGTTTTAAAATGTTAGATCTTTGGGTTTACTTCCACTTTAAGTAAATATAAAGCAATGGTACTGAATTTGCTGCCTTTCCAGAATTCTTGTTATGGAACTGGAGTTTAAAAGACGGCTAATAGCTGGATTCACGTAGGGTTACGCCGGCGTATCCGTAGATACGCTGTCGTAACTCGGAATCTACGCCGTCCTAAATTTAAGCGTATTCTGGAAACCAGATACGCTTAAATTAGGCTAAGATACGAGCGGCGTAAGTCTCCTATGCCGTCGTATCTTAGGGTGCAATATTTACGCTGGCCGCTAGGTGGCGCTTCCGTTGAGTTCGGCGTAGAATATGCAAATGACTAGATACGCCGATTCAGAAACGTACGTGCGCCCGGCGCATTTTTTTTACGTCGTTTACGTATGGCTTTTTTTTTCGGCGTGAAGTTAGTCGAACAAATAGCTGGCCTAGTCAATGTTAAGTATGGCCGTCGTTCCCGCGCCAAAATTTGAAAATTTTACGTCGTTTGCGTAAGTCGTCCGTGAATGGGGCTGGACGTAATTTACGTTCACGTCGAAACCAATACGTCCTTTCGGCGTACTTTGGAGCAATGCACACTGGGATATGTACACGGACGGCGCATGCCCCATTCATAAAAAACGTCAATCACGTCGGGTCACCACCCATTTACATAAAACACGCCCCCCTCATCCTCATTTGAATATGTTTAAGGAAGTATGACCAAAGCTCTTTTTACCCTACTTTTCCTGTAGGTCACAGGAGTGCACTTCGTTCTGTACTCCTGTGACCTGTTTTCAGGCTAAAGTCTGCTGTTGGTTATCATCACTCAGCCAATCCAGGCTCTGGAGAGATCCCGACCTTAATGTCAGGATCCACCCAGAGGCCTAGACCGACAGCTGACTCTGGGAGACTAAACCAGCCTCTCCCGCCCCCTCCACAGCCTGGCACTCCAGTGAGCACTGGAGGGGACAGAACAGAGAGCCAGTAACGGAGTCATCTGAGAACTGAGTGATCAGCGGTCTTTGATCGCTCAGTTCTAGGTGGCAGATTGGACTGATGCTGCACCCACCTACAGAAGTACGTTTATTTTTTTCATATCCCACACTTCTTTTTTAATTTGTAGCCCTGGGATTAAAGAATGGCAACTTCCACCAGAGGCTTTTTACACAGGTGTCTGGCTTTGTATCTCATTACTGTAGCGGAAACATTTTGCAAGTTTTTTTCCTAGCAGACGATCGCCTCCTCTGATGAGGCTTGCAATGATTTCCACTATGTTGTTGGTAAACTTTTAGTTATGTGATCTCTCCACCTACATAGGTTCTCAGATGATGAGCGGCAACCATCTCTTTGATTCAGCACCAGCAGGTTTATGAGAAGGGGCGGAGAGGGCTTGCCTAGATGTCATTTGTTAGCTTTTCCTGTCACTGTGACAAACTGTCTACTGTTTTTTTTTGGCCCCACAAAACACACTTTTCTGATTGGACTCTTTCTTTCTTGTTGTTGCCCTGTCTTGTCCTGTGCTGTCTGTAGCTGCTCCCTCTAGTGGTGATGTTTGGTGCTTTCTCTGCAGACCTTCACCGTACAGCTCACACTGGGAGACCAGAACTGGGAGGCCGAAGGGACGAGTATTAAAAAAGCTCAACATGCTGCTGCTGCCAAAGCTTTGGAGGGGACTAAATACCCGAAACCTACTGCCCGCCCATCCCGCAATGAGGGAAAAAACCCAGGTACAGGTTTATTCCTCTATGGCATGTACACGTGTACTGTAGCGTGTCACATGTGCAGCTGAATTGTGAGAGTAGCCCAGGACCGACACACGGCATTAAGGATATCCCAGGTGCTGCACACCGTACAATCCCATCGGTCACAAAAGTAATAGCAGTCTCAGCCTAACTCATTCTAAGACGCACTGACGCGTTTTGCCCATAGGACTTCGTCATGGAGGACTCGCCAGGTACAGGTTTATTCCTCTATGGCATGTACACGTGTACTGTAGCGTGTCACATGTGCAGCTGAATTGTGAGAGTAGCCCAGGACCGACACACGGCATTAAGGATATCCCAGATGCTGCACACCGTACAATCCCGTCGGTCACAAAAGTAATAGCAGTCTCAGCCTAACTCATTCTAAGACGCACTGACGCGTTTTGCCCATAGGACTTCGTCATGGAGGACTCGCCAGGTACAGGTTTATTCCTCTATGGCATGTACACGTGTACTGTAGCGTGTCACATGTGCAGCTGAATTGTGAGAGTAGCCCAGGACGACTCACGGCATTAAGGATATCCCAGATGCTGCACACCGTACAATCCCGTCGGTCACAAAAGTAATAGCAGTCTCAGCCTAACTCATTCTAAGACGCACTTTGCCCATAGGACTTCGTCATGGAGGACTCGCCAGCTTTATAATAGTGAGAGGTCACTCATCACCACACAGAGGTCTATGGAAAGATTTGAAAGAGCCAATTGTATGGTTGGTTTACCACTTGCTGCCAAATCACATACCTGGTACGTCATTTGACTTCAAGTGGCTGCACCAGGTTGGTACCTGCAGCTGCACCATTTTTTAGCCTGACTAGCCACTTGGTTTACTATTACAAGCACCCCCCGCCTACTGCCACCTTCCACATCTCTCTTGGACTCTCCCGTCCCTCCAACAGACCCGGGCTACCATCTGGCTGGCTGAAGACCCATACAAAGCCGGAATCGTCTTTGATCGGGTCTCCGCTATGGTAACCTTGAAGCGACCACATAACATCACTTCTTTTTTTTACTTGGAAGAAATCAACTTTATTCATTCAAAGCACATAATACAAGACAGATAAATCACATTGGTCAATAACAATACAGTATCATACAGTAAAATGCATGCTCATTTTGTTTACTTATATACCTTTAGTCATACATTCACATGTTCACGAGGGCCAAGGAACATTTTAAGATGGAACAACCTCCGGGTACGGAACAGTCAGACACATGCCTCCCCGTCCCCCAGCCATCTATCCCAAACCTTGGAGAACTTCTGCGTGGCGCCCCTGTGTGTGTAGATCAGCTTCTTGAATGGCAAGGCATCATTAACCGCCTTTTTCCACATCGGTAGAGTGGGGGGTAGGACCTGCATCCATCTCTGTGCAATTACTTTTCGAGCTAAGAATAAGGTTTCCAATATGAAAATTGTGTGATATTTATCCACCTCTACATCCGGAATCAGCCCCAGAATACACAGCTTAGGGTCAAGCACCACAGGGGACCCCATATTGTCATGCAGAAAGCGGACAACCTGCATCCAGTAAGTCTGAATATTTGGACAACTCCAAATGAGATGGTAAAATGTGCCACTCGTGGACTGACACAGACGACAGGTTGGATCGGGTATGCGTTGGAATTTGGCCAGTCTCAGTGGTGTTAGGTAGGCTCTGTGAACAATATAAAGTTGTGTCAGTCTATCTGACAGTTACATAACATCACTTCTGGTTTACCCGGCGGTCATCACCGGCATTTTTTAAAAGTATCTTGTCGTTGTAAATGCTTTAAAGTGCAAAGGAGGCAATTGGGGTCTTTTTGACCCCAGATCTCTCCATAAAGTACTTGTCCCCATTGTCACAAGGATGTTAACATTCCTTGTGACAGCAATAAAAGCAATTAAAAACAAAATTTTAAAGCAACAGTGTAAAAATAAAAAGTATAAAAAATAAATAAAAATGTTTAAAGTGCCCCACCCCTTGTGCTAGCGCGCAAAAGGCGAAAGTGTGCGTCGGTCCCTCGCGCACGCAAACGGCGATCATCCAACACATGTAAGGAACGTCCCATCATTGGCAGTAATTCTAGCACTAGACCTCCCCTGTAGATTTAAAGTGGTAACCTGTAAAATCTTTTAAAGCGTTGCCTACGGAAAGTAAAAATGTATGTCGCCGTTGCATGCGCAATTTTAAAGCTTCACCTGTTTAGTATCTGTTTATTTGGCTTGACATCCTCTCTTACAATTTCCCCAAAAATTGAGTTATGTATTGTTTTTATTTTATTTTATTTTTTTTGCATTAAAGTCTTTTACTGCTCAAAAAGAAGCCACGGTATCCTGCGCTTTAAAATCTGTTCACCAGTTCTGTTGCACAGCAGATCGCTCTTCAGAGAGAACATTTTACTTTGGTTTGTCTGTGCCTCTATTTGGGGGGACGGTTCCTCCTCTCAGGGGCAGGATGGGCACAAAAACAAAACAATATTTTACGGAGCAGGAAAGGGTTGAAAGTTCTGGAAATCTCCCTAGTGGGTCATAGCCTGAAATAAGTCTGACAGAAATGTAAGTTTTTCCTGACATATTGCTGTGAGTTCTTCCTTTCTCCTGGCCATCTTTCCACAACTTCCTGGGTTACCTGCATGCTTTGCAGCCTGTCCTCTGCTGTTTACTTAAACATTTCTAAGGACTACATGTCCCATGGTATCTTCTGCCTGCAAGCAGCGATTCCTGTACTGACTCCTCCTCTCAGCACCTATGTAGTTCAAAGGGCAGGCTCTGTGAAATGTGTAGCACAGTAGTGCCTACTCACGGGGAATGCATGTCACAGAATTATAGGAAGTGCATACAATGCATTCATTAAGTATCCAGTTAACAACCAGCTTTACATCTACAGAGCTCTGCACAGAATCACCTAGATATAAATTGAAATATAGTGTGAAAATGACTGCATTCATTTAAATTTTGACCATAGATATGCTCAGGGGCGGACCGATAACTCATGGGGCCCCCGGGCAATAGAAGATTATGGGGCCCCTGGGCTTACAGATGGCCACCACGCCAAGAGGCGGGGCAGCTAAAATCTCTGGATTTTCACATCAAAAGCATGTCGGTTTCGGATATATCAGGGACAGATGTAAAAAAAAAACATAGATTTTTACATACTGTCCCTGGTTTTACTGAGCCTGGCAACCCTGATGGGGCCCCCTAGTGGCATGGGGCCCTCGGGCAGTGCCCGAGTGACACAATGGTCAGTCCGCCCCTGGATATGCTTTAAGGATAAAGCTAGATGTCCTTTATCTGTTCTTTCCATGGAGCATCATGCCACCAAGAGAGGGTTTCCACCATGCTACTCATTGCTTCTGGCAGGATTAATGTATTTTACACCTTGTTTTGTGACGTTGTTTAATATGTGCTTGTACTTCACAGACAGTATAACCCCCACCGTGGAACTGAATGCGTTGTGTATGAAACTGGGCCGGAAACCCACCTATAAACCCCTGGACCCTTATACAGGAATACGTTCCTCATACAACTACAACATGCGGGGCGGCGGTTATTCCCCACGGTATGTCTTGGCAGGTTCTTCTGTGTAGGTACTAGTGGACTGTTAATCCTCGTACACACAATCCAATTGTTGGCAGGGGATTGTCTGTTGACAGACTGTTGTCCTAAAATCTGACTGTTGGTACGCTCCTTTTGACAATTGTCCAACTTACTGCCAACAAATGTTGGATGACAGGCTAGTAAATTTTCGGCGGACAATGGTTGGTTGTCTGATTTTCTGATCAGTACACAAATCCGCCACCAAATTACGCATGCTCGGAATCAATGCTCACCAAACACAAAATTAGCAGAAGGATCCCAAAGGGTGGTACTCGAGCTGAAATTCCTCATAGTGCGTCACTACGCCACGAAAATTGTGTACCGTCGGTAAGCAAGACAAACGCCTTGAAGACAAAAATCTGACGCTCGGTTGGCCAACAATTGTGATCGTGTGTACCAGGCTTTAGAGCAGCTTATAACACTTATTTAGCTTCTCTCCAAGGTACTTCTACCCGTTCCCCATGGCTCCTATGCTGTACCAAGTCGAGCTTTGTATAGGCGGGCAACAATTTCCTGGTAAAGGTAGAACGCGGCAGGCCGCCAAGCACGACGCAGCTACTAAAGCTCTGAAGTTCTTACAGCACGAACCCCTACCCAGCAAACCCGAGGTAAGAACTGTACTTTGTATAGGAAGGGTGATCAATATAGTGTGTATACAAAAGGTGATCATCACTTGGTGGCCAAGTAGGCGCACTAGACAAGGGTCCACCCTTAAAGCGGAGGTTCACCCTAAAAACATGTATATACCATTACATTCAGCATACTTCCGGCATGTACAGTATGCTGTTTTTTTGGGTTTTTTTTGCTGTACATACCGTATTATTGTTCTTTTCCACCCAGCTTCCAGTTTCTCACTCCTGCGGGAGTAGGCGTTCCTATGCAGTGGCGCAAAGTCACCTGGGACTTAGCCCACATGATTGACGTGCTTCCCCCGGCGAATAAGGCGCGTCACGAGTTCCGAAAATAGCCGAACTGGGAGTCGGCTCTATACGGCGCCTGCGCAGTCAGCTCTACACGGCTCCTAGTCTGTGCGCAGGCGCCGTATAGAGCCGACTCCCAGTTCGGCTATTTTCGGAACTCGTGACGCGCCTTATCCGCCGGGGGGGAAGCACGTCAATCATGTGGGCTAAGTCTCAGGTGACATTGCGCTGCTGCATAGGAACGCCTACTCCCGCAGGAGTGAGGTGCCGGGTGGAAAAGAACAATAATACGGTATGTACAGCGAAAAAAATAAAACAAACAGCATACTGTAAATGTCGGAAGTTTGCTGAATGTAATGGTATATACATGTTTTTAGGGTGAACCTCCGCTTTAACTCATCTACAGAGATTTCTGAGGACCTTGTAGGGTAAGCAGGTTGACGAGACCAGCTTGTACCATCCGCATCTGGCAGAGAGTTCAGTTTTGGGCATCATGATGTGTGCCAGCTGCTGGCCCAGCGAATAGTGTTTCTACTTTTCTGGCCACTGTTTGTGTGTCCATCATATTTTTATCATGTTTTTTGTTGTTTTTTTTCTTTTTCTGGCAGATGAATGGAAAAGCATCGGATGAAGAAAATCTAAACAAGTCAGAAATAAGCCAGGTGTTTGAAATTGCACTCAAAAGGAACTTACCTGTGAACTTTGAGGTGAGGCCTTGGCTCTTGTGGAGGGGAATGGCTGTGTACTGTCTTGTTGGGTCCTGTGTGTGGGATCTCCAGCCCGGGTCATGTTCTGCTCTATAACAATGTCTGCACAGGCCCAAAACAATGAAAATAGTACCTCTCAAATGCCCCTCAAACTTGGATCAGTCTGATCAGCATGTGAATAGTCTGGTGCGAGACAGAAGGGGCGGCACTGGCTTTAGTAGACTTCAACAAAATGGCAGCCACCTGCACACACACACACACGCTCCTATTGCATGAATGTCCGTAAAAGATGGCTTCAGCTCCTGTTCTCAACCTATAGAGAACTCAGATGCAGTTTGCCCTTTTCGGGGGACTTGATCGTAGAGACCTGAAAAGGGCGAAATGCGTCAGTTCTGTACATGTGGAGAACAGGAGCTGAAGCCATCTTTGCGCATTTTATTCACATACAATAGGGGAGTCGGTGTCTGTGTGCAGATGTCTGTCATTTTGGGATTATCTGCACTGGGGTAAATTCTGAACTTAAAGCGGAGTCGTCGTCCCCCCCCCCCAAAAAAAATGGAACTTCAGCTTTCGGAATCCCCCACCCCCTCCCTCCGGTGTCACATTTGGCACCTTTCAGGTTCCAAATACGGGTATTTCTCTGAAGTTCATGGACGGACACAGCATCCTTTGACAGTAGGGTAATGCACCGTCCTTCCAGGAAGGTGCATAACCCTACTGTCAAAGGATGCTGTGTCCGTCCATGAACTTCAGAGAAATGGATTTTACGGTGAGTACAAAAATCATATTTTTCTCCCACTTACGGGCATAGATGGCCAAGCCACCCGTGGCTAGCTATGTCACGCCTGGCACCTCCTGCTTCTCCCCCCGCTGTCTTCTGGGAGACACACAGGTCCCAGAACACAGCAGGGAACAGTGGGATCGCGCAGCACGGGTCGTGCATGCGCAGTAGGGAACCAGGAAGTGAAGCCGCAAGGCTTCGCTTCCCGATTCCCTTACCAAAGATGGCGGCAGCAACCGAGGGATAGATCGGCTTCAGGTGCTGACATCACAGGCGCCCAGGACAGGTAAATGTCCTTTTTTAAAAGTCATCAGCTGCAGAAGCTGCTGACTTAAAAAAAAAAAAAAATGCCGGAACTCCGCTTTAATCTAATAGACTAAATACTGTCTCGCCAAAACCCATCCATAGATATTATGGAAGTCATTTTGCCTGTGGGGAGGGGTAGAGCCATTTAGAGAGCTGGAATGGTAGCATGTTGGATGCTGTTATTGTTCAGGGTCATTATGGGGTTGGTGTCGGGGCACTGATGTGGCTGCAGGGGGTGCTATGTAGCAAGTGTTGGGGCTGTTATTGGGTGCCTATTGGGGCACTGGAGTGATGGGTATGTATGGGTCAGAGCACTGTAATGGTGGTGAGTGGTGGTCTTTTTTTTTTTTTTTAAATATTGCTACATTGTTTTGTTCCATTATAATAGTCAAGTCTGCATATTTGACAGTTCTAAATCACATAAGTTGCACCTTATTGCTGACAATGGAACCATTCAAATTGCTGTCACTCCATAGACTTTTGTTAAATTAAATTGCAATGAAATCAGAGGTGCAAATCGCACTGGAAATTGCGCTACTTCAGCGCAATTTCAATCTCAAAGCCGCACTGGGTATCGACCAGGGCTAAAACCAAAAAAGGAGGTGGCAAGTCACAGCACAATTGACATGACTGGTCTTTCTCAGGTGACCAAGGAGACGGGTCCTCCTCACATGAAGAGCTTTGCCACAAAGGTGGCCGTTGGAGAGTTTGTCGGTGAAGGAGAAGGGAAGAGTAAAAAGATTTCGAAGAAGAATGCTGCCATGGCCGTCCTTGCTGAGCTGAAGAAACTGCCTCCTCTTCCCACAGTAGAGAAAATGAAACCACGAATCAAAAAGAAAACCAAGTCCATCGTGAAGGTGAGATGACCCAGCTCCCATACCCCCCCACCCTCCATAGGGGTTTTCTGCTCCTGAATCTGTCACTAATGGTCTTTCCTGGTCTTGTAGCTTCCTACCAGTCCGGAGTATGGGCAAGGCATGAACCCCATCAGTAGGCTAGCTCAGATACAGCAAGCTAAGAAGGACAAAGAACCTGAATACACCCTCATCACTGAGCGAGGCCTACCCCGGCGCCGGGAGTTTGTCATGCAGGTGTGTGTGTGGGACAGTCCACCTTTTTTAAATATTTTTTTGCTGTGTTTGCAGACTGATTTAGAGATTTCTGAATTCCTCTTTTTTCAGGTGAAGGTTGGGAACCAGACGGCGGAGGGAATGGGCACCAACAAGAAAGTGGCCAAACGCAAAGCTGCTGAGAACATGTTGGAGCTCCTGGGGTTTAAAGTTCCTCCAGCACCTGCCAAACCGGCCCTGAAGAATGATGAGAAGGTGAGTAAAACGGATGCCCGGCGTGCAAGGATAATATAGTGTATGCACTACTGCCATTAATGTTCTTACTGGTGATCTTGGACATTATACCCTGGAGTTCGAACCCTGTCCTCAGGGCTCAGTAACAGGCCAGGTTTTATGTATTACCTTGGGGAGATGCAGACTAGAATACTACAATCACTGAGCAGCAAATTATATCACCTGTGATGTATTCCAGTTATCTTGCAAATCTGGCCTGTTAGTGGGCCCTGAGGACAGGGTTGATGACCACTGTTATACGGCACTGTTACTTTCACTGACAATTGCGCGGTCATGCAACGCTTTACCCAAAAAAAATGTACAGTAAAACTTTGGTTTGAGAGCATTTTGCAAAACAAATGTTTTAATAAATTTTGCCTTGATATACAAGCGATGTCTTGATATAAGAGTAGCGTCATGTCACTACTGAGTATAAAAAAGGAGAGGAGCCTCTAAGTGTAGCAATATGGTTACATTTAATGAAGATACAACATTTAGCAACTTATTGCTGAATTTAGGCGAATTTTGGGGACCAGTGGCGGCCCGTCCATTGAGGGCGCCTGGGTGCCGCCCCCTATATGAATAATGGATAGATTTATGCATAGTCTGAATCTATCCACGGCCGCCCCCTATTCATGCGTCTGACCCTTTTCAGGACGCCGGATGCCTGAATTTCAGAGGTGGGGGTGTTTTTTTTGAAGCACCTGATTAGAGCCATAGACTGGCTGTCCCCTATTCATGCGTCTGACCCATCTGGCGTCAGGACGTCGGATGCCTGAATTTCAGAGGCAGGGTTTTTTTTTTTAAGCATCTGATTAGAGCCATAGACTTGCTGCCCCCCCGCCTCCGCCTTTGCAGGAACACAGGATCCATGCTTTTCCTATTGACAGAATGACGATCTGCCTTGTTTACATAGCCAGATCGCCATTCTGCCTATGGACATAGAGTGCCAGCTGACATAGAGTCCGTGGTACCCGCAGATCAGCTCCTGCTGTGTATAATCACAGCAGGAGTGGGTCACTGGCAGCGTGCATGCGCGACCTAGACCCGGAAGTGTCGGTTCACGTACTTGATACATGATCCAGCACAGCCGTGCCCCTTGCTATCATATAAGTAAATTATACGGGCGGCAAGGGGGTAATCTATATGACGTGTATGGATAGTTTGACATAATTCTTGTAACATATAATGTATATGGTGATGCCACTTTTGTAATTTTGTATATAGCATAGAGATCTGTGATTTGACATGACTGCTCCCTGGTGTAATGTATAGCGTTGAAGGTGAAAGACAATTTGGAATCCAATTTGGATTTTAGGGTTACAGCTAACACTTCTCACCCCCCAGCTGGGTCTTGCACAGTGTTGCTACTTCTAGATCAGGGATATGCAATTAGCGGACCTCCAGCTGTTGTAGAACTACAATTCCCATGAGGCTTAGCAAGACTCTGACAGCCAGAGGCATGATGGGACTTGTAGTTTTGTAACAGCTGGAGGTCCGCTAATTGCATATCCCTGTTCTAGATGGTCAGATGAACTGTGCTACATGTAGTCAGGTCTACCCTTGCACACCCGTATTACCTTCTGTACACACTGTGCTCACTGTGTATGTTTTTAGGCTCCGGTGAAGAAACCAGTGGACGGGCGGAAGGTGACCTTCTTCGAGCCTGGATCTGGAGAGGAGAATACCAATAGTAAGTTGTTACCTCTCTGCTTCCTGTATTTTCTTCTACCAATCACTGGAATATCGTAGCACCACACTGATTTCTCTATAATCTTTAGCAGATGGGGGAGTCACACAGTGTATAGATAAAACGTTGCCGTATCGGGGTGGACACCGCTCCTCAGGATATAAAAATCCTCATAACAATACAGCTGTTTGAATTATAGACCTCATGCTGATTATTCTTCTTTTTTTTTTTTTTTCGTCTTCAAGATTACATCATTAAATGTATTTCCTTCCATTGAGGGACACATTAAGTACTAAACTTTCAGGCTCTACTGCCACCTACAAAGGGACTGGACACTGGCAAAGAAAAAAAAAACAACCCAGGATAACCTCTCCCGCTATGAGCATGCCTCCATTGATTTGCTAGGAGGATGGGCATTTTTTTTTTTTTTTAGCTCGCATGAGTTAGGTCGCCTACACACGATCAGTCCATCCAATGAGAACGGTCTCATCGGTTAACCAATGAAGCTGACTGATGGTCTGATGTGCCTACACACCATAGGTTAAAAACCGATCGTGTCAGAACGCGGTGATGTAAAACGCAACGACGTGCTGAAAAAAACGAAGTTCAATGCTTCCAAGCATGCGTCGACTTGATTCTGAGCATGCGTGGATTTTTAATCAATGCTTTTGCATACTAACCATCGGTTTTGACCTATCGGTTAGGCGTCCATCGGTTAAATTTTAAAGCAAGTTCTACATTTTTTTGACCGAAGGTTAACTGACCGATGGGGCCCACACACGATCGGTTTGGACCGATGAAAAGGGTCCGTCAGTCCGTTTTCATCGGTTTTGACCGACCGTGTGTACGTGGCCTTAGTCTAACCTGTGATTTTTATGAATACCTTATTTCTCCAATCAAAACTTTTCTCTACACTGCTGGAGGCTCCTACTCGGATTCTCAGTGATCTAGCACAGTTGCTTCAGCCTAGCTTTGGACCTCGCTGGACTGGATGTTGCAGGGCTAGCCTAGAAGTGACCTGGTTTCCTTCAAGTGCTTTCTCTGTTAAATGTGTTTTATAGAGTGCTTTCCATGTCCAGGCTTTAAGGCATTACTTGGGGTTGTGTGTGTGTGTGTGTGTACACAGTGTCCTCTGTAATTACCGTATTTGCCGGCGTATAAGACGACCCCCTAATAATCTGCTGAAAACTGGATTTTTGTGGTCTACTCGCCGTATTAGACAACCCCCTTGTGCGGTAGTAATGTGTTTTAATTAAATGAAGAAGCCGCAGCCCGCCGGGTGCTCTGTAAGGCTGTATGTAGTCTGTATATGCGCCGCTCAGCCAATCCCAATGCACTGTGTTGATGACAGAGCATGCTAAGCCTGCTCGGATTGGAGTAACAACCTTTGCCAATCCGAGCAGGCTACATAATGTAGCCTGCTCGGATTGGCAGAGGTTATTACTCCCAATCTGAGCAGGCTTAGCATGCTCTGTCATCAACACAGTGCATCGGAATGGGCTGAGCTGCGCATATACAGAATACATGCAGCCGTACAGAGCACCCGGCGGCTGATATCGATCGAGCAGCTGCTTCACCCGGCGTATAAGACGACCCCCGGTTTTTGGCTGTGTGATTCCGGTGTAAAAGGTCGTCTTATGCGCTGGAAAATACAGTATAGAAAATGGTTGAAATTGTGATTTATTTGTGTAAACCGAGTTGTTCCATCAAAACAATGAGCATACAAATTTGTTTACTTCAGACAATAAAGAAGACGAGTTTCGAATGCCCTATCACAGCCATCAGCAGCTGCCAGCCGGAATTCTACCCATGGTCCCTGAAGTAGCACAAGCTGTAGGGGCCAACCAAGGACTTCACACCAAAGAATTTAATAGGGTGGCTGCAAATCCCGCCGTGGCCACTGTAACTGCAATGATTGCACGAGAACTGCTGTATGCCGGAAGCTCCCCGACAGCAGACACCATTATGAAGAATAACCATGGCCCCAACCACACGCTGCACGGTCCGCTCACCCGGCCCTCGGAACAGTTAGAGTACCTGTCCAGCGTGCAGGGAATTGAGGTGAGAACAGCCAGTCCCAGGTTTTTATTTTTTGGTATTTGCCCAAGTTTATTTTTTTTGCAGGGGGGGGGGGGGGTTATTTGCCTCAAATGAAATGTGATTGAATGCTGTGGTTTAGTAAATGACAGAATGTGGTTTGTGCCGTTCTGCATTTTAGTAAATGACAGAATGCAATTGGACGATTCGGTTTCGTAGATGATGGGATGTGACTGGACAATGTACTTTTTGGTGAATGATGGAGCTGGTTTGATGTGTAACGTTTTTTGCTTTGCAGGTCGAATATAAAGACTTTCCAAAAAACAACAAAAACGAGTTTGTCTCCCTAATAAATTGTTCCTTCCAACCGCCACTAATCAGCCACGGTGTGGGGAAAGAGGTGGAGTCCTGCCATGATATGGTAAGATGCAGAGGGTGTACAGTAGGCGGAGTCATGACGACATTCATTTATAGTGTTGGTTAAAGAAGAGCTGACTTTTTTTTTCTTGTTTTCAGGCTGCTTTGAATATCTTGAAGCTGCTCTCTGAAATGGACCAACAAAGTCCTGAGGTGCCGAGGACGGGGAATGGACCAATGTCGGTGTAAGTTCAGGAGCCACTCTGCCCACTCTGCCCATGTACTGTATACTTTGCTGACCACAGAGGTCCACCAATCACTCTTCTACTCTGACAACCCAGTTTACCCGTTCATATCCTACCCTGCCGATCAGAGACCCACTCATTCTTCTACTCTGACTACAGAGACTTGTCAATTCCTATCCTGCTGACCTGAGACTTGGTCAATCTTCTACCCTACTGACTATAGAGATTTGGTCATTCCTCTCCGACCCTGCTCACTGTATAGACTTGGTAATTCATTTCTACCCTGCTCACTGTATAGACTTGGTCATTGCCCTCCTACCCTGCTTAACTGTATAGACTTAGTCATTGTTCTCCTACCCTGCTAACTGTATAGACCTGACTTGGTCATTGCTCTCCTAGCCTGCTGACTATAGGGGCTTAGTCATTCCTCTCCTACCCTGCTGACTATAGGGGCTTGGTCATTCCTCTCCTACCCTGCTGAATATAGGGACGTGCCCATTCCTATCCTACTGATTAGAGATCCACTCATTCCTCTCCCACCCTGCTGACTACAGAGACCGGACTATTCCTATTCTTCTGCTGACCTGGGACGTGGTCCTTCCTCTCCTACCCTGCTGAATATAGGGACTTGGTCATTCTGCTGCTATACTGCTGACTATGGGGACTTGGCCATTCCACTCCTACTCTGCTGACTATGGGGACTTGGCCATTCCACTCCTACTCTGCTGACTATGGGGACTTGGCCATTCCACTCCTACCCTGCTGACTATGGGGACTTGGCCATTCTACTCCTACCCTGCTAACTATAGGGACTTGGCCATTCCACTCCTATCCTGCTAACTATAGGGACTTGGCCATTCCACTCCTACCCTGCTGACTATAGGGACTTGGCCATTCCACTCCTACCCTGCTAACTATAGGGACTTGGTCATTCCTCTCCTACCCTGCTGACCATAGGTGCTTGTTTATTCCTCTCCTACCCTGCTGAATATAGGGACTTCCCCTTTCCTATCCTGCTGATTAGAGATCCACTCATTCCTCTCCCACCCTGCTGACTACAGAGACCGGTCTATATCTATTCTTCTGCTGACCTGGGACGTGGTCCTTCCTCTCCTATCCTGCTGAATATAGGGACTTGGTCATTCATCTCCTACCCTGCTGACTATGGGGACTTGGCCATTCCACTCCTTCTCTGCTAACTATAGGGACTTGGTCATTCATCTCCTACCCTGCTGACTATGCTGACTTGGCCATTCCACTCCTACCCTGCTGACTATGGGGACTTGGCCATTCCACTCCTACCCTGCTGACTATGAGGACTTGGCCATTGCACTCCTACCCTGCTGACTATGGGGACTTGGCCATTCCACTCCTACCCTGCTGACTATGGGGACTTGGCCATTCCACTCCTACCCTGCTGACTATGGGGACTTGGCCATTCCACTACTACCCTGCTAACTCTAGGGACTTGGTCATTCCACTCCTACCCTGCTAACTCTAGGAA
Source organism: Rana temporaria (assembly GCF_905171775.1). Lineage (NCBI taxonomy): Eukaryota > Metazoa > Chordata > Amphibia > Anura > Ranidae > Rana > Rana temporaria. Next base: position 136,066,923 of record NC_053500.1, on the reverse strand, counting down.
CTGGGTCATTTCTCTCCTACCCTGCTGACTATAGGGACTTGGTCGATCCTCTGCTACCCTGCTGTCCACAGACCTGTCCATTCCTCTTTTATCCTGTCAACCATAGAGACTCACTCATCTTTTTTTCTACCCTGCCAATCCAGAGACCTGCCTATCATGAACACCCACCAATCTCTCTCCTGCCCCACTGACCAAAGAGACTCGCCCATTGTTTTCCTATAGTACTGATCAGAGATTCATTCCTGTCCTCCCGTACTGGTCATCCCTCCCCACCTTTAACCCTTTGGATGCTGATCCAGCTGAATCTGCAGACCTCTGACTAATGATCCACTATGTATATTGTAGGGATGGACATAATGACGGCAAGATGCCATCTAATGCTCTGTTATTGCTTTCTCTTGTATCCCCTCAGGTGTGTCAAACCCGAAATGGAAAGTGACTCTCTCCTCAAACCAGCTAGCTCAAACACTTTGGGACAAACACTGGACAATACAGCCTGATGACCGCCGCAGACGGAACTCCAAAGCACCAGAGAAAATCAAAATGTTTTTTTGTTTTTGTTTTTGTACTTGAACCGCTGCGACGAGTCCCGTCTCCTCTTCCCACGTCTCTTTCCCGCCTGTAATTTCAAATGATGATTTTTATAGTTTTTGTATCGGTTCCATCACTTTTTGAAACATTTCATGAATTGATCATATCCTCACATGTAGTCATATATGGATGGATTTTTTTCTTTTCTTTATTTTTTTTTTAATGAGGCATTAGTGGCAATGAAGTTTTTGTTTTCAATTGTAAAATGTGCTACCGCTAAATGCCAGTTCTGCCAGGTAGCGATGAACTAACCATTGTAGGAATAAATATATAATTTTTTTTTTATTTTATCATTTAGCGATAGACAGTGTTCAATCATTTGAGTGTTTACTTTTGTGTTTGTATTAAGAAGTTTAACATAAAGTATGTGAAAGGTGTGCAGCCTATATCACTGCATCACAGGATATGATCCGACCGGCGTGCCACCAGCTCATTTGATTTTCTTTGTGTGCTTTATCCCGTGGATTTACATCTCCATGTTGGGCTGAAAAAATGCCTTCGTCCGTGTATGAGCCTTGTTGCTTTAGGTGTGTTGGTAGCGTGCCCGCGACACCTGCAGTACATTTCGCATATTGTCTATTTAAAACGCATCATGCGTCGCCAAGTTCAGTATCGCTTCAGGTCATTGTTTACCCTGGAATTTTTTCTCCCCCATGGAATGTAACTAGTGTTTGTCACAAGAAAAAAAAAATGCAAAAAAAAATAATAAATAGATAAAAAAAATGAACCAGCTTGGCGAAGAGTTTTGTTTGACACTGCTGTACCAAGGTGTCTGGAATCGGCCTTGATCTTACATTGGTCTTATTAAGGACTTTCATGTGGATTGCTGTTTTTCAAATAAGTGAAGTTGGTTAGAGGACTGCTAATATGACACTTCACAGCTGTATCAGTCTGGAGGTCCCCTCAATTTATAATCATTTTTGCTCTGGGTCCATCAAGTTTTACTGTGTTCTAGATAGTGTCCGCTCCCCCCACACTTCATGATGCAGCCTAAAGCCTGAGTTTCTCCTTATGGCAACACATAAGATATCCAGGACAGATCCACAGACGTCACATTCACCTCTACTCTGTGACGGATCTGCACACCTGACCTGTTCACCTCTGTTCTGGGACAGATTCACACACCTGACCTGTTCACCCCTGTTCTGGGACTGATCCACGCACCTGACATGTTCACCTCTGTTCCGGGACGGATTCACGCACCTGACATGTTCACCTATGTTCCAGGACTGATTCACGCACCTGACATGTTCACCTATGTTCTGGGACAAATAAAATATACACAGTAATGGCGCACACTGCAGTTAGAAGATCTAACACATGTCAAGTAAAAAGTCCTTTGAGCACCAGGCTCTGAAGTGAGATGACAGTCTGTAGGATCTGGCCAGCCTTGGGCAGAGAGCTGAAGCCAAACTCCAAACATGTAACGGAAAGAAAACAACAGGCACCACTTAGAAAAGACTGTAAACTTTTAATGTATAAACAGCATCAAGTTACTCACATAGAAGTTACTGTATTTAGGCATAAAGATGGGGTCCATAGGACAGTCAGTCTCTTGGCCGTGTTGGTGAAGTGCACTTGTAGCAGCTGCTGTGTGTTGCAGAGATGAATGCAGGTGCTTGTCTTCCCAAACAGGAAGTTTCCGGGTAAACTGTGCGGAAGCTAGATAGAGGGCTGAAGCGCACGCTGGGACACAACGGCGTGCAGAGGGGGGGGGGTGACGTCACAGGACCCAGAATGCAACGCGTTTCAGTGCTAGCACTGTGAGTTCTGGGGGATCACAGCGCGCACCTTTCTCAAGCACTGAAACGCGTTGCATTCTGGGTCCTGTGACGTCACCACCCCCTCTGCACGCCGTTGTGTCCCAGCGTGCGCTTCAGCCCTCTATCTAGCTGCCGCACAGTTTACCTGGAAACTTCCTGTTTGGGAAAACAAGCACCTGCATTCATCTCCAACACACAGCAGCTGCTACAAGTGGACTTCACCAACACGGCCAAGAGACTGACTGTCCTATGGACCCCATCTTTATGCCTAAATACAGTAGCTTCTATGTGAGTAACTTGATGCTGTTTATACATTCAAAGTTTACAGTCTTTTCTATGTTCTGGGACAGATCTTTGTACCCGAGATATTGACCTTTTGTTCTGGGACAGATTCACGCACATGACATGTACACCTCTGTTCTGGGACAGATTCACGCACCTGATATGTTCACCTCTGTTCTGGGACAGATTCACGCACATGACATGTACACCTCTGCACTGGGACCGATTCAACACATATGACATGTTCACCTCTGTTTCGGGACGGACTCATGCACATGACATGTTCACCTCTGTTCTGGGACGGATTCACGCACATGACATGTTCACCTCTGTTCCCGGGACGGATTCACGCACATGACATGTTCACCTCTGTTCTGGGACGGATTCACGCACATGACATGTACACCTCTGTTCCGGGACGGATTCACGCACATGACATGTTCACCTCTGTTCTGGGACGGATTCACGCACATGACATGTACACCTCTGTTCCCGGGACGGATTCACGCACATGACATGTTCACCTCTGTTCCGGGACGGATTCACGCACCTGACATGTACACCTCTGTTCCGGGACAGATTCACGCACATGACATGTTCACCTCTGTTCTGGGACAGATTCACGCACATGACATGTTCACCTCTGTTCTGGGACAGATTCACGCACATGACATGTTCACCTCTGTTCTGGGACGGATTCACGCACATGACATTTTTCACCTCGGTTCTGGGACAGATCTTTGCACACGAGATGTTCACCTCTGTTCTGGGACAGATCCATGCACACAACATTTTTCACCTCGGTTCTGGGGCAGGTCCACACACCTGACATATTCACCTCTGTTCTGGGACGGATTCACGCACATGACATGTTCACCTCTGTTCTGGGACGGATTCACGCACATGACATGTTCACCTCTGTTCTGGGACAGATTCACGCACATGACATGTTCACCTCTGTTCTGGGACAGATTCACGCACATGACATGTACACCTCTGTTTTGGGACGGATTCACGCACATGACATGTACCCCTCTGTTCTGGGACAGATCCACACATACATTCACCTACATCTTTTATTAAATGTTCATGGTACAGAAAAGGGCACATAATCTGCTTTTCAGTGTCTACAAAATATAAAATAAGATGTATTCGTGGATATCGTAATAGAGGATAAAATTCATATTTTGAGTAACGGGTAAGCTTGGGTGGAAACATCTGGAAAAGGTATTGATGGAGTCACTGTGTCCTTTTTTCTCCTTCTAGAAACTTGTAGCAGAGGAGCTGCACCTCCCAGGGCACAACACTGGGGAGAGAAAACACAGAGAATATTGATCTTCCTACATCATGTCTTCACATTGCACCCACATTATGTCTGCATGTCCTGGGCTTTGCTGCCATCGAGAACTGGTTACCTCTACCCTGACAGTGCTCACTAGGCTTAATATGATCGTTTCGCAGAGTTTTGCTAGTCTGTGAGGTCTCAGTTTAGAGAGGACAGTGGGGTTGATTTACTAAAACTGGAGAGTGCAAAATCTGATGCAGCTTTGTATAGTAGCCAATCAGCTTGTTCAGTTAAGCTTTCATAATAAAACCTGCAGAGCTAGGGTGACCACGTGTCCCGGTTTGCCCGGGATCGTCCCGTAATATACACTTTTGTCCCGTGTCCCGGGAGCCTTCAAACCGGGACAATGGAGAGTCCCGGAATCAACTGCCTGCCACACTCACTGCCGCTGCTGCAGCTGTAATTAAATGATTCTAAATCACTGGTTGCTAGGGAAGCCCCGCTTGGCTTGTAGCAACCAGTGACGTCACCGCAGTGTCCCGCTCTCTCTGCGGCTCCGACTCCACCCCCACCTCCTCCTCCTCCAGCGGCCAGCCGCGGTTCTTGCTGCAGAGAGAGCAGCAGCGTAACAGGCAGTGAGTCACTCACCGTTAGCGGCACAGACCAAGACCTCCTCCTCCTCCCCTCCAGGCATCGGTTGCACAGCTGGACTCGATCCGCCGCCCGTCCTGAGTCCCGACCTCCCGCGAGTCCCGACTTCCGCTGCGCCGCGGCGCCGGCCATCCTTGGAGCAGGGGCAGAAAAGGTAGGTGCAGGGGAGGGGGGGGGGTTGACCATGCAATGGGGGGAGATATTATACAGTCCAGATTACAATTTGCAGGGGCAGCAGAGGTGACAGTGAGAGAGGGGGGGGGGGGGGTTGGTTGCATGGTGCACCCCCCTTTCTCTGTCACCTTTGCTGCCCCTGCAAATTGTAATCTGGACTGTATAATCTCTCTCTACCCAGTCCCTCTGTCACCCAGTCCCTCTGTCACCCAGTCCCTCTGTCACCCAGTCACTCTGTCACCCAGTCACTCTGTCACCCAGTCACTCTGTCAGTGTCACCCAGCCACTCTGTCACCCTGTCCCTCTGTCACCCAGCCCTCTGTCACCCAGTCACTCTGTCACCCAGTCACTCTGTCACCCTGTCCCTCTGTCACCCAGCCCTCTGTCACCCAGTCACTCTGTCACCCAGTCACTCTGTCACCCTGTCCCTCTGTCACTCTGTCACCCAGTCCCTCTGTCACCCAGTCACTCTGTCACCCAGTCACTCTGTCACCCAGTCACTCTGTCACCCTGTCCCTCTGTCACCCAGCCACTCTGTCACCCTGTCCCTCTGTCACCCAGCCCTCTGTCACCCAGTCACTCTGTCACCCAGTCACTCTGTCACCCTGTCCCTCTGTCACCCAGTCCCTCTGTCACCCAGTCCCTCTGTCACCCAGTCACTCTGTCACCCAGTCACTCTGTCACCCTGTCCCTCTGTCACCCAGCCACTCTGTCACCCTGTCCCTCTGTCACCCAGCCCTCTGTCACCCAGTCACTCTGTCACCCAGTCACTCTGTCACCCTGTCCCTCTGTCACCCAGCCCTCTGTCACCCAGTCACTCTGTCACCCAGTCACTCTGTCACCCTGTCCCTCTGTCACCCAGTCACTCTGTCACCCAGTCACTCTGTCACCCAGTCACTCTGTCACCCTGTCCCTCTGTCACCCAGTCACTCTGTCACCCTGTCCCTCTGTCACCCAGTCCCTCTGTCACCCAGTCACTCTGTCACCCTGTCCCTCTGTCACCCAGTCCCTCTGTCACCCAGTCACTCTGTCACCCAGTCACTCTGTCACCCAGTCACTCTGTCACCCTGTCCCTCTGTCACCCAGTCACTCTGTCACCCTGTCCCTCTGTCACCCAGTCCCTCTGTCACCCAGTCACTCTGTCACTCTGTCACCCAGTCACTCTGTCACCCTGTCCCTCTGTCACCCAGTCCCTCTGTCACCCAGCTCTCCGTCACCCAGCTCTCCGTCACCCAGCTCTCCGTCACCCAGCTCTCCGTCACCCAGCTCTCCGTCACCCAGCTCCTCTGTCACCCAGTCCCTCTGTCACCCAGTCCCTCTGTCACCCAGTCCCTCTGTCACCCTGTCCCTCTGTCACCCAGCTCTCCGTCACCCAGTCCCTCTGTCACCCAGTCCCTCTGTCACTCTGTCACCCAGTCCCTCTGTCACCCAGCTCTCCGTCACCCAGCTCTCCGTCACCCAGCTCTCCGTCACCCAGCTCTCCGTCACCCAGCCCCTCTGTCACCCAGTCCCTCTGTCACCCAGTCACTCTGTCACCCAGTCACTCTGTCACCCTGTCCCTCTGTCACCCAGCCCTCTGTCACCCAGTCACTCTGTCACCCAGTCACTCTGTCACCCTGTCCCTCTGTCACCCAGTCACTCTGTCACCCAGTCCCTCTGTCACCCAGTCACTCTGTCACCCAGTCACTCTGTCACCCAGTCACTCTGTCACCCAGTCACTCTGTCAGTGTCACCCAGCCACTCTGTCACCCTGTCCCTCTGTCACCCAGCCCTCTGTCACCCAGTCACTCTGTCACCCAGTCACTCTGTCACCCTGTCCCTCTGTCACCCAGCCCTCTGTCACCCAGTCACTCTGTCACCCAGTCACTCTGTCACCCTGTCCCTCTGTCACCCAGTCACTCTGTCACCCAGTCCCTCTGTCACCCAGTCACTCTGTCACCCAGTCACTCTGTCACCCAGTCACTCTGTCACCCTGTCCCTCTGTCACCCAGCCACTCTGTCACCCTGTCCCTCTGTCACCCAGCCCTCTGTCACCCAGTCACTCTGTCACCCAGTCACTCTGTCACCCTGTCCCTCTGTCACCCAGTCCCTCTGTCACCCAGTCCCTCTGTCACCCAGTCACTCTGTCACCCAGTCACTCTGTCACCCAGTCACTCTGTCACCCTGTCCCTCTGTCACCCAGCCACTCTGTCACCCTGTCCCTCTGTCACCCAGCCCTCTGTCACCCAGTCACTCTGTCACCCAGTCACTCTGTCACCCTGTCCCTCTGTCACCCAGCCCTCTGTCACCCAGTCACTCTGTCACCCAGTCACTCTGTCACCCTGTCCCTCTGTCACCCAGTCCCTCTGTCACCCAGTCCCTCTGTCACCCAGTCACTCTGTCACCCAGTCACTCTGTCACCCAGTCACTCTGTCACCCTGTCCCTCTGTCACCCAGTCACTCTGTCACCCTGTCCCTCTGTCACCCAGTCCCTCTGTCACCCAGTCACTCTGTCACCCTGTCCCTCTGTCACCCAGTCCCTCTGTCACCCAGTCACTCTGTCACCCAGTCACTCTGTCACCCAGTCACTCTGTCACCCTGTCCCTCTGTCACCCAGTCACTCTGTCACCCTGTCCCTCTGTCACCCAGTCCCTCTGTCACCCAGTCACTCTGTCACTCTGTCACCCAGTCACTCTGTCACCCTGTCCCTCTGTCACCCAGTCCCTCTGTCACCCAGCTCTCCGTCACCCAGCTCTCCGTCACCCAGCTCTCCGTCACCCAGCTCTCCGTCACCCAGCTCTCCGTCACCCAGCTCCTCTGTCACCCAGTCCCTCTGTCACCCAGTCCCTCTGTCACCCAGTCCCTCTGTCACCCTGTCCCTCTGTCACCCAGCTCTCCGTCACCCAGTCCCTCTGTCACCCAGTCCCTCTGTCACTCTGTCACCCAGTCCCTCTGTCACCCAGCTCTCCGTCACCCAGCTCTCCGTCACCCAGCTCTCCGTCACCCAGCTCTCCGTCACCCAGCTCTCCGTCACCCAGCTCTCCGTCACCCAGCCCCTCTGTCACCCAGTCCCTCTGTCACCCAGTCACTCTGTCACCCAGTCCCTCTGTCACCCAGTCCCTCTGTCACCCAGTCCCTCTGTCACCCAGTCCCTCTGTCACCCTGTCCCTCTGTCACCCAGCTCTCCGTCACCCAGTCCCTCTGTCACCCAGCTCTCCGTCACCCAGCTCCTCTGTCACCCAGCTCCTCTGTCACCCAGTCCCTCTGTCACCCAGCTCCTCTGTCACCCAGCTCTCCGTCACCCAGCTCTCCGTCACCCAGTCCCTCTGTCACCCAGCTCTCCGTCACCCAGTCCTCTGTCACCCAGCTCCTCTGTCACCCAGTCCCTCTGTCACCCAGTCACTCTGTCACCCAGCTCTCTGTCACCCAGTCCCTCTGTCACCCAGTCACTCTGTCACCCAGTCACTCTGTCACTCTGTCACCCAGTCACTCTGTCACCCAGTCACTCTGTCACCCAGTCCCTCTGTCACCCTGTCCTCCGTCACCCAGCTCTCCGTCACCCAGCTCTCCGTCACCCAGCTCTCCGTCACCCAGCTCCTCTGTCACCCAGTCCCTCTGTCACCCAATCCCTCTGTCACCCAGCTCTCCGTCACCCAGCTCTCCGTCACCCAGCTCTCCGTCACCCAGCTCCTCTGTCACCCAGCTCCTCTGTCACCCAGCCCCTCTGTCACCCAGTCCCTCTGTCACCCAGTCACTCTGTCACCCAGTCACTCTGTCACCCAGTCCCTCTGTCACCCAGTCCCTCTGTCACTCTGTCACCCAGTCACTCTGTCACCCAGTCACTCTGTCACCCAGTCACCCAGTCACTCTGTCACCCAGTCACTCTGTCACCCAGTCACTCTGTCACCCTGTCACTCTGTCACCCAGTCACTCTGTCACCCAGTCACTCTGTCACCCAGTCACTCTGTCACCCAGTCACTCTGTCACCCTGTCCCTCTGTCACCCAGTCACTCTGTCACCCTGTCCCTCTGTCACCCAGTCCCTCTGTCACCCAGTCACTCTGTCACTCTGTCACCCAGTCACTCTGTCACCCTGTCCCTCTGTCACCCAGTCCCTCTGTCACCCAGCTCTCCGTCACCCAGCTCTCCGTCACCCAGCTCTCCGTCACCCAGCTCTCCGTCACCCAGCTCTCCGTCACCCAGCTCCTCTGTCACCCAGTCCCTCTGTCACCCAGTCCCTCTGTCACCCAGTCCCTCTGTCACCCTGTCCCTCTGTCACCCAGCTCTCCGTCACCCAGTCCCTCTGTCACCCAGTCCCTCTGTCACTCTGTCACCCAGTCCCTCTGTCACCCAGCTCTCCGTCACCCAGCTCTCCGTCACCCAGCTCTCCGTCACCCAGCTCTCCGTCACCCAGCTCTCCGTCACCCAGCTCTCCGTCACCCAGCTCTCCGTCACCCAGCCCCTCTGTCACCCAGTCCCTCTGTCACCCAGTCACTCTGTCACTCTGTCACCCAGTCACTCTGTCACCCAGTCACTCTGTCACCCAGTCCCTCTGTCACCCTGTCCTCCGTCACCCAGCTCTCCGTCACCCAGCTCTCCGTCACCCAGCTCTCCGTCACCCAGCTCCTCTGTCACCCAGTCCCTCTGTCACCCAATCCCTCTGTCACCCAGCTCTCCGTCACCCAGCTCTCCGTCACCCAGCTCTCCGTCACCCAGCTCCTCTGTCACCCAGCTCCTCTGTCACCCAGCCCCTCTGTCACCCAGTCCCTCTGTCACCCAGTCACTCTGTCACCCAGTCACTCTGTCACCCAGTCCCTCTGTCACCCAGTCCCTCTGTCACTCTGTCACCCAGTCACTCTGTCACCCAGTCACTCTGTCACCCAGTCACCCAGTCACTCTGTCACCCAGTCACTCTGTCACCCAGTCACTCTGTCACCCTGTCACTCTGTCACCCAGTCACTCTGTCACTCTGTCACCCAGTCACTCTGTCACCCAGTCCCTCTGTCACCCTGTCCCTCTGTCACCCAGCTCTCCGTCACCCAGCTCTCCGTCACCCAGCTCTCCGTCACCCAGTCCCTCTGTCACCCAGTCCCTCTGTCACCCAGTCCCTCTGTCACCCTGTCCCTCTGTCACCCAGCCCTCTGTCACCCAGCCCTCTGTCACCCAGTCCCCTGTCACCCAGTCCCCTGTCACGGGCCCGCTGATTTCATGATACGCCCCTGCCCCCAAAACTGGCAAAAAAATATGTAAAAAAATGTATTTTTTTTGGGGGGGGGGGGTGTCCCTGAATGGCAGTTTGGAAATGTGGTCACCCTATGCAGAGCTGCACCAGATTTTGCACTCTCCAGATTTAGTAGATCTCTCCCAATGTGTATAGTGGGGGGGGGGGGGGGTAGGTACTTGCCACAAAGCTTTTGCACCCTGCCCTGGCACAGAAAACTATATGCAAACTAAACAATGTCCCTCCTGTGCTCTAGATCTCCATACTGGCAATGGTGAACCTTATGTTCAGCAGCTTGATACTAGACAAGACCTTGCAGCCCTCCTAGGAACTGAAGGGAGTCCAATAGAAACGCTAGCACAACAAGAACAGAGGACGCATAAAGTGCTGCCGACACTGGGGAGGTACAGTTCGTTGAGGGAACCATGAATGCCAACATGTACTGTGGCATACTGAAGCAGAGCATGATCCCCTCCCTTCGGTGACTGGGCCACAGGGCAGTATTCCAAAATGATTATGACCCCAAGATGACCATTGCCTTGCTAAAGAAGCTGAGGGTAAAGGTGATGTCTCCAGACCTAAACCCCCCTATTGAGCATCTGTGGGACATCCTCAAACGGAAGGTGGAGGAGCGCAAGGTCTCCAACATCCACCAGCTCTGTGATGTCGTCATGGAGGAGAGGAAGAGAACTCCAGTGGCAACCTGTGAAGCTCTGGTGACCTCCATGCCCAAGAGGGTGAAGGCAGTGCTGGAAAATAATGGCGGTCACACAAAATATTGACACTCTGGACCCAATTTGGACATTTTCACTTAGATGTGTACTCACTTTTGTTGCCAGCGGTTTAAGCCTCATGTACACTGCTGCTGCTAAACGAATGTTTAGGAGCAGTTGGGCATTTTTTTCAACTGCTCCTGAACTCTCCTCTGTTATCTTATCATGTACACAGGGTCGTTTACAGTCCTTTCTAGGCAGTTGAGTTTAAAGGGTTTTTTGTAATGCAAAAAAATGGGCTCAGAAGCTGAGTTTAGAGGCATTTCAAGCGCCAAAAGCTTCTAAAAGCGGTAACTCGCGTTTAGCCGCGTTTCTTTCACAGGCGTTTTTCATTTTTGGCTATTTAAAAATATATATATATATTTTTTTAAAGCGCTTATAAACGCAAACAAGGCAAAACTGGCATTTTAAACGTGGGTTACTATCTGTCAAGTTAAATAGTTCAGGAGAGGTTGTAAAAACGTCCCGTGTACATGAAGCCAAATGGCTGTGTGTTGCGTTATTTTGAGGGGACAGCAAATTTACACTGTTATACAAGCTGTACACTCACTACCGTATTTTCCGGCGTATAAGACGACTTTTTGCATCTAAAATCATGCCCCAAAAGTCGGGGGTCGTCTTATATATTTCGGGTACCTGTCTGTCAGACGGCGGCCATCCATTATTCAAAAGCCGCGCCTCCTCCACTAATTTTCCCAGCAGAGCCTCTGTTCAGTGTTCCGCCTATCACGGATGCCTTCTCATCCTCGGACGAGAGGACGTCCGTGATAGGCGGAACAATGAACAGAGGCTTTGCTGGGAAAATTAGTGTTCCGGCTATCACGGAACAGCCCGAGGAGGAGGCGCGGCTTTTGAATAATGGACGCCCGCAGCCTGAGAAACTCTGCAAACAGGAGAAGGTAGAAAGATCCCAGAGGCAGGCATACTGGCACAGTGAGGCAGGCATGTGCAAATCCCACATCACACTAATTGACCGTTTTGTGTTCCTGGACCCCAGAGCTCACAATTCAGAGCCGCAGTGTAGCAATGAAGTGACATTGACACTCCTCTTCCATTATAGAGGAGTTTATGTCTACTCACTGTTTAAGAAGAGCAGCAAAATAGAGGATTCTGGGAGTGCAGACCATGTCCTGTTCACTGAGAATCCCTCCGACAGCCTTCCTGATATCTCTCTCCTGAGATGTCGATGAAAAAAAAGCTTCTAATTCCGGTCTAATGAGAGAGAAAAAAAAAACAAGGCAGAGACACAGCTGTCACATTTACTCCCATATTTATATAGTGCTGACATATTCCATAGTGCTTTACAGAGAGCAGTGACACAGTCGTGTCAGTCTTGACAAGAGAACCTGTCACCTGATCAGTGCCCACCTGATTGAGGGGGTGTCCGTAGATGTGTGGGTGGTGAGATATGGGCAGATCAGGGTTGTCTTCACTCCATCAATGTTCTTGGATTTCAGAGCATGGCTGAGCGATTCATGGAGGCCGACTGCGGCAAACTGACTGGCACAGAAATCCTGAAATGGAAACGGCATTATGGTCATATCAAACACTAATTAATAAACACACAGATAGTGGCATTGTCTCCTCCCCTTCATTTACATACAGCCTCAGGAGTCACCATCTTCTCTCACTCATTTACATATCAGCAGTCAGTATCTCCTCCCCTTTATTTACATATAATATCAGCGGTCAGTATCTCCTCCCCTTTATTTACATATAATATCAGCGGTCAGAATCTCCTCCCCTTTATTTACATATAATATCTGTAGTCAGAATCTCCTCCCCTTTATTTACATATAATATCAGCATTCAGTATCTCCTCCTCTATATTTACATATAATATCAGCAGTCAGAATCTCCTCCCCTTTATTTACATATAATATCAGCAGTCAGTATCTCCTCCCCTTTATTTACATATAATATCAGCAGTCAGTATCTCCTCCCCCTTATTTACATATAATATCAGCATTCAGTATCTCCTCCATCTTATTTACATATAATATCAGCATTCAGTATCTCCTCCATCTTATTTACATATAATATCAGCATTCAGTATCTCCTCCCCCTTATTTACATATAATATCACCAGTCAGTATCTCCTCCCCCTTATTTACATATAATATCACCAGTCAGTATCTCCTCCCCCTTATTTACATATATTATCAGCAGTCAGTATCTCCTCCCCTTATTTACATATAATATCAGCAGTCAGAATCTCCTCCTCTATATTTACATATAATATTGCCAGTCAGTTTCTCCTCCCCTTTATTTACATATAATATCAGTAGTATCTCCTCCCCTTTATTTACATATAATATCACCAGTCAGTATCTCCTTCCCTTTATTTACATATAATATCAGTAGTATCTCCTCCCCTTTATTTACATATAATATCACCAGTCAGTATCTCCTCCCCTTTATTTACATATAATATCAGCATTCAGTATCTCCTCCCCTTTATTTACATATAATATCAGTACTATCTCCTCCCCTTTATTTACATATAATATCACCAGTCAGTATCTCCTCCCCTTTATTTACATATAATATCACCAGTCAGTATCTCCTCCCCTTTATTTACATATAATATCAGTAGTATCTCCTCCCCTTTATTTACATATAATATCAGCATTCAGTATCTCCTCCCCCTTATTTACATATAATATCAGCTGTCAGTATCTCCTCCCCTTTATTTACATTTAATATCAGCATTCAGTTTCTCCTCCCCCTTATTTACATATAATATTAGCAGTCAGTATCTCCTTCTCTATATTTACATATAACATCAGTATCTCCTCCCCCTCATTTACATATTATATCACCAGTCAGTATCTCCTCCCCTTTATTTACATATAATATCACCAGTCAGTATCTCCTCCCCCTTATTTACATATAATATCAGCTGTCAGTATATCCTCCCCTTTATTTACATATAATATCAGCATTCAGTTTCTCCTTCCCTTTATTTACATATAATATCAGAATTTAGTATCTCCTCCCCTATATTTACATATAACATCAGTATCTCCTCCCCCTCATTTACATATTATATCAGTATCTCCTCCCCCTCATTTACATATTATATCAGTATCTCCTCCCCCTCATTTACATATTTTATCACTATCTCCTCCCCCTCATTTACATACGGCGCCATCTTACTTTTTACACCACTACACTGTTGGCTCCCCCTGATCTCTCGTTGTGCAGTTAGCGGTAATGGAGGAGACACTGACCTCCTGGTATGGCGCTGCCACAAGTCCCAGATGGCTGGACACGGTGACAATGTGCCCCTTCTTCTTCTCCATCATCCGGGGAAGGAAACACTTCACCATCTGCGGAGAAATCGCATCATTATATGTGGAGCCTAGAGAGCTTACACTCACAGCCTGTATGTACAACAAGCCCCACCTGGGTCTCATATACACCCTCCTATGGGTAGGGACGTGCTGGGGGGGGGGTCAGGCAGAGCAGGACATTTTCACAATGTTTGATGGGTGCTACAAAGACAGTTGGGACTGTGGGTTCTATGGTGCCTCAGTTCAGGATTATTATCACAGACGTTAGCATGGCAGAGCAGTTGGGTATAGCATGTTGCTAAATGAAAAAATGTCAACAGGTGTCAGCAAGTGTCATCGGGTATCGACAGTTGTTAGCCTGAATCAGAAGGTGTCAGTGGGCATCGTCAGGTGTCAACGGGTGTCAGCAGGTGACAATGGAAGTCAACCGTTGTCAGTGGGAATCAGCAGACATCAACAAGCGTCAGCAGACATCAATAGGTGTCAGAGCACCAACAAGTGTCAGTTGGAGTCATCAGTTGTCAGCAGACATCAACAGGTGTCAGAGCATGATCAAGTGTCATGCCTCGTACACACGACCGGTTTTCCCGGCAGGAAAACTGCGGTGGGAGCTTTGGCCAGGAATCCCAGCCGTGTGTATGCTCCATCGCAGTTTTCCCGACAAGAAAACTGGGTTGGAAGGGGACACTCTTTTTTCCCGGTGGTCTTTTTCCCGGCAGTTTTCCTGTCGGGAAAAACTGCGATGGAGCATACACACGCCCGGGATTCCTGGCCAAAGCTCTCACTGCAGTTTTCCCGACGGGAAAACCTCTCGTGTGTACAGGGGGAAAGTCACCGAGCAGGTTCTCGGCTTTCCCCTTGGGATTCCCGGTGGACTTTTTACCGCCGGGAATCCCGTACCTGTTTACTAGGCATCAGTTGGTGTCAGCAGTTGATATCAGTCATCAACAGTTGACAGCAGGAATGGTGATATATTGACAACACAAAGCTCCCCCTTGGACCAGGTTTCCCTCATATGTAGGATAGATCTCTGCAGGTCCCACACACAGCACATTACCAGTGACCCCCCCATCCAAATTTCACCATCTCTACCCTCCCACAGAGGGAATGTTTTCCAATAACGGACCCTCTATATGGAAGTTTGGAAGTACAAGCCGCCATTTCCTCATTCATTTATCATTTAGAATTTGTTTGGCAAAGTGCAGTAACCCCCACCAATCAGATGTTTATATACTGATGCTGGATTAGTGAACGATACAATCTCATTGGATGGTTTTTGTCTTTTTTTGAATATTTAAAAGTATTTGTGTTTCTAGAGTGCCACTTACACAATTGCCTACCTGCGCCGGCGTTACAAATGCTCCTGATTCAGGAACCTCGTTACGCCGACTGCAGCCTAAGAAATGACTGGCATAAGGCTCCTTATGCAGTCATATCGTAGGCTGCATTCTTAAGTTGGCCGCTAGGTGGCGTTCCTGTTGTGGTCAGCGTATAGTATGCAAATTGCATACTAACGCCGATTCACAACCCTACGCGAGCCCTGCGTACGCAGTTTAGGTAGTTTGCGTACGTCGGGTTTCGCGTAAGGCTGCTCCTGCTAATAGCAGGGGCAGCCAATGTTACGTATACCCGTCGTTCCCACGTCGCGAGGTTTAAATTTTACGTTGTTTGCGTAAGTGAATCGTGAATGGCGCTGGACGCCATTCACGTTCACTTTGAAGCAAATGACGTCCTTGCAACGTCATTTACCGCAATGCACGTCGGGAAAGTTTCCCGACGGAGCATGCGCACTACGCTCGGCGTGGAAACGCGCCTAATTTAAATGATCCACGCCCCCTACGGGATCATTTAAATTGCGCGCGCTTACACCGGGCATTTTGCCGGAGCGCCCACGCAATTTACGGAGCTACTGCTCCGTGAATCGAGGGTAGCGCAGAAAATTTGCGGTGGCTCAGGGCAAAAACGGTGCCCTGCGCCTACGTAAAAACTGTGCAAATCTTACTGAATCTGCCCCATTGACTTCCCCTCTGTGGCTGGCAGCATTGCAGGAGGAGAGCGGCCCCTGATTGGTTACACAACAATGTACATACATATGTGTCGGCACCCTCCCTTCTGAAGTGTTGCCTACCCAGAAATGAGCGTGGCAGTTCATCCTCATCCTCCTCTCAATAACGTCATCCTCACATTGGAAGAATTGCTCCCCGGGTACAATGCTGGCATTGTTAACTAAGATGGCGACGTCTCCCACCTCTCGCTGCACTCTGCGGGCCGTAGCGTAGACTTCATTCTTCTGGCTCACGTCACAGGTGTAGGGGTAAGCGCGGACCCCCAGACCCTTCACCAGGCGCACCGTTTCCTCCATCCCTTCTCTGTCCTCATCCCACAGTACGAGTGCAAGTACCCCTTTCCTGGCAAATTCCAGGGCAAAACGTCTCCCAACATTACCGGCAGCTCCGGTCACCAGGCAGATGGCACCTGAGACGTCTTTTTGTTTGGGTCTGACCACCCATCGCATTGCTGATCGAACGATACAGCCACATACTTCCCAGAACATCAGCAGAAAATTTTGAAGGACCTCCATGGCACAGCCTGTCTGTTCTGCTTTCAGGACCGGCGCAGCCCTGATTATATGATAGGATTAAAGGATCATAGCCAATCCCCAACAATAGCACCTTTCAGGAAAATTCCTGACCATATAATGTGGGTTTATAGATTGCCGATTTTAACAAACCCAAAACCAGGAGGAAATTCCAAGCAGACAGGGCTGATGATTAATATTCAACAGACGACAACCATTGTGCCTCATCTGATCAATATGCTGATCCATAGCGACTGTCCACATCTGCCATGTCCTATCTGGTCACGCGACCATCAGCGCCACAACAGGTCAGGATGTATACATTTCTCCTTATACCATCTATTGTTTCATTTTTGTACCACAATTTTTTCTCAAATAAAAGTTTGTAAACAAAAAATAAAAATACAAAAAATAATAGAAATAATAATAGTAGCAATTTAATAACAATTGTATTTGTATTTGCAGTAATAGAGAGCAGACGACGCTGCACATGAATAAATAAATGTAATTATTGTATTATATCCTCTTCTACAAGATACAAGGGTGACACCAGGGCAAAGTGTATGTGGCGGGGGGGTGACGACGACTTTGTTCAGCTACTACTTAGTGCATGAACTATTATTATGGGATAGCGGTGTGTTGTCACATTCAGCTCCCCATCACAGATTGCTCCGGAAGTGTTCCGTCGCCGCCATCTTGCTACACCCCACACTCCTGCACAGTAATAATAGAGTGAGAAGGGGGCAAGTGGACATCTTCTTACACCCACCCGAGTTTTAGATTTCACAGTTATTTTCAACACAAAACGAAGCTTATGTGCTTAAAGCGGGAGTTCACCCGAAATGTTTTTTTTAACATTAGATTGAGGCTCATTTTGTGAAGAGGATTCGGGTGTTTTTTTTTTAAATCGAAGCAGTACTTACCGTTTTAGAGATAGATCTTCTCCGCCGCTTCCGGGTATGGTCTTCGGGACTGGGCATTCCTATTTGATTGACAGGCTTCCGACAGGCTTCCGACGGTCGCGTACATCGCGTCACGAGTAGCCGAAAGAAGCCGAACGTCGGTGCGGCTCTATACGGCGCCTGCGCACCGACGGTCGGCTACTTTCGGAAAATCATGACGCGATGTATGCG
Organism: Rana temporaria; assembly: GCF_905171775.1. NCBI lineage: Eukaryota > Metazoa > Chordata > Amphibia > Anura > Ranidae > Rana > Rana temporaria. The sequence goes on along the minus strand of NC_053500.1, from coordinate 136,049,198 downwards.
ACCATCGGAAGCCTGTCGGAAGCCTGTCAATCAAATAGGAACGCCCAGTCCCGCAGCCCATACCCGGAAGCGGCGGAGAAGATCTATCTCTAAAACGGTAAGTACGGCTTGGATTTAAAAAAAAACACCCGATCCCCCTTCACAAAATGAGCCTCAATTTAATGTTAAAAATGTAGATTTGGGTGAACCTCCACTTTAATTACAGTATTTGGAAATCCGACGGACTGTTTACATGTTACATTTGTAAAGCAGCATCAAACTTGCTGACCTTACATGCTTGCTAATGTGACAGAACACTGATTTTCACATTTAACATGTAAACAGTCCGTCGGATTTCCAAATACTGTATTTAAACATATAAGCTCAGTTTTGTGTTAAAAATAACTGTGAAATCTAAAAACTCCGGTGGGTGTAACAAGATGTCCGCTTGCCCCCCTTCACACTCTATCATTACTGTGCAATTGTGTGGGGTGTAGCAAGATGGCGGCGATGGAACGTCACTTCCGGAGCAGTCTGTGATAGGGAGCGGAAGCACTGTGAAATGTGTTACTGAGCAACCCACCAGCAAGTTTAAAGTGAGATAGAGCGTCTCTTCCTGCCCCTGCTGACTTCTGGAAACCCTGTAGCTGATCTTACTTCCTGGGAGGGGGGTGGAGGAGAGCACATGTTCTCAGAGTGAGCGGCAGGGTGAGTGAGTATGGAGGGTGAGGGCTGCGTGTCCTGTGATTGATGTTTGTTCTCCTTGACCAGTGCTTTACACAGAGAGTTGGGGATTCACTATACCACTGGGGAGTCACTATATAGCACTGGGGAGTCACTATATAGCACTGGGGGAGTCACTATATAGCACTGGGGAGTCACTATATAGCACTGGGGGAGTCACTATACAGCACTGGGGAGTCACTATATAGCACTGGGGAGTCACTATATAGCACTGGGGGAGTCACTATATAGCACTGGGGGAGTCACTATATAGCACTGGGGGAGTCACTATATAGCACTGGGGGAGTCACTATATAGCACTGGGGGAGTCACTATATAGCACTGGGGGAGTCACTATATAGCACTGGGGGAGTCACTATATAGCACTGGGGGAGTCACTATATAGCACTGGGGGAGTCACTATATAGCACTGGGGGAGTCACTATATAGCACTGGGGGAGTCACTATATAGCACTGGGGGAGTCACTGTGTGGCACTGGGGAGTCACTGTGTGGCACTGGGGAGTCACTGTGTGGCACTGGGGAGTCACTGTGTGGCACTGGGGAGTCACTGTGTGGCACTGGGGAGTCACTGTGTGGCACTGGGGAGTCACTGTGTGGCACTGGGGAGTCACTGTGTGGCACTGGGGAGTCACTGTGTGGCACTGGGGAGTCACTGTGTGGCACTGGGGAGTCACTGTGTGGCACTGGGGAGTCACTGTAGCATGCCAGTCTGCTCACCATACTTGTCAGTACTGGAGGAGATCAGCGTCCTCTTATGTTCAGTGTTAATTATCATGATCTTTTCTTTGCTTGTTTTAGATCTTTTGTTTTATTCAGGTAAAGCAGTATTACTTTTTGCAAGCTTTCATCTGACTATATATATATATATTTAGGGGGATATAGAGTATATCGCATCTGTAGTTTACAGCACCCCCTTCCTGTCTCCTAATGGTACTGCACAGGCCATTAATATTTCTGATACAATATACATTTTTATTTATTTCAGGTACTTGTATAGCGCCGTCAATTTACGCAGCGCTTTATATATACACGTTATACATTCGCATCAGTCCCTACCCTCAAGGAGCTTGCAACCTAAGGTCCCTAACACACATTCATACATATACTAGAGCCAATTTAGACTGGGTCCGTTAAACCTACCAGCATGACTTTGCAGTGTGGGAGGAAACCGGCGTACCCGGGGGGAAAACCCGCACAGGCAGAACATGCAAGCTCCAGGCAGATGGGTGTCGTGGTCAGGAATACAAACCAGCGACTCGCAGGCTTTTACAGATTATGGATGAGCTCCGGCGCGTTCGCAAAGTCCACGTGCAGAGCCCGCCAGTAAGTCGGCACTGCGCTAATCACAGGCAGGGAGACATTGTCCCGATGCGCAGCTGCAGAGATCGGGGGGAATGTCTCCCTGACTGTGATTAGCGCAGCGCCGACTTACTGGCGGGCTCTGCGAACACGCCGGAGCTCATCCTTATTGTAGATGTATTTGATTCATAATGCAGAGCTCTCTTGCAGTTTTGATGCTCTCAGGTAAGGATGAGCTCTGGCATGTTCGCATGCTACACGTGCAGAGCCCGCCAGGAAGTGTGCACGGTGCTGCGCTAATCACAGCCAGGGAGACATTTCCCGATCTCTGCAGCCGAGCATCGGGACAATGTCTCCCTGGCTGTGATTAGCGCAGCGCCGTGCACACTTCCTGGCGGGCTCTGCACGTGTAGCATGCGAACATGCCAGAGCTCATCCTTACACTCAGGCCATGCTGGTCTGATCGCCATCTTGGCTCCTGCAGCTCAGACATGGGGGAGGGGCATGGGGTGTGAGAGATCAGTTGTCCTACCCAATAGTGACCAACCAGAGGTTTAGTAGGACTGTGAGCAGGTTTGGTTCTCATTTATAGCTGTATATTGTCTCTTGCAGGAAATGGAGTCTTCTGGCATCGGATGGAGTCCTCCACCATTCAGTAAAAATCGCCTTCCAGGATAATATATCAGCCGGTATGATCCTCCTCTGTCTAATCTCTCAGTTGTAACAGGAAAATTATGTTAATAAAGAAGAGAATTAAAATGGGAAAATTTATTGAGCCTGGGTATGCCCAATGGGCTCTGTTTTGTAGGTAAGGGTCTCGCGCCAATAATATAATAAATGAATTAAATTGTGAATAAATTAAAGTGTTTTAAGCTGCTCCCCAAAATTCAGAGACTGAATAAAGACAAAATAGCAAGACAGGGGGCGCTCATTACCATAAATGCAAAATGTATGTATGTGTGTAAATGCCAAATCTGTGCAGTAACTGGCATCCACCCAAAAGGCTATGTTTTGTATCAAAAAAACATTTATTTTCTCAATAAAAAAATAAATCTCTCGGTTGGCCCAGTTTGCTGGGTATTCGCACTCTCGGCTCTCGCTGGTCATGTGATGACAATTTCTTTCCCCGGCAGATCGACCATGTTGATTACATGCTCTATAAGCCAGTTTTGTCTGATACACCAGCAGTGTTGATCTGTGATTTAAGCTTCAGGAATGGCAACAGATTGGTCTGAGCTGGGTCAATACACTATATGTGCTATTATATATATATTTTGTAGGGATTTTTACTGTCCTTTTTATAGCTTTATACGGTCTCTTGCAGGAAATGAATTGCTCCTGTATCCAGGGAAGATCACCAAGCAGGATATTGATGCACACAGGTATGATCATCCTCCATCTTCTCTTGGTTGCCCCAGTTTGCTGGTACTTATCTCTGGGTATTCTCAGTCTCGGCTCTCGCTGGTCATGTGATGACAATTTCTTTCCCCGGCAGATCGACCATGTTGATAATTCGCATGCTCTAAGCCAGTTTTGTCTGATACACCAGCAGTGTCAATCTGATTACGTTTCAGAAATGGCAACAGATTGGTCTGAGCTGGGTGAACACACCCAATAATGTGTCATTATATATTAGTAGGGACTCTGATTATTTTGACTGTTATTTTATAGCTTTATATGGTCTCTTGCAGGAATGCAGTCCTCCCCAGTGACGATCACCAAGCAGGATAATATCGCAGACAGGTATGATCATCCTCCATCTAATCTCAGTTGTTTCAGTTTGCTGGGACTTCTCAGTCTCGGCTCTCGCTGGTCATGTGATGACAGAATTTTTTCCCCGGCAGATCGACCATGTTGAGCATTTGCATGCTCTAAGCCAGTTTTGTCTGATACACCAGCAGTGTAGATCTGTGTGCGGTGATGTGTGTGGTTGCTGTGTGTTATAGCTCTACAATGTCTCTTGCAGGGAACGGAGAGGCTTTTGACCACAATGACGGATCATCATGTAGTACAGGTATGGTGTACACTTTTGCCATCTCATTAATATTTTGGGTTCTGTTTGCTGGGACTTGTAGTCCTCCCAGATGCAGTGATTGGAGGTCATCTCTGATCTTGCTGGTGTATGGAATGATTGAACTTCCCCCCCCCCCCAACAGATTGATACTATAAGCCAGTTTAATCTGCTACGTCAGTGTTGGGCCTTTAACGCTGCAGGGGGAATGGGTACAATCCTTGTGTAGCAGGCTCTCTATGGGGGAAGTACCTTTTGGGAATGATGGATGACTGGTGGGGACAGGTCATAATGTTTCCTTTTGGCTGCATTATATGGGATATATTGGGATCTATGATGCACTACATCGGGGATATGCAATTAGCGGACCTCCAGCTGTTGAACTACAAGTCCCATGAGGCTTAGCAAGACTCTTACAGCCACAAGCATGATGCCCAGAGGCATAATGGGACTTGTAGTTTCGCAACAGCTGGAGGTCCACTAATTGCATATCCCTGCACTACATTGATTCAATGCATGCTTATGAGGTATTGGAAGATCTGTAATACCAAATGCCCTCCAGTGTCTGTGCCTGGTACTGCACACCCAGCACTATTCTTATACAATGCATTGGGTTATTACATGGAGTGTGTAGGTTCTATAATGGAACATGTCTGCTCCTAGTACTGCACACCTTGCACTATTCTGATGCAATGTATGGGGATTATAATATGGAATGCATAGAATCTATAATGCACGTTGCCCCCCCCCCCCCCCCCCCCGGTGTCTGTGCTTGGTACTGCACACCCATCTAAGGCTGTAACCAATGATTATTTTCATAATCGATGAGTTGACTGATTTTATTTTGATTAATCGGTTAACAACCTTTAAAAGTGTGGTGTATAATTTTAGTTAATATGTCAAGTTTAAAAAAAGGCAATTCATTCTTAAATGTCTCTATGAAGTGGTAAATATATAAATTACCAACTATATGGCTTAAAACAGGCAATTATCTCTAATCCACCATAAGAATAAGATGTACTATATATACTATTAGAGGTTGAATCTGGTAAATGTCATCAGACTCCGATTTAATAAATTTTTTTTTTTTTTTTTTTAAAGAAAGTTTAACTGTTTTGCAGATTTTCAAACGGAACTGTAATATATTATATGATGGCCATACAGGTCTTCAAAAAACAAAAAGGGGTTAAAACGAAAATGAGCACTTTAATAGTACAAAGACCAAATAATCGCTACTGTAAGGGTTTTTTTTTTATTTTTTTTGCTCCTTTTTGTACTATAGGGCTAATTTTAGGGTGTGGATTTTTTTTTTTCCCCCATTGTTACTGGCCGATTAATCGATTAGTTGTTTCAGCCCTACACCCATCACTATTCTAATGCAATGTATGGGGAAATATTATAAGCAATGCATAGGATCTATAATGCCTGGTACTGCACACCTAGCACTATTCTCATCCAATGTATAGGGGAATATTATATGGGATGCATGTTGCTCCCTGTGCCTGGTACTGCAAACCCAGCACTGTTCTAAAACGGGTCTCAAAACTGCGGCCCGAAGGCCAGATGTGGCCCTTTGTTTGGCCTTTATCCGACCCTTGGGCACTATTCCTCCCACTGACACCAACAATGGGGCACTAGATCTTCTACCAATGATGGGATACTATTCCTCGTACTAATAGGGGTACTACTTCTCCTTCTATTGACCACCAACCCTGAGGCCATATTTATTTTCACTGATGCTGAGCCCTTGACATTTTCTGGCCCTCCTAAAGTGTGAAGGACAATAAACTGGCCCTTTGTTGAAAAATTTGGAGACCCCTGTTCTAATACAATGCATAGGATCCATAGTGCACTGAAGCCCCCTGTGTCTCTGGTACTGCACACCTAGCAATATTCCAATGCAATGTATGGGGAATATTGTATGCAATGCATAGGACCTATAATGCACGTTGCCCCCTCTGTCTGCCTGGTACTGAACACCCATCACTATTCCAATATAATCGGGAATATTATGAACTGTATAGGATCTATAAAGCATGGTGCTTGGTACTGCCTACCTAGCACCATTCCAATACAATGTAAAGGGTAATATATGAAGTGTATTGTATCTATAATGCACCCCCCCCCCCCAGTGTCTTGGCCTGGTACTGCACACTTACAACTATTCTGATACAATGTATAAAAAATATTGTACAATGGCCTTAAAGCAGGGTTGTCAAGCTGAATTCCATTGTGGGCTGCATCGGCATAATGGTTGCCTTCAAAGGGCCACTTCTATCTGTAAGACTAGATGTCCAGAGCATCTCGCCCTCCCCTTAAATTAATGTTGAGTCCCCTCTCTGGCTCAAAGGAAAGAGCAGCCTCCGGAGGAGGCGTTCTGTTGTCCTCTCTCTACTGGGAGTGAAGGCGGAGACTAAGGATGTGAGAGGGCCAGTTGAAATGACCTGGCGGCTGGATTCGGCCCACAGGCCTTTGGGTTGATGTGTGAAATCTGGTGCAGCAGTGCAAGGTAGCCAATCGGCTTCTATATTCAGCGTGTTCAAATGAGCTATGACAAAACCTGGAAGCTGATTGGTTTTTATGCAGAGCCGCACCAGATTTTGCACTCTTGAGTTTTAGTAAATCAACCTTGTGTTTTGACACGTGTGTTTAAAGGATCTGTAATATACAGCGCTCCCCGTGCCCGGTACTGTATACCCAGCACTATTTCTATATAATGTATAGACAAGATTTGGGATGTTGTATAATACAAAAACGATATAGGGAGGATCACTTTTGGTACCATCTTATGTTCTCACTGTATTGGTCTTTTAGACAGCTGCAGCAATTGGGCTTCAAGAATGGCAACAGATTGAGCTGGGTGAATACGCCCAGTAATAACCCAATTCACAACATCGCGCCCATCTACATCACCAACCTCTTCTGTCGATATCGCCCAAATCGTCCCCTCTGCTCCTCCCAGGACCTCCTAGCTCTCTAAATCCCTTGTTGCCTCCTCCCATGCTTGACTCCAGGACTTATCTAGAGCCTCTCCCATCCTCTGGAACTCCCTGCCCCGGTATGTCCGCTCAGCCACCCCCCCCACCCTGTCCACCTTTAAGAGATCCCTGAAAACTAATTTATTCAGGAAGGCATATGCCACACCCACCTAACTGTCCCTGAGCCACCCCCATCATATCATTCTCTGCAGCCATCACCTTTTTGTACCGCTCCCTTTAGAATGTATGCTCTATGAGCTGGGCCCTCCTGTATCTCCTGTACTGTAATTGTGCTGTCCTCCCTCTACATTGTAAACTGTTGGCACTATATAAATCGTGAAGAATAATAATGTGCTATTTATTCGGAAGGGACTGGTGACTAGGTTTAGGGTCTTGTTTATAGCTTTGTATCGTCTCTTGCAGGAAAATGGTGTTCTCCAGCAATCAGTAAAGGTCGCCTCCCAGGATCAAAAAATAAATGGACAGGTATGATCATCCTTTGTCTATTCTCTCGGTTTGCTGGGTATTCTACGTTTCGGCATTCGCTGTTCATATGATGACAGAATTTTTTCCCCGGCAGATCGACCATGTTGATAATTGCATGCTCTAAGCCAGTTTTGTCTGATACACCAGCAGTGTTGATCTGTGATTAAGCTTTTAGGAATGACAACAGATTGGTGTGAACTGGGTGAATACACCCAATAATGTGCTATTAGATAATTGGTAGGGATTGTGATTATTTTTACTGTCTGCCATGTTATAGCTTTATATGGTCTCTTGCAGGAAATGCAGTCCTCCAGTGGAGATCACTCGCAGGATAAGAACTCAGACAGGTATGTTTGCCCTCCATATTTAATCTTTTGTTTGCTGGGGCTTATCTCTGGGTATTCTCAGTCTCGGCTCTCGCTGGTCATGTGATGACAATTTCTTTCCCCGGCAGATCGACCATGTTGATTACATGCTCTATAAGCCAGTTTTGTCTGATACACCAGCAGTGTTGATTTGTGATTTTTAAGCTTCAGGGATGGCAACAGATTGATGTGAACACACCCGATGTGCTATTAGATAATTGGTAGGGACTGTTTCCAACTAGCCTGGTCATGGGGGGGGAGTAATACTTCATACTTCAGATCAGTTATAGTTTTAGACTAAAGATGGTGGGTAGTGTTTATACTGGGTTGATCCATTATCGATCATCTAGCACCAATTGGGCTTCAGAAATGGCAACCAACTTAGTCTGAGCTGGGTGAATGTGCTATCAATTTTTTCGGACTAGGTTTCGGGTCACCTTTTTTTATAGCTGAATGCTGTCTCTTGCAGGAATTTGGGTGTCATGGAATTATCCAATGTTCAGCAAGGATCACCTTCCAGGATATCATATTGAACAGGTATGATGGTGCTCTGTAAAATTGCTGGGACTTCTCTCTGGGTATTCTCGGTCTCGGCTCTCGTTGGTCATATGATGACAGAATTTTTTCCCCGGCAGATCGACCATGTTGATAATTTGCATGTTCTAAGCCAGTTTTGTCTGATACACCAGCAGTGTCAATCTGTGATTTAAGCTTTAGGAATGGTAACGGATTGATTGGAGCTGGGTGAATACACCAAATGTGCTATTACATAATTTAGTAGGGACTGGATTATTTTTACGTGTTTTTTTTTTTTTTTTTTTTTTTTTTTTTTTTTTTTTTATAGCTGTATATGGTCTCTTGCAGGTAATGCAGTCCTCCAGTGAAGATCACCCGCAGGATAAGAACGCAGGTATGACCACCCTCTGTCTATTCTCTTAGTTGCTCCGGTTTGCTGGGACTTGTCTCTGGGTATTCTCAGTCTCGGCTCTCGCTGGTCATGTGATGACAATTTCTTTCCCCGGCAGATCGACCATGTTGATTACATGCTCTATAAGCCAGTTTTGTCTGATACACCAGCAGTGTTGATCTGTGATTTAAGCTTCAGGAATGGCAACAGATTGATCTGAGCTGGGTGAATACACCCAATAATGTGCTATTAGATAATTTGTAGGGACTGGATTATTTTGACTGTCATTTTATAGCTTTTCTATACGGTCTCTTGCAGGAAATGCAGTCCTCCAGTGAAGATCACCCGCAGGATAACGCAGGTATGACCACCCTCTGTCTATTCTTGGTTGCTCCGGTTTGCTTGGACTTGTCTCTGGATATTCTCAGTTTCGTCTCACGCTGGTCATATATGATGACAGAATTTTTTCCCCGGCAGATCGACAATGTTGATAGATGCATACTCTAAGCCAGTTTTGTCTGATACACCAGCAGTGTTGATTTTTGATTTAAGCTTTAAGAATAGCAACAGATTGGTGTGAAATCACCCAATGTGCCATTTACATAATTGGTAGGGATTGAGATTGTTTTTACTGTCATGTTATAGCTTTATTCGGTCTCTTGCAGGAAATGCAGTCCTCCTCCAGTTGGGTTCACCCGCAGGATAAGAACGCAGAAAGGTATGTTCGTCCTCCTAAACTATTGGCTACTCTGGTTTTCTCCTGACTTATCTCTGGGTATTCTCAGTCTCGGCTCTCGCTGGTCATGTGATGACAATTTCTTTCCCCGGCAGATCGACCATGTTGATTACATGCTCTATAAGCCAGTTTTGTCTGATACACCAGCAGTGTTGATTTTGTGATGGCACCAATGCATTGCCATTCCTGAAGCGTAAACACACCCAGGAATGTGCTATTAGATAATTGGTAGGGACTGTTTCCAACTAGCCTGGTCATTGGGGGGGGGGGGGGGGGGGGATACTTCAGATCAGGTATAGTTTCATACTGGGGTTGATCCATTATCGATCATGCACCAATTAGGCTTCAGAAATGGCAACCAATTTAGACTAAGCTGGGTGAATGTGCTATCACAATTTTCGGACTAGTGTCACTTTTTTTTATAGCGGAATGTTGTCTCTTGTAGGAAATGGGAGTCCTGTGACATGGAGTCCTCCAATGTTCAGCAAGGATCACCTTCCAGGATATTGTATTAAACAGGTATGATGGTGCTCTGTAAAACTTATTGGCTGTTTGCTGGGACTTCTCTGGGTATACTCTTTCGCTGGTCATATGATGACAGAATTTTTTCCCCGGCAGATCGACCATGTTGATAATTGCATGCTCTAAGCCAGTTTTGTCTGATACACCAGCAGGGTTGATCTGTGATTTAAGCTTTAGGAATGTCAATAGATTGGTCTGAGCTGGGTCAATACACCCAATAATGTGCTATTGGATAATTGGTAGGGATTGTGATTATTTTTACTGTCCTGTTATAGCTTTTATATGGTCTCTTTCAGGAAATGCAGTCCTCCAGTGGATATCACTCGCAGGATAAGAACAGACAAGTATGTTTGCCCTCCATATATAATCTTCTCTTTGCTGGGGCTTATCTCTGGGTATTCTCAGTCTCGGCTCTCGCTGGTCATGTGATGACAATTTCTTTCCCCGGCAGATCGACCATGTTGATTACATGCTCTATAAGCCAGTTTTGTCTGATACACCAGCAGTGTTGATTTGTGATTTTTAAGCTTTAGGAATGGCAACAGATTGATGTGAACACACCCAATAATTTGCTATTAGATAATTGGTAGGGACTGTTTCCAACTAGCCTGGTCATGGGGGGGGGGGGGGGGGGGGGTAGATACTTCAGCTCAGTTATATTTCTCTTCCGTTCATGGACGGACACAGCAGCAATTGACCTTAGGGTTATCTACCTTTCAGGAGATGACTAGTCTCTCCTGAAAGGAAGGATGTATAACCCTAAGGTCAATGCTGCTGTGTTCCTCCATGAACTCAGAGAAATGGATTTTACGGTGAGTACAAAAATCCTATTTTTTAGACTAAATATGGTGGGGTAGTGTTCATACTGGGTTGATCCATTATCGATCATCTATTACACCAATTGGGCTTCAGAAATGGCAACGAATTTAGACTAAGCGGGGTGAATGTGCTATCAAATTTTTCGGACTAGGTTTCGTGTCGCCTTTTTTTATAGCTGAATGCTGTCTCTTGCAGGGATTTGGGTGACATGGAATGGAGTCCTCCAATGTTCAGCAAGGATCACCTTCCAGGATATATTGAACAGGTATGATGGGGCTCTGTGAAATTTCTTGGCTGTTTTCTGGGACTTATCTCTGGGTATTCTCAGTCTCGGCTCTCGCTGGTCAAATGATGACAATTTCTTTCCCCGGCAGATCGACCATGTTGATTACATGCTCTAAGCCAGTTTTGTCTGATACACCAGCAGGGTTGATTTGTGATTCAAGCTTTAGGAATGGCAACAGATTGATCTGAACTGGGTGAATACACCCAATAATGTGCCATTTGGTAGGGACTGGATTATTTTTACTGTCATTTTTATAGCTTTATACGGTCTCTTGCAGGAAATGCAGTCCTACAGTGTTGAGTGAAGATCACCCGCAGGATAAGAACACATACAGGTATGATCACCCTCTGTCTATTCTTGGTTTGCTAGGACTTATCTCTGGGTATTCTCAGTATCGGCTCTCGCTGGTCATGTGATGACAATTTCTTTCCCCGGCAGATCGACCATGTTGATTACATGCTCTATAAGCCAGTTTTGTCTGATACACCAGCAGTGTTCTGTGATTTAAGCTTCAGGAATGGCATATACTATAATATAATATAATTTAATATATAATTGGTAGGGACTGTTTCCAACTAGCCTGGTCATATGGGGAGGGGGGGGGGCAATACTTCAGCTCAGTTATATTTCTCTTCCGTTCATGGACGGACACAGCAGCAATTGACCTGAATACACCCAATAATGTGGTGGATCATTGGTAGGAATTGTGGTTGTTTTTTCCAGTGTCCAACTGTCCTGGTCATGATGAGGGAGGGGGGCTTCAGATCAGTTATAGTTCAGACTGAAGTTGACGATTAGTGTTCACACTGGATTGGTCTTTCAGCGATCATCTATTGCAGGGATATGCAATTAGCGGACCTCCAGCTGTTGCAGAACTACGATTCCCATGAGGCATAGCAGAACTACGATTCCCATGAGGCATAGCAAGACTGACAGCCACAAGCATGACACCCAGAGTCAGAGGCATGATGGGACTTGTAGTTTTGCAACAGCTGGAGGTCCGCTAATTGCATATCCCTGATCTATTGCAACATTTGGGCTTCAGAAATAGTAGCGAATTTAGACTAAGCTGGGTGAATATGCTATCAAATATTTGGACTAGGTGTCATTATTTTTTTTTTTTTATTATTATTATAGCTCTTGTAGTAAATAGAGTCTGTGGCATGGAATGGAGTCCTCAATGTTCGGCAAGGATCACCATCCAGGATATATTATATTGAACAGGTATGATGGGGCTCTGTAAAATGTCTTTGCTGTTTTCTGGGACTTATCTCTGGGTATTCTCAGGCTCGGCTCTCGCTGGTCATATGATGACAGAATTTTTTCCCCGGCAGATCGACCATGTTGATTACATGCTCTAAGCCAGTTTTGTCTGATGCACCAGCAGTGCTGATCTGCGGTTAAGCTTTAGGATTGGCAACAGATTGGTCTGAGCTGGCTGAATACACCCAATAATGGGCTGTTGGATCATTTGTAGGAACTGATTTATTTTTGCTGTCATTTTATAACTTTATATGTTCTCTTGCAGGAAATGCAGTCCTCCGGTGTTCAGGGAAAGATCACCAAGCAGGATAATAACTCGGACCAGGTATGTTCTTCCTCCATCTCGTCTCCTGGCTATTCTGATTTGCTGACTTATCTCTGGGTATTCTCAGTCTCGGCTCTCGCTGGTCATATGATGACAGAATTTTTTCCCCGGCAGATCGACCATGTTGATGATTGCATGCTCTAAGCCAGTTTTGTCTGATACACCAGCAGGGTTGATCTGTGATTCAAGCTTTAGTAATAGCAACAAATTGATCTGAACTGGGTGAATACACCCAATGTGCTATTAGATAATTGGTAGGGATTGCGATTTGTTTTTCCAGTGTTCAACTGGCCCAGTTATGGGGGGTAAGGATACTTCAGATCATTTATAGCCGGTTCACACTGGGGCGGCACGACGCGACCTCGGGGGCGACTCGGCAAGGCGTTCTGAAGATGACTTCAGAGGCGACTTGCAAAATGACTTCTGTATAGAAGTCAATGCAAGTCGCCCCTGAAGTCGTACAAGAACCTTTTTCTAAGTCGGAGCGACTTGCGTCGCTCCTATTAGAACGGTTCTATTGAATAGAATGGGACGCGACTTGTCAGGCGGCTGAGTCGCCACAGTGTGAACCGGCTCTTGTAGTTCAATCCTGCCTGAACATCAATAGTCAACTTCAGTCTGATCTATTGCAAGGGTCCTCAAACTATGGCCCACCAGTTGTTCAGGAACTACAATTCCAGTCATGTCAGTGAATGTCAGAGTTTTACAATGCCTCATGGGACTTTTAGTTCCGCAACAGCTGGAGGGCCGTCGTTTGAAGATCCCTGATCTATTGCAACAATTGGGCTTCTGAAATGACAATCGCTTTATTCTGAGGTGGGCGAATGTGCTATCAAACATTCGGACTAGGTTTAGTCGCCTTTTTAATAGCTGAATGCTGTCTCTTGCAGGAATTGGGAGTCCTGTGACATGGAATGGAGTCCTCCAGTGTTCAGAAAGGATCACCTTCCAGGATATATTATATTGAACAGGTATGATGGTGCTCTGTAAAATGTCTTGGCTGTTTGCTGGGACTTGGATCTGGGTATTATGTAATCGCACACATAGGTTGGACTCTTCTCTTTTTTTTTTTTTTTTTTTTTTTTTTTAAACTTCACCAACTATGTATTCTTAATCTTGGCTTTCGCTGGTCATATGATGACAGAATTTTTTCCCCGGCAGATCGACCATGTTGATGATTGCATGCTCTAAGCCAGTTTTGTCTGATGCACCAGCAGCGTCAATCTGTGATTTAAGCTTTAGGAATGGCAACAGTTTGATCTGAACTGGGTGAATACACCCAATAATGTGACATTTGTTAGGGACTGGATTATTTTTACTGTCATTTTTATAGCTTTATACGGTCTCTTGCAGGAAATGCAGTCCTACAGTGTTGAGTGAAGATCACCCGCAGGATAAGAACGCATACAGGTATGATCACCCTCTGTCTATTCTTGGTTTGCTGGGACTTGTCTCTGGGTATTCTCAGTTTCGGCTCTCGCTGGTCATGTGATGACAATTTCTTTCCCCGGCAGATCGACCATGTTGATTACATGCTCTATAAGCCAGTTTTCTCTGATACACCAGCAGTGTTGATCTGCGATTTAAGCTTCAGGAATGGCATATACAAATTTATTTTAGGGATTTTTACTGTCTTTTTTTTTTATAGCTATATATGGTCTCTTGCAGGAAATGAATTGCTCCTGTATCCAGGGAATATCACCAAGCAGGATATTGATGCACACAGGTATGATCATACTCCATCTGCTCTTTTGGTTGCCCCAGTTTGCTGGGACTTATCTCTGGGTATTCAGTCTTGGCTCTTGCTGGTCATATATGATGACAGAATTTTTTCCCCGGCAGATCGACCATGTTGAGAATTTGCATGTTCTAAGCCAGTTTTGTCTGATACACCAGCAGTGTCGCTCTAATTTTAAGCTTTAGGAATAGAAACAGATTGGTCTGAGCTGGGTGCATAGACCCAGTGTGCTATTAGATAATTGGTTGGGTGTTTATTTTTGCAAGAAAAAAAAAAAAAACACCCAGAGGTGATCAAATACCACCAGAAGTAAATGATAAAAAATGTTTGGGTACCTAGTTCTGTTCCTGACATCTCCTCTCTTTACAGGACAACACGATCTGGCACACAGGCTGGTCTCCTTGATGCCCGTTCTAGTGCGCTTCATTGTACACAGCTCTGAGGAGACGCGGTCTGCTCAGCGATACGATCGTCTGTTGTGAAAAGGGGCTTGACACATCCTGGAAGGTGCAGCCAGGTGAGCATTGTTGCTGAAAATATACAGACACTTCAATACTGGTGTCTTCTGTTCTAGCTCTGTGCTGGATTTTAATGTGGAATTTTTTTTTTTTCTCTCTAGGAATTAAGAGTTTAGTGATCGGCTAATGAAGATCTTGACTCTCCTTCAGCTAAATCAATAGTTTCCCAGCTGCTGCTTTTGATTTGAGGATAACGCTTCTGAGAGAACATTTCCTATTTAACCTTCATCAGGATTTGAGGCTGTTAATTTTGCTGTAAAATGACCTTCATTTTTACATGGGCTTTCTTTTTTTGGGGGGGGGGGGGTTCAAGTCGCATGAATTAAGTTACATTAACTGCAATTGTGCAGTCATGCAACACTGTACATCAATTAAAGTTGTTTTTTCCCCCACAAATAAAGCTTTGATTTTATTTGATCACCTCCTGCAGGTTTTTAGTCTGCTAGAAATCCTAAGACTACATTTTGAAAACAATGTTACTTTCTGCTGTGAAATATCCAATAAAATATGTAAAAAAAAAAAATATATAATTTCTTTAATTTAGGCCAATATGTTTTGCTACTACATTATTTTTTGGTAATGAAATTCCTAATAAGCATATATGGATTGGTTTACACAAGTTAGTGTGTCTATAGAGATTGATTGTCTGTCTGTCTCATTCTGTCTGTCTCTCTCTGTCTCATTCTTTCTGTCTCTCTGTGTCTCATTCTGTCTGTGTCTCTGTGTGTGTGTCTGTATCGGGGATATGCAATTAGTGGACCTCCCAGCTGTTGCCAAACTACAAGTCCCATCATGGCTCAGCCCCTGGGTGTCATGCTTGTGGCTGTCGGAGTCTTGCTATGCCTTAATGGGAATTGTAGTTCTGCAACAGCTGGAGGTCCGCTAATTGCATATCCCTGATTGTATATCATTGGGAGCCCACCTTGATACTGCTCCAGGTATTACACGGGTACGAGAGGAGCAACTCGCCTGATCAGTGGATAACTTTTTTTTATCTGGTAATGGCAGAGATCGGTGACTTAGTGGGATTGCAGTGGACAATTTTGACACTGAAAACCAGTGCTAAAAATATGCACGGTCACTGTAATAATGACACTGGCTGGGAAGGGGTTAAACGGCTAGAGCAATAAAAGGGTTACATTTTTGCCTAACCAGTGTTGGTGAAAGCAGCACACTGTAAACGCGAAGGGATGGATTTGCTTTTGTAGGAAAAGCCATCACGGTCGCAGGATGGAGCTCTGTATTTACATATGCAGAGCTCTGTCGCTGGTAATCAACTGGCTGGCACCTGCTGTTCATCCTTGGTGTGGTATGGTTGTCTTTGGTATGATATGGTCTTCTTTGGTATGGTATTAAAGGCAAGGAGAGAGGCGCCTCTGGGTGTGGTAAATTAGACGGTTTTAATTCATAAAAACGTGATCATTACACTCACATTTGAGTAGTATAAAGCAGGCATGTAAAGGTTTCTTTTGGAAAGGTGAGCTGTCATCCGATGGGAAAAAGTTCCTTCTCCAGTCGATGGGAGCGCTGTGCGGAGAGGATGTCACTTCTTCATGAAGCGATAGGCGTCCATAGGAATGGAGGTTGTTCTCAACCCGAGGTCTGGAGCGCACGTGAGGAGCTGGCGAGGATGGATGATGTCACTACTGTGCGACGCGTTTCTGAGTATCGAAGCAGCGAGTGGATAGGCTGCTTACACTCCTTTGTCAAGCCTAGGCATCATCCATCCTCGCCAGCTCCTCGCGTGCGCTCCAGACTTCGGGTTGAGAACAACCTCCATTCCTATGGACGCCTATCGCTTCATGAAGAAGTGACATCCTCCCCGCACAGCGCTCCCATCGACTGGAGAAGGAACTTTTTCCATCGGATGACGGCTCACCTTTCCAAAAGAAACCTTTACATGCCTGCTTTATACTACTCAAATGTGAGTGTAATGATCACATGTTTTTATGAATTAAAACTGTCTTAATTTACCACACCCAGAGGCGCCTCTCTCCTTGCCTTTTTTTTTTTCTAGAACTGGAACATGGTCTCTGTTCCCCTCTGGCAGCCATGGAAGTGTGTACCCACAATATACCAACCACAGACTATCATTCCTTGACTTTGATCCATCCCCTTTGCTCTTATATTTATATATACTGTTTTTGACACTAGAGTTTTGTGTATCCTTGCGCATTATTTACTTGTCTCTTTGGTATATGGTCATCCTTGGTGTAGTATGACAATCCTCGATTTGGTATGGTCTTCCTCTGTGTGATATGGTCAGCCTTGGAGGAAGACCATACCAAGGATGACTCATCCACACGAAGGATGACTATACCACAACGATGCAGACCAAATCGAGGATTGTCGTACTACATCAAGGAAGACCATACCAAATCGAGGATTGTCCTACTACACCAAGGAAGACCATACCAAATCGAGGATTGTCATACTACACCAAGGAAGACCATACCAAATCGAGGATTGTCATACTACACCAAGGAAGACCATACCAAATCGAGGATTGTCATACTACACCAAGGAAGACCATACCAAATCGAGGATTGTCATACTACACCAAGGAAGACCATACCAAATCGAGGATTGTCATACTACACCAAGGAAGACCATACCAAATCGAGGATTGTCATACTACACCAAGGAAGACCATACCAAATCGAGGATTGTCATACTACACCAAGGAAGACCATACCAAATCGAGGATTGTCATACTACACCAAGGAAGACCATATCATACCGTGTAGTATGACAATCCTCGATTTGGTCATCCTTCATGTGGTATGGTCATCCTTGGTGCAGCTCTTAGCGCTCCCATTCTGACTTTCAAGGCACAAGAAGAGAGAGGTGGCCACTTCTGATGGAAAATGCTGTTTGCCCTCTTGGTTACTCCGCCGTAAGTCAGAGGCAAGTTCTGCACTGATCGCTATAAAAATGCCAATGGTCCAAAAAATGTGTCCGCCATAAGATCGCAGTACCGATAAAAATCGCTGATCGCCGCCGTTACTAGTAAAATAAAAAAATTAATAAAAATGCCATAAAACTATCTATTTTTTTAAACGCTATAACTTTTGCGCAAACAATCAAACTCTTATAGCGTTTTTTTTTTTCTACGAAAAATAGGTAGAAGAATATGTATCGGCCTAAACTGAGGAAAAAAATTATTAGCTGGATTGGGGGTAGGGTGGCTTAATTTTGACCCGGCGTAGCGTATCGTCTTTACGCTACTCCGCCGTAAGTCAGAGGCAAGTTCTGTATTCACAAAGCACTTGCCTTCTAAGTTACGGCGGCGTATCGTAAATGGGCTGGCCTAAGCGTGCCTAATTCAACTGTGGAACAGGGGGGTGTGTTTTATGTAAATGGGTGGTGACCCGACGTGATTGACGTTTTTAACGAACGGCGCATGCGCCGTCCGTGGAAATATCCCAGTGTGCATTGCTCCAAAGTACGCCTCAAGGACGTATTGGTTTACGTTCAGCCCCATTCACGGACGACTTACGCAAACGACGTAAAATTTTCAAATTTCAACGCGGGAACAACGGCCATACTTAACATTGGCTAGGCCAGCTATTTGTTCGACTAACTTTACGCCGGAAAAAGCCATACGTAAAAAAATGCGCCGGGCGCACGTACGTTTCTGAATCGGCGTATCTAGTCATTTGCATATTCTACGCCGAACTCAACGGAAGCGCCACCTAGCGGCCAGCGTAAATATTGCACCCTAAGATACGACGGCGTCGGAGACTTGCGCCGCTCAAAACTTAGCCTAATTTAGGCGTATCTGGCTTCCAGAATACGCTTAAATTTACGACGGCGTAGATTCAGAGTTCCGACGGCGTATCTACTGATACGCCAGCGTAACAGTCTCTGAATCTAGCTATATATTTTTGGGGGATATTTATTATAGCAAAACGTTTTTTTTTTTTTAAATGGTCGCTCTTTTTTGTTTATAGCGCAAAAAAAAAAACACGCAGAGGTGATCAAATACCACCAAAAGAAAGCTCTATTTGTGGGGAAAAAAGGATGCCAATTTTGTTTGGGAGCCATGCCGCACGACCACGCAATTGTCAGTTAAAGAGACGCAGTGCCGAATCACAAAAAGTGGCCCGGTCCTTGACCAGCAATATGGTCCGGGGCTGAAGTGGTTAAAGAGAACCAATCACAATCAGAAAAGGGAAGGTTCTCGCAAAGTCTACGCCCAGGGTCACCTGACCCTCGGAGGACACACCCCTGGCTCCTGAGGGGACATAATGACATCACTGAGGAAGGCGGGATGAAGGGGACTGCTCCGCCCTCTGTGTGTGATAACCCTGGAGTCGGAAGACAGCGTGAATCATAAATGGGTGGAGGACAGGTCACAGGTTCCAATTCGGGGTGCGGTGTAAGACTGAGAGCCCCACCCACCAGTGTGTCACCGCTGACAGGAAGTGAGGAGAATCTCCCCAGCTGGCACACACCCAAAGCTCCCACCTCTCCAGTTGTAGGTGGAGTTTGTGTTACCACCTATCACAAGCCCAAACCTCACTGACGACAGACAGACCACCTCTGCAGCTCAGAAAAGTCCCCGCCCCTTTTACCTTAAAGTAGGAGGGGCACAGAACGCGCCCCTTGAGGAGAGGGAGGAGTCACACCTTGTCGGCACCGCCGAGGCTCTCCGCTGTCTCCTCCCCTGTGGTGGCGCCGCTACAGGCAGGGGGCGGGGTCACGTTTTGCCGCCTTTTGCCTCAGTTACCACAGCAACAGCGCCCGCCCACCACACAGCCAATAGGAGGAAGATTCCTGTTCACAAATCACAGCGCGCCTTCCCTCAGCGGGCGTTGTGTGTGACTGTGAGGTGAGGAGGAGTGTCCGGTCCGGCCCGGTGCAACACACCGGGTCACCTCAGAGAGAGTCAGGAGGAGACCAGGCATAGAAGGAAGCAGTGAGTGTGTTCTACGCGGACATCCCATCAATACTCCGTACAACCAACCACTGACTTCATGTACTGTACAAACCGCCATTAATGAGTGCTGGACACACAGAGGAACCATAGCAACGGACTACAGACAGTCTGAAGCAGTAACCATAATAACAGAGTGCAGACAGTCTGCAGCAGTAACCATAGCAACAGAGTGCAGACAGTCTGCAGCAGTAACCATAGAAACAGAGTGCAGACAGTCTGCAGCAGTAACCATAGCAACAGAGTGCAGACAGTCTGCAGCAGTAACCATAACAACAGAGTGCAGACAGTCTGCAGCAGTAACCATAGCAACAGAGTGCAGACAGTCTGCAGCAGTAACCATAGCAACAGAGTGCAGACAGTCTGCAGCAGTAACCATAGAAACAGCGTAGACAATCTGCAGTAGTCATGGTAACCAAACAACAAAGCAAGTGCGCAGCAGTAACCATAATACAACCGATAATCTGCAGTAGTAACCATAGCAACACAATGCGTCAGTAACCATAGCAATGGATACAGTCTGCAGTAGTAACCATAGCAACCGACACCAGCAAGTCTGAAGTAGAAACCGCAACAACTCGGTACAATTCGAGTACAGACGGTCTGCAGCAGTAGTCGTAACCAAACAACAAAGCTGGCGCACAGCAGTAACCATAGCAACGGAGTACAGACAGTCTGCAGCAGTAACGCAATGCATCAGTAACCATAGCAATGGAGTACAGACAGCCTGCAGCAGTAACCATAGCAACACAATGCATCAGTAACCATAGCAACGGATTCAGACAGTGTGCAGCAGTAACCATAGCAACCGACACCAGCAAGTCTCGGTACAACCAGATCCCAGCAGTAGCCATAGCAACCATGTACAGCCAGTCTGCAACAGTAACTGAAGTAACCAAGTACAACCAGTCCATAGCAACAAGAGTACAAACAGTCTGCAGCAGTAGTCATGGTAACCAAACAACAAAGCAAGGGCGCAGCAGTAACCATAGCAACATACAGTCTGCAGCAGTAACCATAGCAACGGAGTACAGACAGTCTGTAGCAGTAAGCATAGCAGTACAATCCATCAGTAACCACAGCAACAGAGTACAGACAGTCTGCAGTAGTGACCATAGCAACCAACAACAGCAAGTCTCAAGTAGAAACCGCCACGACCAGATCCCAGCAGTAGCCATAGCAACCATGTACAGCCAGTCTGCAACAGTAACCAAAGTAAGTACAACCAGCCCACAGCAGTAACCATAGCAACAGAACATGGCCAGTCTGTGTGCAGCAGCAGTAACCATAGCTGCCAAGTACAAATTGTCTGCAGAAGTATACATGGTAACTGAGAAAAGCCAGTCTGCAGAGGTAACCATAGCAACCAGGCGCGGAAATGGTGGTATCTTGCTAAAGCAAGTCTGCAGATTTACCAGTTACAACCAGTCTGCAGCAGTATCCATAGAAACGAAGCACAACCAGTCCACAGCAGCAGTAACCACAGCATCCGAGTGCAGACAGTTTTCAGCAGTATATATGGTAACTGAGTACAGCCAGTTTACAGCAGTAACCATAGCAACCGGGTTCAGCTGGTCTGTAACAGTAACCATAGCAACCGGGTACAGCCAGGAGGTGGCAGTAACCATAATAACCAGGCACAAGACAATCGGCAGCAGAATCCATGGTATCTCGATAAAGCTTTAACCCTAGCAACCAGTTACAGCCACAGCAGTAACCATAGCAACCAAGTACAGAGAAGCCACAGCAGTAACCATGACTGAGCACAGCCAGTGTGCAGCGGTAACCATAGCAACCAAGTACAGAGAGGCCACAGCAGTAACCGTGGTTGGCTGGATACAGGCAGTCTGCAGCTCCTGGGACCTCATTGACCCATGTAAGAAAATGTATTATTGATAAGTGTATATAAAATTATGAATATTGTGATGCTCAAAGTCACTGGTGTCAAATTGGCGGCCCTCCAGCTGTTGCAAAACTACAAGTCCCATCATGCCTCGGCCTGTGGGTGTCATGCTTGTAACTGACAACCTTGCAATGCCTCATGGGACTTGTAGTTTAGCAACAGCCGGAGGGCCGCCAGTTTGAGAGCCCCTGCTCTAAGAGGACATCAACCACATTGTACCCCAATACACTAATGTGTTACCCCACAACAGAAACCTCCACCTAACCCTAACTAAAATCATCCAGCGGCAGTATTTAGGACACCTATACTCCTATAAGGCTAGGTTCACATATATATGCAGGTGCGGCAATCCATGTAAATCGCATGCATTTCTGCACTCCGCAGGCCCCCCGTGCTGCTATTTAGCAGACAGGAGGGGCTACGATTAATTCTTACTGGCAACCCCCATGCATCTAAAAAGGCAGGATGTTTTCTGGTGAGGGAAATCCCATGGTGCATAAACCGCATGCAATTTCTACATGGCTGCGATTTTAAAACGTGTGCAAACACGACCCGAACCAATGGCATAGGTGTGAACCTAGCCGTACAGTGCAATAAAGCGGGGTTTCGGGCATAATTATTATTATTTTATTTTGCAAGCTAAAATTAAATAGTCCCTAAAACATATTAATAGCTCCCCAATCGTTCCAGAAATCATTGCAAACACTTGCCTTCTATCCTCCAGCTCATGTTGTGTTATCCATCATATCTGTGGGCGTATCCATCATATGTGTGGGCATGTGAAGCCCAGTTCCTTTTCCTTCCTGGTTTTCAGGGTGAGGTGCATGCTGGGCGATTTTTTTTAGGCACAGTAATGCCCAGAGACTCCTGGGAAATGAGTGTCACCATTTCCCAGGAGGCAATGGGGTCTTAGGACAGGAAGTTGAACCACCTAGGACCAGGAAGTAGGCAGATTACGAACTCTGCCTAGTAACAGCCAGATAGAAGTGAGTAAAAAAACATTTTTTTTATTTTTTTTTTACATTAAAGGCAAGCTGTTAATAGAAAGTTCATTTTTCGGGTGGAACTCCGCTTTAAGGCAGCCCAGTCATTTCTAATGGGCTGCTAATGCACCTCAGTGTCTCAGTTATTTATGTTAAATGCATTTTTGGAAGAACTGGAGTTTTCCTTTAAGGAGCCATCTACTGACAGTGACATCACTCGGTGCACCTTGTAAGAAGCAGAATAACGCCAAGGAACAATTTACTTGCCATAAATTGTAATTATCACAGTGCAGCGTGGCATGTCTGTGCTGGACAGTATACACACCACCCTTCTATAATAGAAAAAGCAATCTGTCACTGCAATTTATTTGGAATAAATTAGATGTCGGAGGCAATGTGCCGCTTGTGCGGTCACAGATGAAAGGCTGGATAATGAGGTGAGACGCTCAATCATTGACTATTATTATAGACATATTGTAGTAATTATCTCCATCCGGACAAGATAATCCCACAATGACACCAGAAGTGCTATCTGAAATAATAATAATAATAATGTGTGCCTGTGGGGTGGGATTTTGGGCCAGATTCACGTACAATTGCGCCGGGGAAACTTAAGCCATTTAAGTTACACCGCCGTAAGTTTTCAGGTTTTAGTGCTTGATCCACAAAGCACTTACCTGGAAACTTGCGGCGGTGTATCGTAAATGCGTCCGCGCAAGGCGGGCCAAATAGAATGGGGCGAGTACCATTTAAATTAGGCGCGCTCCTGCGCCGGACGTACTGCGCATGCTCCCGTCGCAAATTTCCCGACGTGCTTTGCGCGAAGTTACGACACGCCGACGTTTTGTGAATCACGACGTGAAAAAAGATTTACGCCGGGAAAAATAAAATTTTTAAAAAAAATTCAAAAGCGACGCGGGAAAGACAGGCATACTTTAACATGGTGGAGTACAACACTCGCGACGACGTAACGGCGGGAAAAATCTTCGTGGATCGCCGTAACTCCTAATTTGCACACCCGACGCTGGTTTACCACGCAAACTCCCCCCAGCGGCGGCCGCGATACTGCATCCTAAGATCCGACAGTGTAAGTCCATTACACCTGTCGGATCTTCTGCCTATCTATGCGGAACTGATTCTATGAATCAGTCGCATAGTTAGAAACAGAGATACGACGGCGTATCAGGAGATACGCCGTCGTATCTCTTTTGTGAATCTGGCCCATAGAGTGTAAGCTCCTCTGGTGCAGAGACATCTGTACAGCTCTGTCAGAGCTCTATACTCTCACTGGCCCCTTTAGCAAGTTGTGTTACCAAGCAATTGAACGTAGGGGTGCAATGGATCAAAAAATACACGGTTCGGATCGTTCCTCGGATCCAATCGTTTTTCAGATCAGCAAAAAAAAAATCATAAAAGTTCATGAAGTGAAAAGATGAAAAAACTTTTATAATGTCAATGTGTGATAACAGTCCACCCGTGCAATGACCGATAAAATCCACCCTCATGTGAGGATTCTTCAGGTCTTGATAAGAAACCAAAGTGATGTCCACCATAGTATTCAGAGGGGGGATCTACCATCACTTACATGCAATTACATATTAGGTTACTGTGGTGAAGAAGGGAGCAGCATTGTATATTTTATTGTAAGATTTACATAGTATTTATATTGTTTAAATATTAATTTGTTTAAATCTAATATGAGTTTCCATCATATTTTAGAATGTCAGTAAACATCAGATTCCCCCATCAGAGCCCCCTTACATCAGATTCACCCATCAGAGCCCCCATACATCAGATTCCCCCATCAGAGCCCCCATACATCAGATTCCCCCATCAGAGCCCCCATACATCAGATTCCCCCATCAGAGCCCCCATACATCAGATTCCCCCATCAGAGCCCCCATACATCAGATTCCACCATCAGAGCCCCCATACATCAGATTCCACCATCAGAGCCCCCATACATCAGATTCCACCATCAGATTCCCCCATCAGAGCCCCCATACATCAGATTCCCCCATCAGAGCCCCCATACATCAGATTCCCCCATCAGAGCCCCCATACATCAGATTCCCCCACCAGAGCCCCCAGACATCAGATTCCAGCATCAGAGCCCCCATACATCAGATTCCCCCATCAGAGCCCCCATACATCAGATTCCCCCATCAGAGCCCCCATACATCAGATTCCACCATCAGAGCCCCCTTACATCAGATTCCCCCATCAGAGCCCCCATACATCAGATTCCACCATCAGATTCCCCCATACATCAGATTCCACCATTAGAGCCCCCATACATCAGATTCCCCCATCAGAGCCCCCATACATCAGATCCCACCATCAGATTCCCCCATACATCAGATTCCACCATCAGAGCCCCCATACATCAGATTCCACCATTAGAGCCCCCATACATCAGATTCCCACATCAGAGCCCACATACATCAGATTCCACCATCAGAGCCCCCATAGATCAGATTCCACCATCAGAGCCCCCATACATCAGATTCCACCATCAGAGCCCCCATAGATCAGATTCCACCATCAGAGCCCCCATAGATCAGATTCCACCATCAGAGCCCCCTTATATCAGATTCCCCCATCTGAGCCCCCTTACATCAGATTCCCCCATCTGAGCCCCCTTACATCAGATTCCCCCATCTGAGCCCCCTTACATCAGATTCCCCCATCAGAGCCCCCTTACATCAGATTCACCCATCAGAGCCCCCATACATCAGATTCCCCCATCAGAGCCCCCATACATCAGATTCCACCATCAGAGCCCCCATACATCAGATTCCACCATCAGATTCCCCCATCAGAGCCCCCATACATCAGATTCCCCCATCAGAGCCCCCTTACATCAGATTCCCCCATCAGAGCCCCCATACATCAGATTCCCCCATCAGAGCCCCCATACATCAGATTCCCCCATCAGAGCCCCTATACATCAGATTCCACCATCAGATTCCCCCATCAGAGCCCCCATACATCAGATTCCCCCATCAGAGCCCCCTTACATCAGATTCCCCCATCAGAGCCCCCATACATCAGATTCCCCCATCAGAGCCCCCATACATCAGATTCCCCCATCAGAGCCCCCATACATCAGATTCCACCATCAGAGCCCCCATACATCAGATTCCCCCATACATCAGATTCCCCCATCAGAGCCCCCATACATCAGATTCCACCATCAGATTCCACCATCAGATTCCCCCATACATCAGATTCCACCATTAGAGCCCCCATACATCAGATTCCCCCATCAGAGCCCCCATACATCAGATTCCACCATCAGATTCCCCCATACATCAGATTCCCCCATCAGAGCCCCCATACATCAGATTCCCCCATCAGAGCCCCCATACATCAGATTCCCACATCAGAGCCCCCATACATCAGATTCCCACATCAGAGCCCACATACATCAGATTCCACCATCAGAGCCCCCATAGATCAGATTCCACCATCAGAGCCCCCATAGATCAGATTCCACCATCAGAGCCCCCTTATATCAGATTCCCCCATCTGAGCCCCCTTACATCAGATTCCCCCATCTGAGCCCCCTTACATCAGATTCCACCATCAGAGCCCCCTTACATCAGATTCCCCCATCAGAGCCCCCTTACATCAGAACCCCCATACATCAGATTCCACCATCAGAGCCCCCTTACATCAGAGCCCCCATACATCAGATTCCACCATCAGAGCCCCCTTACATCAGAACCCCCATACATCAGATTCCACCATCAGAGCCCCCTTACATCAGATTCCCCCCATCACAGCCCCCATACCTGGAGGAACCAAATCTGTTGACCCGTTCGGAACCTGCACAGATGTCTCTTAAATCGCGGCCGAAATCGGGACTGCCAGCGGGAGTGAAGCCGTGCGAGTTCAGCTGAACTCGCACAGGTTCACTCCCGCAGCCCAGTGTGAACCTGGGCTTAAGGTTTTTGGCTTTTATATGTCTTTTGTGTAACATAGAAAGGAAACATGCTGCTGCATCACCATAGGTGTGCGCAGCCTATTGCATTAGGGTGTGCACCCCAAAGCTCAAACACTACCCACGGATCGCTCACTATCTTTATTCAGAAAGGGAAGGGGCCAATAAATACCATATTTAAAATTACTGGCCCCTTACCCCATTCATCCTAAAACATCCCTGCAGCAACAGCCAGCGGGAGAGGAGGGAAGCCGGCAGCGGTGCGAGGGAGGTGCTAGGGCAGTAGGGAGAATCTATGCTGCACAGGGTGATTAGGGTATGCCTGGGCACACCTGGCACACCCTGTGCGCGCGCCTATGTGCATCACACTGTATATCCAGCATAGAACTAAGATGGGACCTGCCAGACCCATAAGTAATAATGTAACACTAAAGGGTGCTTCTGTTGTAGCACCACCCAGTGTTCACCATAAAACATTACAGTTACATTCAGGATGTTGATCCTAGGAGCACAATTTCTCACTTTCCTCTCGCTGTCCCTGAGCTGAGCGTGAGCCGATATTATCATAATCCCATTCTGAGGTCTTCTAATAGCGCTGACATATTGCTGGCAGGGGATAAATGCCCTTATGTGCGCGTCTTTCCATGAACAAGTCAGGTGGTTTTGTGTCCTCCTCGTTATCCCATCTTAATTACACAGAATCGTCCTCTGCTATATTATATCCGATTTGCCTTCATGGATCATTTAGTAGAGGCCGGTGACATAACGCACTACCTGGAGAGATCAGATGAACGCAATTAGCGGGGAATTAGACCTTCGCCGCTCAACAATTATGCCGGTAACGAGATAAACATTTGTTGGAGGTGAGCGAGAGGCAGCCGGGGGGAATACAGGATCAGAAAGTTTATAATGAATGGAAGAATGTTAATTAAACGAGTGCGATATGCCCAGACCGCGCCGGGCGTGTGACAGAAGATCTGCAGGATGGTTGTGTGTCGTTCATAGATCCACCATCTCTGTCCCCGTCACCTTCAATATTTGTGTCAGATGTATGTGCATAGGCATACACGGGGGGGGGGGGGGGGGGGGGGGGGGGGGGGGGGGGGGGGGGGGGGGGTGCCAGGTGTGCCTGGGCACACCCTAATCATCCCAGGCGCCAGTGCCATTCAGTGTTCAGAAGTGTAGGGGGGCACATGAGCCATGGGGCAAGGGGGACCCACTGTGCCTTGTCACGCACTACATCCTCCCTCCCTCTCTCTCACCCCCTCACTCTCTCTTTCTCACCCTCCTCTCTCTCTCTCTCTCTCTTAACCCCTTTTTTTTCTGCCCCCTCTGTTTCACCCCCCCATCCATCTCTCTCTCTCTCGCCACCCACTCTCTCACCCCACTTTCTCTCTCATCTCTCTCTTTCCCCCCTGCTCTCTCCCTCTTACCCATCTCCCCCCCCCAGTTTCAGACCCTCTCTCCTCCTACCTCTCTCTCACCCCTTCACTCTCTCTTTCCCCCTCTCTCTTTTTCACCCTCCTCTCTCTCTCTCACCCCATCTCTCTCTTAACCCCTCCTTTTCTCCCCCCCCATCCATCTCTCTCTCTCGCCACCCTCTCTCTTACCCCACTTTCTCTCTCATCTCTCTCTTTCCCCCCTCTCAACCCCTCCTCTCTCTCTCTCTCACCCCATCTCTCTCTTAACCCCTCCATTTCTCCCCCCCCCCCCATACATCTCTCTCTCTCTCGCCACCCTCTCTCTTACCCCACTTTCTCTCTCATCTCTCTCTCTTTCCCCCCTCTCAACCCCTCCTCTCTCCCTCTTACCCATCTCTCCCCCCCCCCCCCCCAGTTTCAGACCCTCTCTCCCCCCGTCTGTCCATGTTCACCCGATCCGCCAGACGGATGGAAAAGTAGGTTTTTCCTCCGTCACACTTTGGCGGATCGGAGAGGGTCGGATGTCAGGGGGCGTGTCACCGCTGACATCCGCGGCTCCATAGAGGAGCACGGAGCGCCCGTTCAGGTCCGCCAGAAAAAATGGCAGGCGGACCTGAACGGGCCGCCCATGTGAGAGGGGCCTTAGTGTAAAAATTGATGCTGATCTGAAGCCAAAGGGTTGTCACGCAAAATATTGATCTGATTGTGATTTTTCTTCCGTTCGCTCACTTTGCATTTTGTAAATTGATAAAAAAAAATAAACAATTAAGATATATTTTTAAAAAAAGCGTTCTTGCGTTACAGCATTTCTTCACACCTGCCAAAAACAAACCTTCGCACACTACTGTATGGGCCAGATCCACAAAGAAGTTACGTCGGCGTATCTAATGATACGCCACGTAACTTCAAGGATGCGCCCGCGTATCTTTTTTCTGTATCCAGAAAGCAAGATACGCCCGATTTTTTTCTTAGATACGACTGACGTAAGTCTCTTACGCCGTCGTATCTTAGTTGCATATTTACGCTGGCCGCTAGGTGGCGCTTCCGTAGATTTACGCGTAGAATATGCAAATTAGGTAGATACGCTGATTCACGTGCGCCCGGCGTATCTATATGCGTCGTTTGCGTAAGGCGTCGGACCGGCGTAAAAGTTACCCCTGCTATAGTGAGGCGTAAGCAATGTTAAGTATGGACGTCGGGACAGCGTTGAATTTTCCGTTGTTTGCGTAAAACGTTCGCGATTAGGGCTTTGCGTAAGTTACGTTCACGTTGTCTAGGCATCGAGCGGGTGTAATTTAATTTGAAAATTCGACGTGATACTGAGCATGCGCCGTTCGAAAAAAGCGTCATTTACGTGGGGTCATGCTTAGTTTACATAAAACACGCCCCCCTGTTCCTCATTTAATTTAGGCGCGCTTACGCCGGGCAACATTTGCGCTACGCCGCCGTAACTTTAGACGCA
The DNA here is from genome assembly GCF_905171775.1 of Rana temporaria. Lineage (NCBI taxonomy): Eukaryota > Metazoa > Chordata > Amphibia > Anura > Ranidae > Rana > Rana temporaria. The sequence continues at coordinate 136,019,566 of NC_053500.1, read as the reverse complement.
AGTGCTTTGTGAATACAGCACTTGCCTCTCTAAGTTGCGGCGGCGTAGCGTAACTACGATACGCTACGCCCGCTTATATTTACACCTATCTACGTGAATCTGGGCCTATATATTTAGAGATATAATATAACATCCGGCGGCTGCTCTGGTAGAACGTGGAAATCGGAGAGTCTTTCAGCTTCTCTCCTAATCTGCGTTCAGGTTACACTTAGAACACGGTGTGTGATGAATATTTTACAGGGCGGAGCGGTAATGACAGGATTGGGGGTGACCCCCCCCCCCTCCCCCGACCAGGGCTGAATTATTCAGCTCGTTCTGCTCATCAGAGATGTATCTCTTGTTCCTGCTGTAGATGACACGCTGTACAGCGATACCCGGAGACCCCCTCGCAGATTTCTTTCCGTCTTTAATTATCGATAACGAGATATCTCTGCACCGCCGTCTCCAACTCGCAACATCAATTAAACTTCTTTCTAGTTACAGATAAGACAAGACGACACTTTGTGAAACTTTTCCTCGTAAGAAGAAATTTCCCTTTGATGAAGTTTTCCAGGAAAAGAGCTCTGCCTGCTTAGCGCTAAAGGGAAAATGTCTTATCACTTTAGTTACAGGAGGAACTTAACCACTTAAGCCCCGGACCTTTAGGCAGCTAAATGCCCAGGCCAGTTTTTGCGATTCTGCACTGCTTTGCTTTAACTGACAATTGCGCGGTCGTGCAACATGGCTCCCAAACAAAATTGGCGTCCTTTTTTCCCCACAAATAGAGCTTTCTTTTGGTGGTATTTGATCACCTCTCCGGTTTTTATTTTTTGCGCTATAAACAAAAATAGAGCGACAATTTTGAAAATAATGCAATATTTTTTACTTTTTGCTATAATAAATATCCCCCAAAAACATATATAACATTTTTTTTTTCCTCAGTTTAGGCCGATACGTATTCTTCTACCTATTTTTGGTAAAAAAAAATCTAATGGCGGCGATCAGCGATTTTTTTTTCGTGACTGCGACATTATGGCGGACACTTCGGACAATTTTGACACATTTTTGGCACCATTGTAATTTTCACAGCAAAAAATGCATTTCATTCATTCATTCATATTGCATTGTTTATTGTGAAAATTACAGTTGCAGTTTGGGAGTTAACCACAGGGGGCGCTGAAGGAGTTATGCTTCACCTAGTGAGTGTTTACAACTGTAGGGGGGTGTGGCTGTAGGTCTGACATCATCGATCGAGTCTCCCTATAAAAGGAATCACTCGATCGATGCAGCCGCCACAGTGAAGCACGAGGAAGCCGTGTTTACATACGGCTCTCCCCGTTCGATCGCTCCGGGGAGCGATCGCGAGGGGGCGGCTAGAAACGAATAGCCGCGCCCTCGTCCCGGATCGTTCCCCGCGGGTTTCCGACCGCCTCATGTAGCGGGGGGGGGGTCCCGATCGGACCCCCGACCCGCGGAAAGGTAGGGACGTACATGTACGCCCATATGCCTGTACGTGCCATTCTGTGGACGTACATATACATGCGGCGGTCGTTAAGCGGTTAAGGACCTTGCCCCTTTTTGCGATTCGGCACTGCGTCGTTTTAACTGACAATTGTGCGGTCGTGCGACGTGGCTCCCAAACAAAATTGGCGCCCTTTTTTTCCCCCCCACAAATAGAGCTTTCTTTTGGTGGTATTTGATCACCTCTGCAGTTTTTGTTTTGCGCTATAAACAAAAAAAGAGCGAAATTTTAGAAAAAAATAAAACACAATATTTTTTACCATTTGCTATATTAAATATCCCAATTTAAAGAAAAAACAAAAACATATATTTTTTTCCTCAGTTTAGGCCGATACGTATTCTACATATTTTTGGTAAAAAAAATCGCAATAAGCGTATATTGATTGGTTTACGCAAAAGTTATAGCGGCTACAAAATAGGGGATAAAATTCTGACATTTTTTTATTATTATTTTTTTTTTTACTAGTAATGGCGGTTATCTGCGATTTTTGTCAGGACACTTTTGACACATTTTTGGGACCATTCACATTTATACCGCGAACAGTGCTATAAATATGCACTGATTACTGTATAAATGTGACTGGCAGGGAAGGGGTTAACACTAGGGGGCAAGGAAGGGGTTAAATGTGTTCTCTAGGGAGTGATTTTTACTGTGGGGGGAGGGGACTGACTGGGGAAGGTGACCGATCTGTGTCCCTATGTACAAGAGACACAGCATTGGTTTCCTCTCCCTGACAGGACGTGGATCTGTGTGTTTACACGTGGATCTGTAACGGTTGATCGCGGGTACCTGGTGGACATCGCGGCCGCCAGGCACGCGCATCGGCATCTCAGTGGCGCGCACGCGTGCCGCCAGCAGCGCTTGCGCGCCCCCCAGGGGCCGGAGGAGCCGAGGCCATAAAAAGACGGCCTCCCGGCATTGTAGAGCCACCTTGTGGATATCAGTTATATTATACAGGAGATCGGTGATGTCACTCCTGCATAATATAACTTATATCTAGAGAGAGCGGTGATGTCACTCCTGCATAATATAACTTATATCTAGAGAGAGCAGTGATGTCACTCTTGTATAATATAATTTCTATCTGGAGAGCGGTGATGTCACTCCTGTATAATATAACTTATATCTGGAGAGCGGTGATGTCACTCCTGTATAATATAACTTATATCTGGAGAGCGTTGATGTCACTCCTGTATAATATAACTTATATCTGGAGAGCGGTGATGTCACTCCTGTATAATATAACTTATATCTGGAGAGCAGTGATGTCACTCCTGTATAATATAACGTATATCTGGAGATTGGTGATGTCACTGTACAATATAAAATATTATATTTGAAGAGCGGCAGAGAAAAGATGTTGGGGGTGATGTTGCTTCGGTCCTTTGTAGTACCATATTTCAGCAGCAGGTGGAGCAGTTTCTCTGTGATGGATGCATCATTCTTCCAGCAGATCTCAGTGAGGGTTTTATTCTGATAAATGGTGATATTATCTGGAGGGGATGGTAGTGACGAGAAGATTTCTTCACTGATCATCAATGTAAGGGGTCGCTTTTCCACTAAACTCACTGAATGTAAGGCTATTTTTACACTGGGGCCGCACCGCGGTAGTGGTAAGGCGCCGCTCGTTTTAGCGATTTAGAAAGGGTTAAAGCCACCCATGTTGCTGCGTTTCCTAAGCACTTTTCATGTGCTTCGGAAGTGCTGCCCATGACTTCCAATTGGCAGGGGTGGTTTAGGATACTCCTCTCCCAAACCGCCCCAAAGATGCTGCTTGCAGTTATTTCAAGGGTTTCTTCATTTGTTTTTAAAGTTGAGAAAAGCTGGCCTATGGGATCTGAGCAAAGGTTCTATGTAGGGGTCTCAGCCTCCATCTATAGGCTCTTAGACTCCATCTATGGAATCTCAATGTGGGATATCTGTAGAGGTCTTAGCCTCCATTTATGGAATCTCAATATGGGATCCTTGTAGAGGTCTCAGCCTCCATCTATGGGATCTCTGTATGGGACTCAGTCTTCATCTATGGGATCTCCATAGGGGTCTCAGCCTCCATCTATGGAATCTCAATATAGGATTCCTGCAGAGGTCTCAGTCTTTGTAATGGTCACCACCGTTTACGATATTCCCATTCCATCGCCCATGTCAGCTTATCCGACAGACATCAGACACGATCCATCTCATTTCCCAGAATAACGAGACATACCCTCTGTTGCTGGTTTCAAAATGTATCAACAATTTTAATGGTATCTTAGCTTTCTTATATAGTTACAGTAATCAAAGGAACAAAGACACATTCCACCCACACATCACACAATGGGACTTCAATCGCATTCTTTTAGAGAATGACATTCAGAGAAGTTAATTATTCCCCAGACGTCCGGACTCCGATACTAAGTGACTCACCTGCATAATACACATTTCTATGTCAGACGTTTTGGCACCGATTTAACATGACCTAATTACTACAGCTGAGAAGTCACATTCCTTTACTAAACATAATTGACATGCTAATTCCCTACCCCTGAAAGGAGACATCTGACCCTTAGACTGCTAACTCACAACACATATCTATCATCAATAGCATCGTCACACAAACAGTGTTATTAGCATACATAATGAAAGGTCTTGGAGCAGACCCAATTAACACCTCAAAAGCCTGAGTCCTCACATTGAAGGAGACACTCTTATTGACCGGTTGGGGGTCAGAATGAAATCGCCTGTAATATGTCCAGGTCTCCTGCAATACATGAATTAACAGTAATGTCCCATCTCATGTAATTTATAATTAATATTTCCCATCACCCTATGCCCAAAAGGGGCACATGGTGACCCTAGACCCATGAGTCATTAGTGACGCTGGCCCAGGAGTACCCCCCATCCTTCAAAAGTCTCTGGTTGTCACGGGTCATTCCGTTACAGTCTTCAGCTATTGAATCTCAATATGGGATCTTTGTAGAGGTCTCAGCCTCCATCTATGGGATCTCCGTCTGGGTCTCAGTCTTCATCAATGGGATCTCCATAGGGGTCTCAGCCTCCATCTATGGAGGCTTAATATGGGATCTTTGTAGAGGTCTCAGCCTCCATCTATGGGATCTCCGCATGGGTCTCAGTCTTCATCCATGGGATCTCCATAGGGGTCTCAGCCTCCATCTATGGAATCTCAATATTGGATCTTTGTAGAGGTCTCAGCCTTCATCTATGGAATCTCAATATGGGATTCCTGTAGAGGTCTCAGTCTCCATCTATGGAATCTCATACGGGATTACGCATGTATTTGCAAATACGTGCAACTAAACCCCTGTTTTTAACGCACTGTTAGACAGGTGAATTTGGTTGGTTGCTGATTGGTTGGTGAGTTGAGCTTGGTTATTCTGTGTGTTTGTTGACATGCGTCTGCCCTTCTAATGCTCCTTGCTGTGAAGTTCAGTCATAGGTAGGGGCTGTAAAAGTTGTTTTTTTTTTTTCAATATGGGATCTTTGTAGAGGTCTCAGCCTCCATCTATGGGATCTCCGTATGGGTCTCAGTCTTCATCTATGGGATCTCCATAGAGGTCTCAGTTTCCATCTATGGAATCTCAATATGGGATCCCTGTAGAGGTCTTAGCCTCCATCTATGGAACCTCAATATGGGATCTTTGTAGAGGTCTCAGCCTCCATCTATGGGATCTCCGTATGGGTCTCAGTCTCCATCTATGGGATCTCCATAGGGGTCTTGGCTTCCATCTATGCAATCTCAATATGGGATCTCTGTAGAGATCTCAGCCTCCATCTATGGAATCTCAATGTGGGATCTTTGTAGAGGTCTTAGCCTCCATCTATGGGATCTTCGTATGGGTCTCAGTCTTCATCTATGGGATCTTCATAGGGGTCTTAGCTTCCATCTATGCAATCTCAATATGGAATCTCTGTAGAGATCTCAGCCTCCATCTATGGAATCTCAATAAGGGATCTTTGTAGAGGTCTCAGCCTCCATCTATGGGATCTCCGTATGGGCGTCAGTCTTCATCTATGGAATCTCCATAAGGGTTTCAGCCTCCATCTATGCAATCTCTGTAGGGTTCTCAGCCTTCATCTATGGAATATGAGTAAGGAATCCATTAAGGGTTCTCAGCCTCCATCAATGGCAACTGAGTATGAGATTAAGAGGTTTGATTTTAAGATATTAATGGGGTCTTAGCCTCTGTGTTCGGTAGAGCGGGACAAGGACTGTTTTTCCAGGAGGTGGCATTTACTTAATTCTTTCTCACATTGTTTGCTGTTTTTCGAACACAAAATTATTTGTATTATCGGAGCCATGGGTGATGGGTGGCAGGGCACATCGGAGAATGGATGGAGGCATTAAATGTATTACAATGGAAGTTTATCACTTTGGGCGAGTCACCCCCCCCCCCCCCCCCCACTTTGTATTTTGTGTCAAATTCTTCTTAAAGTTAATGTATGGACTATGCTGACTCCCTGGAGGCCTGACTGTAAATATTGTATATATAATGGCTTATGTTGGTCATTTCTGTGTATTATGTGTTTGTACAATCTCTACACACTGTAGCTGCGGTCTCCTCCCTGTATTTCGAGGATGTCTTCATGTGGTTAGTCTTTAGCTGCCTTTCTCAAATTTTCCTCCATTGAGGGACTCTTAAAATGGCTTTCCAGGCTCAAGGAAACCCTGCCAATAATTACTAATTATCTACAGCTCATAGTACATTAGTGTGATGATCTCTAGGAAGAATGCTCCGTACATTTGTGGTCAGTGGAAAAAATCCCATTCTTACAGAGAGTTTAATGGATCATTGGTGTCAGTGATTCCTCATCTGAGAGTCAGAAGTTGCTTATTGCTCAAGGTACCCCTAGCAGCCTCTGGAGCAGTGGTCTCCAAACTGCGGGCCCCTTGTTTACCTTTATCTGGCCCTTGGAGCTCTTTTCCTCCCCCAGATACAAGTCACTATTCCTTCCACTGACACCAACAGTGGGGCATAATTCCTGCCACTGACACCGGCGATGGGACACTATTTCTCCCACTCAAAGTGAAGAAATGTCACCAACACACCAATGATTCCTCAAAAGGGTCCACAGCTTTAATTTCGTGGTCACATGGTAAGCATAAGTTAAAGTTTTGAAGCCCCGCAGGGCCCATTCATCAGGCGAGTCACTTTCCTGACAAAGGGGCCCTGTGTGGCTCCAAAACTTTGTTTGTGGTCATTACAGAACCCAATATTACTGAACAGCCATTTTCAGGAACGTGTGCGTAGGGAATATTGCGTTTGGACTATTTATCCCATTGACACCAATGATGGGGTAATATTTCTTCTCCTGATACCAACAATTGGGCACTATTTTTCCCACCAATACCAACAATGGGGCACTATTCCTCACACTAATACCAATGATGAGGCTCTATTCCTCCCACTAACACCAATGATGAGGCTCTATTCCTCCCACTAACACCAATGATGAGGCTCTATTCCTCACACTAATACCAATGATGAGGCTCTATTCCTCACACTAATACCAATGATGAGGCTCTATTCCTCACACTAACACCAATGATGAGGCTCTATTCCTCACACTAATACCAATGATGAGGCTCTATTCCTCACACTAATACCAATGATGTGGATCTATTCCTCACACTAACACCAACAATGTGGATCTATTCCTCACACTAATACCAATGACAAGGCTCTATTCCTAACACCAACAATGTGGATCTATTCCTCACACTAACACCAATGATGAGGCTCTATTCCTCACACTAACACCAATGATGAGGCTCTATTCCTCACACTAACACCAATGATGAGGCTCTGTTCCTCACACTAATACCAATGATGAGGCTCTATTCCTCACACTAATACCAATGATGAGGCTCTATTTCTCACACTAACACCAACGATGTGGATCTATTCCTCACACTAACACCAACAATGTGGATCTATTCCTCACACTAATACCAATGACAAGGCTCTATTCCTAACACCAACAATGTGGATCTATTCCTCACACTAATACCAATGATGAGGCTCTATTCCTCACACTAACACCAATGATGAGGCTCTATTCCTCACACTAATACCAATGATGAGGCTCTATTCCTCACACTAATACCAATGATGAGGCTCTATTCCTCACACTAACACCAACAATGTGGATCTATTCCTCACACTAACACCAATGATGTGGATCTATTCCTCACACTAACACCAATGATGAGGCTCTATTCCTCACACTAACACCAATGATGAGGCTCTATTCCTCACACTAATACCAATGATGAGGCTCTATTCCTCACACTAACACCAATGATGAGGCTCTATTCCTCACACTAACACCAATGATGAGGCTCTATTCCTCACACTAACACCAACGATGTGGATCGATTCCTCACAATAATACCAATGATGGGGCATTGTTTACTCCCATTGATGTCAGGGCATTTTCTACCCCCAATGGCCACAGTCCGGCCCCCTCAGAATCTGAAGGACAGTAAACTGGCCCTTTGTTTCTAAAGTTTGGATACCCTTGCTCTGGAGGAACCCTAGCTGAGTAAGGCTGGTCTATAAGTACAAATACTGAAATAGATCAGGCTAGAAGCCCAAGTGCTGAACAGGGTGTTCTATCGGCTTGTGTAGATGGGATTATCCTTCACCTGGCACCATTGGGGTAAATGAAAATTTGCTGAGCGCCATTTGATGGTGTTTCCAACACATCAAGCTATGTGAGTCCCAAATGTGTTATTTGAACTGTAATGGGGAGCCAGTCCCAAGCTAGAACTAAACCCTCCTATCATTTTCAGCCAAGGAAGTGCCCATCTTGGCCTCTGTTTGCTTTTCAGCTGCCATGATGTTGCAAATGTGATCAGTTATGTTACCAGCCATTTGATGGTTTGACAGTTTGGTTTAAGCCCCTGATGTGTTGTTTGAACTGTAATGGGGAGCCAGTTCCAAGCTGGAACTAAACCCTCCTATTGTTTTCAGCCAGGGAAGTGCCCATATTGGCTTTTGTTTGCTCTTCAGCTGCCATGATGTTGCAAATGTGATCAGTTATGTCAGTTGTGATCAGCCATTTGATCGTTTGACAGTTTGGTTGAGAGCACATGTGACAGTTACATTCCCGGCACAGGCCAGGAATGTAACTATTTTTTTTAAACAATTAAATTGTTGGGTTTAGTTCCGCTTTAATTCCGGGACCTTTCAGGCTGAATGGTTCCTGCTGGCATTAGACACGAATCCACCATCTAGAAGACCTTCAGCCACCCTAATCCTCGTGTTTGGCAAACATGAAACCGCTGAGACGGTGTTGCCATATGACATCTGCGTCATCTCGTGGGCAGCGCTGGGCTCTGGCTGTAACAAGCCACTTACTGTGTATCCTGGCCGGTAAATATTAGCTTTTGTGTCATATTTTGTTTTTCTGGCTGTCAGCGGGAGGCTTTGTCTGTAAATCCACAATGAAATAACAATGGCTACGGCTGTGGTCTCCATGTGTACAGAGAGCGACCTCCGGAGAGCGCGGGATTCTAGGAGCGAGCCTCAGGCACGACTCCGCCGGGTTTTTTCGTTCATCAATAACGTCCAGATGATAAACACGGCTATTTCTGTCTGTTTCATAACACACGATACAAAACATTTATGTGACATCAAACAGAACATGTAAAGACAAGAGAAGAATGTAATTTTCTCCGTCACATTTGTGGCCCCGTTATGCCATCTGTGTTTAACCTGGAGTGTCACTGTCTATGGAAAACACATGATAAATCTGAACTCTGGAAAATCGGCTAAATACACAGAAGAAAACATATATGGGAGCGGTTTTACTTGCCAAAGGATTTTGTATTTCTGTTTATCCAAGCCTGAGATTTGTACAACTCTGCCACACAACACCACCAGGCAGATGACATCATACATACCCCCAACGTAATTAACACAGTTACCCCACCTCTATGCGGAGATTGCCCACTCGCAGCCCCAAACACTGCAATGAATACCTTACTGAGTTACGGAGTGCATCACGTGGGACACGGCTTTTCTAGGATGTGAGGCAACAAAACACGAAAAATGCCATGGGGGGGGGGGGGGGGTGAATACTTTTGCAAGGCACTGTATATTTGCATGCAGCTTTTACCTGATTGGCTCTGTTTCTGCTCCTTCCTCTCTCAGTCTGAGCTCTACAGGTATTGCAGTTCATAATCAGGTACTTGGACTGCATGTAATTAAAAAAATGAATCAAATGATGTATTAATAAATACACATCTTCATTATTTTATGTACTTTATATCTGCCTGGAGTTCAGCTTCAAGAGATTGACGGTAGTGAGCCCTGGGACGTGTCAAGAACCCCGCCGGTGTTGTTGGCCTCCAACAGATCTGAACTCTTTTATTCCTCGTGTCCGCACTCTTTTATATTTTCTCTCCAGTCGGCATTCTACATTGGAATTTTATTGGAAAGGCTAATTAATAACACCTTCCGGGTTATTTATCATTTCACACTAACTAAGCCATAACCCTCTTAAAATGAGAAATGGCTAAATACACATCCATTACTTCTGAAGGTTTATGGGGATCATTAAAAGTCTTCGTCTGGTCGGGGAGCATTTATTCCACTGATTTCAGCCTGGCTAATGGATATCATCCTACCGCCTCTATACACACCACTGGAGGGGGAGTTACATTATTCTCCCACCAATCAAATATGAGCTTTTGGGCAGCTTAGTGCATCGTCATACTGATTACATGTTTTCTGATTGGTTGCTGTGGGCTTTAACTAGTTATCTTGGAAAAGGAAGGAGGTCACAGGATTTCCACTGGTAGAGACTTCACCTGGCCAGTAAAAATTGGACTTTTTGCCCATGTTATTAATAGTAAAGGCTGGAATTTTGTTCCAGAAAAGATGGTATTGTTAATTATTGTCTGTCCTGAGCAGGGCCGGTGCTAGACTATTTTGCACCCTAAAGAAAGATCAGCTCCTTGTACCCCCCCAAAAAATAAAATAAAGACTGTCTGTATATAGGATGCTTTCTCACCTTCTTGGCTGACTGGGGAGCTGGGAGGAAGTGACCTCTTCTTCACAGATTGGCTGAAGTTTGCAGGAAATGGCTTTATCTCCAGCTAATATTATCCAATCCTGCAGCGCTATGCAGAACATCAGCGCAGTGTGTGGGGAACAGGGCATCAATCAGATATTTTGGGGTTCCCTCTTACATCAGAGTTTACCCCTTTCATTAGGGTCCACAAAGTGCCCCCCCCTCCCTTACATCAGGGTCCTAAGAGTCACCTCTCCTTAAATCAAGGACCCCAGAGTTCCAACCGTACATCAGAGTCCCCCTTTTATTAGGATCCCCAAAGTTCCCCCTTACATCTGGGTCCCTAAAGTGACCTTACATCAGGGTCCCCAGAACCCCCTTACATCATGATACCTAGAACCTATTCCCTTTCAGTAGGGTCCCCAAAGTTAGAAAGGAAGAGCAGACTCGACTACGCAAACTCCCTCTACCTCGGACTCCCCAAATATCAAATTTCGCATCTACAAGTCGTCCAGAACACAGCAGCCAGACTGGTAACAGGAAAAAAACCTGCAAATCACTCACCCTGTCTCTGAGGACCCTCCATTGGCTAGTTAAGGATCGAGTTACATTCAAGACCCTCTGCCTCACTCAGAAATGCACACAGGGAAACGCTCCTCAATACCTATGGAAGAAAATAAAGCACTACACCCCTAGTAGCGCCCTCCGGTCAACTAACCAAAACCTCCTCCACATCCCCAAGACCCGCTACAAATCTAAAGGAGAACGAAGATTTGCAGTCCAAGGACCACAGCTATGGAAGGCTCTACTCACGGACATCCACATGGAAGAATACCATCGGGCCTTCATAAAAAAACTTAAGACCCACCTCTTCTAAAGACACAGGACGGCACTAGATGCAAAAAGCGCCTTGAGGCGATTTATTTCGCATTTGTAGCGCTATACAAGTTACTCACTCAGTAAGGAGAGTAGAGCGGTTTAGGAGGATAGTTGGGGTAGTGGAAGGACAGGGGGGAGTATTGTGAAGACCCCATTGCCTACATCAGGATCTGTTCCTTCTCTCTCAGCAGTCGGCTTCAGGACAGGTGGAAGCTGGAAGTCTGGGCACTGGGACCAGGAAAGGTTTGGAGGAGGAATTTCTTCCTCCTCTCCCTCTGAATCGCAGGGCCTGGAGGAGGGGCAAGCACGTGACTGGTTGCTAGGACATGGGTGATCCTTGCAACTAAACCCTGGCTCTGAGAACAGCGGGCAATGGCATTGGTGCCATACATTCAGGAACAGTTCTGATTTCTGCACAGCCAGCACTGTTAAAGTAGAGATGCTGACTGGGTATTTGGGAAGGATGCCGGGGGGGGGGGGGCTGGACCCTGCAGCAACTGGTCGTGGCTGCGCCCTAGGCAGCAGTGTGCCCTAGGTGGCTGCCTAGTTCGCAGAGTGGTAGCACCGTCCCTGGTCCTGAGTTGTGTGAGGATTGTTGCGTGGGTAGTCAAAAATGTTGTATGATGACCAGGCTGTAGCTCCCAGCTGCTGGCAGTGTGATGTTGGTTCCAGGAGAGGCTCTAAGCTGATCCAGTTATGAAAAAAAATCACACCCCAGAGAGACTATTTATAAACTTTAACCTTCTCCAGCATCTCTCCACTGAAAATAATAGATTCCACTGTGCTTTTGGTGGAGTACATTATAGATGAAAGCTCATAAAATTCATATAAATTGGTCATGATATCTGCAAGATAGATGACTGTGGGCTATTTTCAGCAGAATCAAAAGAAATGAGAAGTGAAATTACAGAGAACAGCACTATAAACGAGCAATGTGAATGTAAAGCATGAAAGGAAGATTCTGAAGTTTATAACTGGGACACAAATTGCCCACGATGATGACAACCTGAGAGCTACAGAAGAGATGCTCATGTGCTAGAACCAGACCCTCTACGATTTGCTTGAAGTATTCAAGAAAGTGTGGGGTAGGAGGAGAGAAAGGGGTAAGAGATGTAGTATGGGGTAGGACAGGATAGATGGGTCGGCGGCATAGTGCAGAGAAGGACAGAAAAGACGGGTCAGAGATGTAGTGTGGACCAGGACAGGAGAGATGGGTCAGAGACAAAGTGTGGTGTAGCACAGGAGAGCCAGATCAGAGATGTAGTGTGGCGTAGGACATCAGAGATTGGTCATAGATGTAGTGTGGACATGGTTGGTGCAAGGATTTTTTACACCCTAGGCGAAACCTCATGCGAGCGGAGGCTAAATGCTGAAACGGAGACTTAGTTGCTTGCTGCAGAGAGAAGAAAGTAGGAACACCCGTGGCTGGGCACCCTAGGTGGCTGCCTAGTGGTAAAACCGGCCCTGAGTGTGGAGTAGGACAAGAGAGATGGGTCAGAGGCTTAGTGCAGAGTAGGACAGAACAGATGGGTCAGAGATGTAGTGTAAACAAGGACAGAAGAGATGTGCCAGAGACAAAGTGTGGCATAGGACAAGAGAACCAGGTCAAGGAGGTAGTGTGGAAGAGGACATCAGAGATGGATCATAGATGTAGTAGGATATCAGAGATAGGTCATAGATGTAGTGTGGAGTAGGACATCAGAGATGGGTCAGAGATGTAGTAGGACATTAAAGATAGGTCAGAGATGTAGTGTCAAGTAGGACAGGAGAGGTGGGTCAGAGACGTAGTGTAGAGCAGGACCCGACAAGAGACATAGTGTGGAATAGAACAGGAGAGAGGGGTCAGAAACGCAGAGAGATGGGTGAGAGATCAATTGTGGAGTAGACAGGAGAGAAAGGTCAGAGATGTAGTGTGGAGTAGGAGATGTAGTGCAAGTGTGACAAGAGAGTTGGGTCACAGACGTTGTGTGAAATAGGACAGGAGAGATGGGTCAGAGACGTAGTGTGAAGTAGAACAGGACAGATGGGTTAGAGACAAAGTATGGAGTAGGTCAGGAGAAATGGGTCAGAGACCTAGTGTGGAATAGGATAGGAGAGACAGGTTAGCGATATAGTGTGGAGTGGGACAAGAGAAATGGATCAGAGATATAATGTGGAGTAAGACAGGATGGATGGGTCAGAAACCTAGTGCAGAGTAGGACAGGAGAGATGGGTCAGAGATGTAGGGTGGAGTAGGACAGGAAAGGTGGATCAGAGCTGTAGGGTGGAGTGGAACAGGAGAGATGGGTCAAAAATTTAGCATTACATTTGATAGGTGAGATCATGATGGGTCAAGGACATAGTGTAGAGTAGGACAGGTGAGATGGGTTAGAGATTTAGTGTGGAGTAGGTCAGGAGAGATGGACTAGGGATTTAGCATGCAGTAGGACAGGAGAGATAGGCCAGGGATTTAGCATTGAATAGGGTAGGAGAGATGAGTCAGGGATATAGTGTGGAGGCGGACAGGAGAGATGGGTCTGGGATATAGTGTGGAGTAGGATTGGAGAGATAGGTCAGGGAGGTAGTGAGGAGTAGGACTGGAGAGATGGGTCTGGGATGTAGTGTGGAGTAGGACAGGAGAGATGGGTCAGGGATGTAGTGTGGAGTAGGACAGAAGAGATGGGTGAGGGATGTAGTGTGGAGTAGGACAGGAGAGATGGGTCAGGGATGTAGTGTGGAGTAGGACAGGAAAGATGGGTCAGGGATGTAGTGTGGAGTAGGTCAGAAGAGATGGGTCAGGGATGTAGTATGGAGTAGGACAGGAGAGATGAGTCAGGGATGTAGTGTGGAGTAGGACAAGAGAGATGTGTCAGGGATGTAGTATGGAGTAGGACAGGAGAGATGGGTCAGGGATGTAGTATGGAGTAGGACAGGAGAGATGGGTCAGGGATGTAGTATGGAGTAGGACAGGAGAGATGGGTCAGGGATGTAGTGTGGAGTAGGACAGGAGAGATGGGTCAGGGATGTAGTGTGGAGTAGGACTGGAGAGATGGGTCTGGGATGTAGTGTGGAGTAGGACAGGAGAGATGGGTCAGGGATGTAGTGAGGAGTAGGACAGGAGAGATGGGTCAGGGATGTAGTGAGGAGTAGGACAGGAGAGATGGGTCAGGGATGTAGTGTGGAGTAGGACAGGAGAGATGGGTCAGGGATGTAGTGTGGAGTAGGACAGGAGAGATGGGTCAGGGATGTAGTGTGGAGTAGGACAGGAGAGATGGGTCAGGGATGTAGTGTGGAGTAGGACTGGAGAGATGGGTCTGGGATGTAGTGTGGAGTAGGACAGGAGAGATGGGTCAGGGATGTAGTGAGGAGTAGGACTGGAGAGATGGGTCTGGGATGTAGTGTGGAGTAGGACAGGAGAGATGGGTCAGGGATGTAGTGAGGAGTAGGACAGGAGAGATGGGTCAGGGATGTAGTGTGGAGTAGGACAGGAGAGATGGGTCAGGGATGTAGTGTGGAGTAGGACAGGAGAGATGGGTCAGGGATGTAGTGTGGAGTAGGACAGGAGAGATGGGTCAGGGACGTAGTGTGGAGTAGGACAGGAGAGATGGGTCAGGGATGTAGTGTGGAGTAGGACAGGAGAGATGGGTCAGGGATGTAGTGTGGAGGAGGACAGGAGAGATGGGTCAGGGATGTAGTGTGGAGTAGGACAGGAGAGATGGGTCAGGGACGTAGTGTGAAGGAGGACAGGAGAGATGGGTCAGGGATGTAGTGTGGAGTAGGACAGGAGAGATGGGTCAGGGATGTAGTGTGGAGTAGGACAGGAGAGATGGGTCAGGGATGTAGTGTGGAGTAGGACAGGAGAGATGGGTCAGGGATGTAGTGTGGAGTAGGACAGGAGAGATGGGTCAGGGATGTAGTGTGGAGTAGGACAGGAGAGATGGGTGAGGGATGTAGTGTGGAGTAGGTGAGAAGAGATGGGTCAGGGATGTAGTGTGGAGTAGGACAGGAGAGATAGGTGAGGGATGTAGTGTGGAGTAGGACAGGAGAGATGGGTCAGGGATGTAGTGAGGAGTAGGACAGGAGAGATGGGTGAGGGATGTAGTGAGGAGTAGGACAGGAGAGATGGGTCAGGGATGTAGTGTGGAGTAGGACAGGAGAGATGGGTCAGGGATGTAGTGTGGAGTAGGACAGGAGAGATGGGTCAGGGATGTAGTGTGGAGGACAGGAGAGATGGGTCAGGGATGTAGTGTGGAGGAGGACAGGAGAGATGGGTGAGGGATGGAGTGTGGAGTAGGTCAGAAGAGATGGGTCAGGGATGTAGTGTGGAGTAGGTCAGAAGAGATGGGTCAGGGATGTAGTGTGGAGTAGGACAGGAGATATGGGTCAGGGATGTAGTGTGGAGTAGGACAGGAGAGATGGGTCAGGGATGTAGTATGGAGTAGGACAGGAGAGATGGGTCAGGGATGTAGTGTGGAGTAGGACAGGAGAGCTGGGTCAGGGATGTAGTAATAGTAGATGTCTTATGTCACTAAGTGAAAGTGACATGTTATATTAAACTTCTCCTTTCAGAAGAAATATTTGCACGGTAGCGCGTACATGCGTTTACTCTGCATCCAAGAATCGGCTATTTTCATGTAACATTTAGACGTGATCATGGTCAGTCTAGAAGAGGGGGGTCTCGCAGGATGATTGAAGGGACTCTAGCAGTGCCAGGATGATCAGACTGTCACAAGTTTAGGATCTGCCTCTCAAGAGACTAATTGGAGGAAGCTCAGATAAAGACCATGATGGAGTAAAATGGGTCAAGTCCTGCAATTTGATTAGTTGATGGAAACATTAAAGTTACCAGCTATCTTGCTTCAGTGTCATTCAAACCAAGCCCAGGGGGACCATGTGCTGTCAGTCATTGATGATACCCGGAGATGGCCAATAAACTATCCGAGGAATGCAGCCAGCATTAGATGATGTCGGTTGAGAGTATCAGGGTCCTGGAGCCTGGTCTGTTGTACAGTATCAAGACAATATTAGGAACTTACTGTACACTACTTGTATTTAAAACCATAAATTTAATGATATATTAACCACTTCAGCCCCGGAGAATTTTGCTACCCAATGACCGGGCGCTATAAACAAAAAAAGGTTGTCAATTTTGAAAAAAGCTATATTTTTTACTATTTGCTATAATAAATATCCCCTAAAATATATAAAAAAAACTGATTTTGTTTCTGTTTAGGCCGATACGTATTCTTCCACATATTTTTGTTAAAAAAAATCGCAATAATCGTGTATTGATTGGTTTGCGCAAAAGTTATAGCGTCTACAAAATAGGGAATAGTTTTATGGCATTTTTAAAAATATTTTTTTTTTACTAGTAATGGTGGCGATCTGCGATTTCTATCGTGACTGTGACATTATGGCGGACACATCGAACACTTTTGATGCTATTTTTGGGACCACTGTCATTTATACAGCGATCAGTGCTATAAAAATGCACTGATTACTGTGTAAATGGCACTGGCAGGGAAGGGGTTAAGTGTGTCCTAGTGAGTGATTCTAACTGTGGGGGGCTGTACTATATATAGCTGCAAAGGGTGGGGCCAACTCAATTTTTAACTCTACGGACCAAGTCTGGGAAGCCATTAAAGTTCATGGGGTAGATTCACAGACAAGATACGACGGCAAATCTCCTGATACGCCGTCGTATCTCTGAGTCCGGCTGGTCGTATCTATGCGCCTGATTCATAGAATCAGTTACGCATAGATTTCTATTAGATCCGACCGGCGTAAGTCTCTTACACCGTCAGATCTTAACTGCATATTTACGCTGCCTGCTAGGGGCGTGTACGCTGATTTGCGCCTAGAATATGTAAATCAGCTAGATACGCAAATTCACAAATGTACGCCCGGCCGACGCAGTACATTTACGCCATTTACGTTAGGCTTTTCCAGGCGTAAAGTTACCCCTGCTATATAGTGGCGTAAGTGCGGCGTACCAATGTTAAGTATGGCCGTCATTCCCGCGTCGAATTTTGAATTTTTTACGTAGTTTGCGTAATTCGTCCGTGAATGGGGCTGGACGTCATTTATGTTCACGTCGAAACCAATGATGTCCTTGTGGCGTACTTTGGAGCAATGCACACTGGGAAATTCCACGGACGGCGCATGCGCCGTTCGGGAAAAATGTCAATCACGTCAGGTCAAGCCTGATTTACATAACACACGCCCACCTCTTCACAATTTGAATTAGGCGGGCTTACGCCGGCCTATTTACGCTACGCCGCCACAACTTTCTTTTAAGAATACGGCACTTGCCTGTAAAAGTTGCGGAGGCGTAACGTAATTAGGATACGTTACGCCCGCACAAAGAAACGCCGATCTACGTGAATCTACCCCCATGTGCGTGTAAAGGCAGGTGTCCCAATACTTTTGACAATATAGTGTTTGTCAAACAGATCTCAGATAAGTGATTTCACTATGAATTACCATCAGAAAAGTATCTGCTGGCAAAATGTGAACATTATAATTAAAATGACAATCCAAGACACCGTATTAGACTGGCAGTGACCACTTCACATGTAGAAAGGCGCATTCTCTGAAACATTGCAGGGCGCTTAGTCTGGATTGTATCAGTGATGTCATGGGCCACATTGTCCCCTCTCCAGGGAGCTCCATTTGATTAGCAGAACACAGCCGTGCTATGCTGGTAATGATTACAGCGGAGGATAATGCAATGGCCGGCGATCTGGACAGACTCTGTGTCAGAGCAGAATCTTATTATGATCATTGGGAAATGGCCGTCCTAAGACTTCCTCATCCGCTGCCCGTTATTGGTTGCCTAATCGCATTACTGGTGCCGCCTGTTCTCCATATCTAAGATTGCGACATGACCCCCTCACTTCTCATGACATGCACATCGCCTATTCACTAAGGGAGCGCTACAACCCAAGAGCTGACATACCATTGGAGCAGAGTGGCCCTCTGGGACTTAGGGACCCATTTATATTAAAAGTGGGTCAGGTGGGTGTTGAGACCCCTCCCCTTGTATCATAGACCTGAATATGACTCACTTCTATCTGTCACGCAATACAAAGTACCGTATATACTCGAGTATAAGCCGACCCGAAAATAAGCCGAGGCACCTAATTTTACCACAAAAAATGGAAAAAACGTAGACTCGAGTATAAGCCTAGGGTGTCCATCTGCATGCCTCACTGTGCCCATGCCTCACTGTGTCCATGCCTCACTGTGCCCATGCCTCACTGTGTCCATGCCTCACTGTGCCCATGCCTCACTGTGCCCATGCCTCACTGTGCCCATGCCTCACTGTGCCCATGCCTCACTGTGTCCATGCTTTACTGTGCCCATGCCTCACTGTGTCCATGACTAGACTTACGTTTAACATGGGATTATATAGGAGGGTGCCTGGCTTTTAAAAAATGGTGCTCCCCGGCCGTAGGTCCACCAGACAGCAAAGGTTGCACACTTGTAGAGAAATGGCGCTACATGTGTGCCAGGTTTCGGGTCCAGGGAACCTACGGGCGGCCGGTACGGGGTCCCCAAAGTTATCAGAGAAATTACCATTTAACATGGAAGTCTATGGAAGGGGCTGTAGGTCCCTCGGACAACAAACTTTGCACGCTTGTAGAGAAAGAGTGTGGGGCTACATGTGTGGCAAGTTTGGGGTCCAGGGGACCTATGACCGGCCGGTACCGGGTCCCCAAAGTCCGGGAGATCAGGTGCAAAAAGGTGACTCGAGTGTAAGCCGAGGGGGGCATTTTCAGCACATTTTGTGGTCGGCTTATACTCGAGTATATACGGTAAATCTTTTGGTAATGTACTAGGTGTTCGCACACACCTGTTTGTGTTTTTCCCCAGTCTGGTTCTTCCCCTTTCGGAGTTATCATTTCTATAGTCTAAGAAAGAATTATCCTGATCCAGGGAACTGAGTCAGCTGACCTGGGAAGGGTCATTAGGGTGTTACAATGAAAAGCAGGGCCGTCTTTACTATTGATTGGACCCTGGTCAAAAAATGTCTTGGGCCCCTGAGCTGACCTAGTCAGGTCACATGATATTGACATCACACATGTGGGCGTGTATACAGGCTGCAGTGGAAATCTCCTCCTACCTGAACTCTCGGCACTGGAGAAACTCTGCAGTTTATCTCTGACCGTGGTATACAGATCAGCCAAAAAGGTATATAGTAGCAGTATTTTAATATAAAAAGAAGATTTATAAGCTGTGGGCAGACAGATGAACTATTTTCATATTACTGAGTTTAGTAACACTTTAATGTCCACAGTTGCTGCCGGTCCGCCTCTATTTACATATGAATGCCACCGCTATTTACATATCAATGCCAGTATTTCTATGTAAACACAGGGGCCCAGATTCTCAAAGGGCTTACGACGGCGCAACGCAATGTGCGCCGGCGTAAGTCCTAATCTGGCCTGTCGTATCTATGCGACTGATTCTTAGAATCAGTTACGCATAGATAACCGTTAGATCCGACAGGCGTAAGGCTCTTACGCTGTCGGATCTTAAATGCAATTTTTTTTCGCCGCTAGGTGTCGCCTCCGTCGTTTTCCCCGTCGAGTATGCAAATTAGCAAAATCCACGAATTCCCGAACGTACGCGCGGTCGACGCAGTGAAGTTACGACGTTTACGTTAGATTTGCGACGCGGAAAGTTGCCCCTGCTATATGAGGGGCAACCAATGTTAAGTATGGCCGTCGTTTCTGCGTCGAAATTTAAAAATTTACGTTGTTTGCGTAAGTCGTCCGTGAATGGGGCTGGACGCCATTTACGTTCACGTCGAAACCAATGACGTCCTTGCGACGTCATTTAGCGCAATGCACGTCGGGAAATTTTAGGGACGGCGCATGCGCAGTACGTTCAGCGCGGAAACGCGCCTAATTTAAATGCTCCACGCCCCCTACCCGGCTCATTTAAATTAGGCGGGCTTGCGCCGGGGGATTTACGCTACGCCGCCGCAACTTTACAGGCAAGTTCTTTGTGAATAAAGCACTTGCCTGTAAAACTTGCGGCGGCGTAACGTAAATGACATACGTTACGCCGCTGCAGTATTACGCCCATCTACGAGAATCTGGGCCAGGGTCTGTAGGTGAGGCATCTGTACACAACAAAAGGGCAGAGCTGGGCAACATTAGTAACAGAACTTCACACCAGGATATCGGGACACAGCACAGGACTAAAACCTCAAGGGATAAGGGAATTCGACTTAAAATCAGTTTACTGTATCAGATCAGGCAGTGACTGCGATTGGTTGCCAGAGGTTACAGCATATCATTAACACTTACTGACCGGTTGCTAGAGATTACAGCACACATTACGGCTCGCTGATTAGTTGCTAGAGGTTATAGAACATGATTTCTTCTTGTCGATTGTTTGATAGAGGTTACTGTACAGTAATACTGCTCACTGATTGGTTGCTAGAGGTTACAGCACATCGTCTCTTCACTGCAGAGGGGCGTGATATACCTATGAATGCCGCCTTTATTTACATATGAATGCCGCCGACCTTAGCTATTTACATATGAATGCTGCCGTTTTTACATATGACTGATGGTTATTTACATGTAAACACAGGGTCTGCAGGTGAGTCATCTGTACACAACAATAGGGCAGAGCTGGGCAGTATTAGTAGCAGCACTTCACACTGAGATATCAGGACACAGCACAGGACTAAAACTTCAAGGGACAAGGGAATTTAAACTGGGATAGTTGGCAAGTATGAGGCAGCTGCTTTGGGCCCCACAATGACAGGACCCAGGGCAGCTGCCCCTTTTGCCCTGCCTTAAAGACGGAGCACATGATTTCTTCTTGTCGATTGGTTGCTAGAGGTTACTGTAGAGCAGGGATATGCAATTAGCGGACCTCCAGCTGTTGCAAAACTACAAGTCCTATCAAGCCTCTGCCTGTGGGTGTCCTGCTTGTGGATGTCAGTCTTGCTATGCCTCATGGGACTTATAGTTCTGCAACAGCTGGAGGTCCGCTAATTGCATATCCCTGCTGTACAGTAATACTGCTCACGGATTGGTTGCTAGAGGTTACAGCACATCGTCTCTTCACTGCAGGTAGCTGCTTTGGGCTCCACAACAATGACAGGGCCCAGGGCAGCTTCCCCTTTTGCCCTGCCTTTAAGACGGCCCTGAATAAAAGTTCCTCCAGACCCGAGAAGTAGGAATTGTGAGAGGATGAAGTGTAGGTATTTCAAACTGTAATAACAATGTAACTACACGTACCCTGATGGAGCAGAAAACACACATCATATCAGCCCACGTCTAGTGAATTCTCCGCCTCCAGTAATAAAAAAAATGATAGGAGTAATAAAAGCGGTCAATGTATCTTTATCAATTTAATAGTAATAATGAAACATTACAAGGACATGGTTTCCATTCTCCACAAAGATAGAGGAAATAATAAAAAAACAGAGCAGGTCACTTCTTCAGGTAGCGAGACGGCTACGAACATGTCTGAGCGAAGGAGAGACGACCAGTGTGACACATATTGCATATTTCTCTTCTAACAGTCCAGGAACAGCACGGACAGGAATGAACAGAAAACATTGCGGCTCTCCTTCCTAAACATTTTCCTGGATGCTTACATGGACATGACTCTTCAAGCAGGTCCCCCAATACTCCCACTGGAGGCAGCGAGTCCACAGACATCTGTAAGATTGGTTATGTGACCGTCATGAGGGGGACAAAACAAGATACAGCATTTCCCAATCACAGACACCAGACCATCCGCATGACGTAACGTGGAACTTCGAGCCAAAGTGTCAGGACTAAGACCGGCTGTCATTCTCCCAGAGCCACCAAATTGGATTCAAGCCCAACTCCAGCCAAAGCTTTGATGAAGTGGCGAAGTGTTAACTCTATGTAACCACTTCAATACCGGGCATTTTCACCCCCTTCCTGCCCAGGCCAATTTTCAGCACTGTCACGCTTTGAATGAGAATTGCGCGGTCGTGCGACGTGGCTCCTAAAAAAAATAAAATTGACGTCCTTTTTTCCCCACAAATAGCTTTTGGTGATATTTGATCATCTCTGTGGTTTTATTTTTTGCGCTATTAACAAAAAAAAAACTGACAATTTTGAAAAAAACACAATGGCCCGGATTCACAAAGCACTTGCGCCGACGTATGTCCAGATACGCCGCGTAAGTGCAAATATGCGCCGTCGTATCTATGCGCCGGACTCAGAAACTTATGCCGCGTACACACCATCACTTTATGTGATGAAAAAAAATGATGTTTTTAAAAACGTCACTTTAATTGACTGTGTGTGGGGGAAAACGTTGTTTTATGTCTTGTAAAAAACTACCAAAAAAAATTAAAGCATGCTTCAATTTTATGTGTCGTTTTTCAAAAGTGCACTTTTTACTTCACAGAAATTGACCGTGTGTAGCAAAAAACGTCTGTAAGACGTTTTTTCATCCACGCATGCCCAGAAGCTACTTCAATGGTAAAACGTGGTGGAACGTAACCTCACTTTGCAAGAACATTGTGAGAAAAACGATGGTGTGTAGGCAACTTCGTCTTTGAAAATTGAAGTTTCAAAAACGTCATTTTTTACTTCACAGAGTGTCGTTTTTTTTCATCACATAAAGTGATGGTGTGTATGCGGCATAAGATACGCCTGAAAATAGGCTTTATCCGACCGACGTAACTTGCCTACGCCGGCGTAGAGTGGGCGCATATTTACGCTGGACGTATTTGGCGCTCCCATTGATTTTCTATTCACATATGCAAATGAGGGAGATACGCCGATTCAGGAACGTCCGTCCGTCCGACGCAGTGCGTGTAAAGTCATACGTCCGGCGTAAAGTTATGCCCCATAAAGGAGGTGTAACTCAGCAGCATCCATGCAAAGGGCTGCACCAGGGAACACAAGACGGCGTGTTTTACCTAGGACGTGAATATGACTAGGCGTAGGTTACGTTCACGCCGTAGGCAGTGATCCGACGTATCTTAGGGAGTAGTTTCGACGTGATTCTAAAGCATGCGCACTGAGATGCGTCCACGGGACGGCGTATGCGCCGTTCGTTATACGTATCTTTCTGGCGCTCGGCCCATCATTTGCATGGGGTCACGCCTCATTTGCATGGCTCACTCCCACTTCCACCTACGCCGGCTTATGCCTAGGAAACAGCGCAGTTTTGGCAGCACTGGCTTTGTGAATTCAGTGCTTGCCTCTCTGTGCTGCGTCGGCGTAGCGTACAGGAGATACGCTACGGCGGCATAAATGTGCGCCACTGTCTGTGAACCCAGGCCAATATTTTTAACTTTTTGCTATAATAAATATCTCAATTTTTTTTTCTCAGTTTAGGCCGATACATATTCTTCTACATATTTTTGGTAAAAAAGATTCGCAATAAGCGTATATTGATTGGTTTGCGCAAAAGTTATAGCGCCTACAAAATAGGGGATAGATTTATGATTTTTATTTTATTTATTTTTTTACTAGTAATGGCGGTTATCTGCGGTGGACAGATCGGACACTCTTGACACTATTTTGGAACCATTCCCATTTATACAGCGAACAGTGCTATAAATATGCACTGATACTGTATAAATGTCACTGTCAGGGAAGGGGTAAACACTAGGGGGCGATCAAGGGGTTAAATGTGTTCCCTAGGGAGTGATTCTAACTGTGGGGGGAGGAGACCGATCAGTGTCCCTATATACAAGGCACACACCATCGGTCTCCTCTCCCTGACAGGAGGTGGATCTCTGTGTTTAAAGAGATCCAGGTCCCTGGCTCTGTAACTGACGATCGTGGCTACCGGGCGGACATCGGCACCCAAGTGATATCACGCACGCACGCGCGCCCCCTAGCGCCGGGAGGCCCGAGGACGTCATATGATGGCCACCCAGGATGGCAAAGCCACCTTGTTGCCGTCATATTACTATGGGAAGTGGTTAAATTAATGCTAAAAGATAGTTTTGGTTGGATTCCGGGCTACAACTATCTTCCTGGGCAAGCGATATTGATGACTGGAGGAAAATGATGACTTCTCTAAGCTCTGACACTTTAACACATGAACCCCCTTATTGGGCCGGCTACCAAGAGCCTGAGCTGCCACAGTCCCATGAGAAGTACAATTGTGGAGGCAACCATGTTGTGGCTATGACTATGCTACAGCCAATCAATTCACCAGGAGCTGATGTAGCATGAAACCCCCCCCTGGTGATGTCACCTCTTTCTGGTGAGTTGATTGGCTAACATTTTTTAGATCCATGGTGGCCAAGTAGTGCAAGCTCTGGAACCATTGTCGTCCACCTTCATATATTTCACCAGTGAGGATTACCTTGTTTTATGGGATCTTTACCGTCGATGTGTCTGTTTTCCATTTCCACGGACATGATATTTTTTGATAGAACAAAAACATGGAAATATTTTTGAGACAAAAACATTTGGATATCTTGGAAATGTCGTTAATGCCTGGCAGGGTGTCCACAGACCCTCAACAACCTCTGGTGGCCACAGTTCTAAAGGTGCCCATAGACCCAAGACACCATTTGTGTGAATGCGTACGAATTCAGACGGCAGTTTTTTTTTTTTCAGGCAGGCTGGATATTTTAGCTGATTGACTATTGATCCCTTATTAATTACAAGTCATTGTGCTGTGAGGGGCCAGACCACACCTCTGGCATATGGATGGATGGCTTTGTCTAGTAAAAACGTATTTTTGGCAGTTGGACAATCTCTTCACAACGCCATCTTATGTCTGTGGGCCCCTTTAGTTCTGGCTCCAGAGGCTGCTTATTACAGGACAGTTGTTGCTACAGCAGTTTTCAGGCAACAAACAGTACAGAAGGTGAAAGTAAACAATACATATTACGGTCATGGCCGTCCTTGAAAGCGCCATTTTCTAAGCGCTCCACCTTTTTTTTAGGGCTCACCATATGTCCACTACAGAGAACAGGAAATGAGTGTGAATACTCACTGACACTTTACTGGCCACTAGGCGTTTTCAGATGCTACAGGAACTAATTAGGCGTCTCCATCACTCAGCACAGTGTCTCTGAGTATCGGCATTCCTGTTTAAGTCTCTACAGTGATTTTATGTACACGTGAAAGTGCACTCGGACAGTGGCAGCACTACGTGGAAGGCTCAGGAGATCTGGCCCCCACGGCTCCACACAGGGCCCAGGACATGCAAGGAGAGTTGCACCAATTGAATTGTTTTCCAGTCACAGTTCTGTCACTTATTCCGTGCATTGTGACCGGACACAGAGTGCACACGTACACACACGACAGAACACAACCCTCAGCAGCGTTATCACAAGAACAACATGACACTGAACTGTCATCCATTTATATATTATATATAAGTAAAATAAAATTTAATGACTACATAAAAAAATAAATATGTCTTTGTTACCTCAGTTATCCGAACTGATACATGCGGAGCATTTTGTGCCCCAAAATAAATAAAAAATAAAACATTTTTTTTTTTCTGGCCATCTGCTGCCCGTCACATTCTTAATTAATAATTTAATAGATATTTACAGAATTGTGTACTTTGGTATTGGATTTCTTTAACGTAAGTTAGAATGCTGCTTATGGCTTCAGTAGTTTATGTTACAGTACCTTGGCCTCACCCGCCGTTTACGCCTCTTTGAGGGGAACGTCCGAACCACGTCACGTCAGTGACCATCTGTCCGTGGCCAGGCTGCTTGTGTCTCAATGGACTATGTGTGGTGTGTAATAATATGGAGGTCACCCCTGTAATAGGGACAATTTATGGCCCTTCTTAAACACCTGAGAATTGTGTAGACTGAAGAGAGCTTCTCATCCTGCCCCCCCCCCCCCCCCCCCCCACACACACACACCTAACCCTCTTCTGCATCAGGTTTGTAGCTGTGATTAAATGATAAGTGGTGTAGGCATAGAACTAAGACCATTGGTCTCCAAACTGCAGCCCATGGGCCTGATGTGGCCCTTTGCTTGCCTTTATCTGGCACTATTTCACCTACTGAAACCAATGATGGGGTACCATTCCCCCTACTGACACTCACAATGACCCAAGTGGTGTTTATTAATGCAAAATAAAACGAGATATACTTACAATCAGTGGCGGCCGGTCCACTGCCAACTCAGCCCACACCATCTGTGTGGCTGTGCACTGTGCGGGGCGCCGGACCAACAGGTCTCTACCAGGTCTGTCACCCCCTCACAAGCAATTGACCACAGCCCGAGGCCCCAATTGGCCAGTTTCATATTGTCCTCCCACCCTGCCTGCGATACCAGCGAATCAGCTTTTGGTTTCTAGGCCAATAAGGACAGCAGGCCGAAGACCGGGTCAAGACAGAAGCCATGGCGCTGGGCACCAGGAGAGCCGTAAAAGCTGGATGGCTCCACCTATAGGGTGAGTGCGGACCTGGAGGAGCCCGCCCCATGCCCCTTTAAAATCCTCCAGCCTCACCCGCCACTGCTCACAAACAAATCAATCATAAAAGCATATCAGGGTCCATAGTGGACGGAAAGGGATCAGGTAACCGAGACTGCTCCCAGCAAACTTTAGGACCTTACAGATGCCTGACATGTTTTGAGGGGAGATCCCCTCTTCCTCAGAGCCAAAGGAAGAGGGGATCTCCCCTCAAAACATGTCAGCCATTTGTAAGGTCCTACGGCTTGCTGGAAGCAGTCTCGGTGAACCAATCTTTTTGCGTCCACTGTGGACCCTTATATGCTTTTATGATTGCTTTGTTTGTGAGTATATGTCTTTTTATTTTACAATAATAAACACCACTTGGGTAATGCGCAAGGTCAGTGCACCCTCTCCTCTTTTTCTTAGTGTTTTCATTGGGTCTTCCCCCCGACCCTTAGAGGACAGCAAAGCCTGTGCGTCCATTGGAGCCATCAAGATCCTGTGGTACATCCACCACCATTACACCAGCCTTGTATGCAGGAGACTGTTGTGTTGTGTTGACACTCTCAATGGTGGGGCACTGATGTCAGGGCATTTTCTACACCCACTAGCCACGGTCTGCCCCCCCCCCCCCCCCCAAAGCCTAAAGGACAGTTAACAAAAAGAAGGACAGTTAATCGGCCCTTTGCTTAGAAAGTTTGAAGACCCCTGACTTAGACCCCCAGATCAGTGACTGAGGAGACACATATGGTCTCATTGCCCTCTGATGGTGCTTGTGCAGTCTTGTAGAAGGTGTTTTTTGTTTTTTAAATGTACGTTTTCTTGTCTTTAAAATACCTGAGCACATTCTGGGTTAGGACCTGTACAGCGGAAGGGATGTGCCGTATTAGCCATGAATGGATTCTGATTGGCTATACGAAGGGTTAATACTTTATAGTTATATACAGAAGCAAAATGATACCTTGCTTGCAATTTTACCATTTTCAGTTTGCTAGTAAAAGCTATCACTGCACTCCTGGAGTGTCCTGCTAAACTAAAGTGATGAATATTAGAAGCATTGGGGTGTTCCATACGGATCATTTCAGCTCATATCCAAATTGAAAGCCCAATTGAACGTTTGGTTTGAATCAGCTAAATACATTCCAGGTACAATAAAATTCTTACAGTTATTTTTGAGCTTGATTAGAAAAGCCTATCCCCTGCCAAAATGCTGCAGAAAAAGATCCTAGCACTCCCCGCTTAGTCTGGCCTAGAAATCTCCAAACAGCAGAGAGCATGAGCGTTGTTGCTTGAAGAGTTCTATGTCAGGGTCATGTAGCTCTCTTGATCCTTGATAGCTGCTGGTCTCATTCCAGAATCCTGGTTTTGGCTATGATATATTCTCCCTGTCTGTTTGTCCACCTGCAAGATGATTGATGTGGCCAGTCTCTGGGTGGAGACCAAACCTGATTTAAGCCAGCTAAGCCTGCAGTCTCTTGCTTGTGATAGTATGTGTAATGCTCAAGCTCTCGGTCAGTCTGTCCTGATCTGCTGTTTGGATTCCTCTGTTTATGACCTTGGATCGGATATCGACTATTATCTGAACTCTGCCTGCTTTTTGACTACAGATTGGACCTTGACTACTCTGAACTCTGCCTGCCTTGTACTTGGACTGTCATTGAACCACTCTGCCTGTCTGCCAACTGCAAGTACCTGTTTGCTTTGCTCAGTTGCCTGTCCCATTGTGGCAGTCAGGCACTATAGCATTATTTATAAGACCAGGGGGCAGCCAAGTACCGGTAAGCCTGCTTGACTTATGGGAAAGGGGGCTGCTATACATGAAGAACACAAAATCTAGCTATAGTGTCTGACTCCCTGCATTAGGGGGTAAGGGCTGCAGGGATAGCCCAGCATGGCCTGGCTGATGTAGAAACTGACCGGCTTTGAAACATGTCTACAGTGCATGTGCCTAGAGTGACGTTGGGGATTCCAATGCCGGGTTCAACATCTTTTGCAGCTGCAGTAAGAGCGGCTTCCTCCATCTTCAACATGCTTCATCCCCAGCCGGAAGCCAAGGCTGATGGTGCTCTGGATGCCCCCTAGACATATCTGGCTCCCAAGTTACCTTTATGCCATTCCCTACACATGCGCACTTTTGTGAGTGCATTTCTATCTTTCAATAAATTGTCATTTATTTTTTAGTGCTACAGTGTGGGGATGTGTTGTTGTTTTTTTCAGTGGCGTCACTAGGGTTGGTTTCACCTAGTGCAGTAAAACACCAAGTGGCACAACCCCCCCCCCCCCCCACATTGTGCTCTCTCCTGTCTAGCCTGCCACAGTGCCTTACAGGGCACTGGGCAGGCTAGTTCGGGCTGGTGGGCAGTGGGCTGTCACTGGCCCCTGTAAATAATGAGTTGAGTGGCATCTTCATATAGCGCGGTCATTTACCCCGTAGGATCCCAACACGCTTGTGGCTTAAAACCTTACAATCATGAGATCGGTGATGGCATGCTGATCCGTGCGCTGTCACATGCTGGCAGGGGGCAGACTTTTCTACTCCAGCTGTGACTGCTTTCTAATGAAAACAAACTGTAACACTTGGAACGTATTTTGGATGTTACACACAGTTGATTCAAACTGTAAGTCCAGGTGAGCTTTAATTCCCCAGTTAGGTTCATAATAGTAGGGTCATTTTCTACAAAAACTGAGGGGGTCACTTCCAGGACCGTATTCTTCCTACTCCTCCCAGAGACACTGAAATACGAAGTGAGGAAATGCGTGAAACAGAAAGAAGACATAATTGTTCCGCCGGGAGGCAGATGGAAGTGTCTCCTCTACACCGTATTGTTGATGAATAATTTAGCTGCACTTTAAAATAGGGGAAAGCTGTTTCGGTTGTGCGTGATGCCACACATCTACTTCCTCTCGTATCAGCGCAAAGGCTCGAGTGTTAACGGTTTTCAAAAACGAGGGCGTACGTAGGTCTAGGGAGACCAAACCATTTCCTGGTAATGTTCTCTTACAGAAGAAAACAAATGGCAATTAGAGGCACAAATGAAGGTAGTGCTTACTTTAAAGTGCTCTGTTTTTACAGCTCCTTCAGCCTGCAAAGTGTGCAAACATGTTAAGTGTTTTGCA
This sequence comes from Rana temporaria, assembly GCF_905171775.1. NCBI lineage: Eukaryota > Metazoa > Chordata > Amphibia > Anura > Ranidae > Rana > Rana temporaria. The sequence continues at coordinate 135,989,676 of NC_053500.1, read as the reverse complement.
AATGGTAAAAAAAAAAAAAACTATATATATATATTCGAGAGAAATGCAGCTAGCAATGGTAAATATGCTACAAAATGAATTGTTTGCCTTTTTACGGTCAGCAAATTCCCCAACCCCCTTTGAACATGTAATGCCCTGATTATTCATAGTCACCCCCTTTAAGACAATGCACAGTCGTCTCCCACGTTTGGCGTACAAATTCCCGAACAACTGATGCAACTCGCCTTGTCTGTGTTAACTATGGAGAAGCTCCGCACTTTACCCCGAATCTGGGAAATCTGCATAAGATGCTTTGATGCACGGACTCCAGAAAAATCTCTGAATTTCATTTTTTTTTTCTCTTACCTTCACTGGAAAGCAGTAAAAGTTTGTATACAATAAAATAAAAAGCAGTTCATTGTCAGTAGGGGTATATTTGGTCACAATGGCTTTCAAGAAAGAGAAGTTTTTAATAGGAGATGGAGTCACTGCAGTTTCCTATCTGAATGCTCGGTGACACTCCTAGCTCGGTTCGGTCCAGTTGAGAGGAGACGTGGCCCCGAGGCTTCCTCTCGTCTCTCCCTCACACTAAGGGGAGAGGATGCTAGTAATCAATGCCATGCATAAGCTCAATGTGCACATATGAGCATCTCAATTCTCACAGTGTCTTAACACGTCAGAATCGGGGGTCACGTGTGTTAGAAAGTCCACCCCCGCCTGGCAGAACATGGACCTCCGGGGAGATGTGGTTATCTATCTTGACGGGTTCTCGACTGCTTCCAGTAATCCCATCTGTGGAGTAAACGCAGTTTTGTCCTAAGTACCTGGAGGAACTGGATAATGCGCCACTCTCTAAGTGGTTTTTTTCTGTTCGATGGATGCTCTCTCTTTGTTTCCGATGACCGCTATTTGTGATATTGTATTTTGGACTCATAGTCCCTAGCAGCTCTTTGGAGGGGCATGAATCCAGGCCATCCAGAAGCTGCCCCTCATCATCTGTGTCAGCATCAATATACTTGTGTACGTTAGCATCGTGAAAGGTGAATGCGATTGCCATGTGTTTCTCTGGCGACCTGGAAGGGGTTCTAGTGCTTGCCGTTGTGTACAGAGATGTCTCTGGGCTACGGACTGACTGGTCAGAAAAGTAGGAACTTTCTAACTTGGAATGGCTTTGCCTATGCTCTACGGGGCTTGTTATGTTTGGTGCAGGCACCAGTGTCCTTGTGTCACCTTCTCGAAAGTTGACTTTTAGGGATCTCAGCAGTAAAGGATTTCTAACTTTTACTAAACTTTTTGGACTTTCCAAAATGTATGCAGTGTGTCGACCTCTATCAGTTTTAGGACTAATTTCGCCAAAGCTCTCTCTGCTGATGTCAAAGTTCAAGGTTCTTTCACGCCCACCTGTTGAATCCTGCCCTGTATTTATACCTTTTTTATATGGTAGGACTGCCAGTGGACTGTGTGAAAACTTAACCGATTCTGGAAATTCGGCAGTGCAGCTAATGAAACTGTCTATGCTGGACATGCTTCTCATGTCAATGATTCCCTCCTTGTGAGTGGTCAACAGAGGGACAGCTGGACAAGGTATGGTGTCCATTTCCAACTCCTCTGTCTGTTTAACTGATTGATTTGCTTCTTTTAAGTTTAGAATGGGCTGTGACTGTGTCTTTGCCATTTTGTTGTATATATCTTCTAGCTGTTGAACATTAAGGTGTTGAGGACTTGAACAAGACCGGCTCTTCTCTGGAGAACCTTGTTCTTTTGTGTCAAAGGACTTGTTAGAACTCGTGTCTGATAGAGTCCTTTTTGTCCATTTCCATTTGGTGGGGGATAAGTGGTTATCCTGAACTTTCTCTTTCTTTCCATCCTCTGTCTTATCAACCACTACGTCCATCAGTTCTATGCTACGAGCGAAGGCATCTTTCATGTTCATTGACACTATGCTACCATTTCGTTTGGCTCTCTCAAGAGCTTCTCTGCGCTTGATGGCTTTTTCCTGCCTCTTTTGTTCCTTGTAGAATTCTGAAAAGTTATTTACAATGATAGGAATGGGAAGAGCGATCACCAGCACTCCCGCAATACAACACAATCCGCCAACTATTTTCCCCAGCAAAGTCTTAGGATAGATGTCCCCATAGCCGACTGTGGTCATGGTGATGGTCGCCCACCAGAAAGAGGCTGGAATGCTTTTGAACTTTGTATCATCTTCGTCCTTTTCTGCGAAGAATACCAAGCTGGAGAAAATCATAATACCCATGGCCAAGAAGAGGATGAGCAGACCAAGTTCATTGTAACTCCTCCGTAAGGTGAAACCCAGAGACTGCAGGCCTGTGGAGTGCCGTGCCAGCTTTAGGATTCTCAGTATCCTCATGATCCGGAAAATCTGCACCACCCTCCTGACGTTCTGGAACTGAAGTACACTTTTGTTGGACTCTGTTAGGAATATAGTGACGTAGTACGGGAGGATGGCTAACAGGTCAATAACATTAAGTGGCCCCTTGAAAAATTTCCATTTATTGGGCGAAGATAAGAATCTCAGGAGGTATTCCATGGTAAACCAGGCGATGCAGACAGCTTCCACATGCGCCAACTGAGGGTTGTCTGTCGACTGTCCAAACTCATCAAGACCTTGTAGTTCCGGAAGTGTATTTAGTGACAAGGCAATTGTTGATAATACAATGAAAAGAATAGAAATGATTGCCAGAATCTGCAGGGAAAGAAAGAAAACATAAATTGTGTTAGTTTTGTACAAACAATTAGTTTCACTGATAAAATAAAAGTAGATAAGTTCAACTCCAGCCCTCTTAGGCCAGTTTCCTGCCACAGTTTTAGGATTGAATAATTAGATGAGTGGAGGAGGTCATGGATAGGAACATCTCCACCAATAACCAAAGCTAGTATTCTGACAATATTTGCTTGATCTTTTCCCAACACGTCTACCAACCCAACATGAACAATGGTCAAACATTCCCATAGACACACTCCTAAACCTTGTGAACAGCCTTCCCAGAAGAGTTGAAGCTGTTATAGCCGCAAAGGGTGGGCCAACTCAATATCGAACCCTATGGGCCAAGACTGGGATGCCATTAAAATTCATGTGCGTGTAAAGACAGGCATCACACTACTTTTGGTAATATAGTGTACTTACCTATGTGGATGCAGCATCTGTTCGATCAGCTCTAACACTGAGAACCAAGCGATCGAAACACTGCCGATCGCTCGGTTCTCAGAGCTTCGTAAGCAGAGGGCTGGTGACTGTCAGTAACTGCTCTCTGCTCTGCCCCCCCTCGCTCACTGGGCTATGGAGGGGGCGTGAGTGGTTGGTTCAGGCTCTGGGCAGCTTGCTGAGAAGCACAGCTGGGTGCCGGTCCAGTAGGGTTGCCACCTCATCCCTTTAAGACCGAACACATATTAATTACACAGGTTCTGTGACTGATTAAGGTGGTAATTAAACTCACTTGGTGCCTTATCTGCATTAAATTAGCCTCAGAACCTGTGTAATTCATATGTGTTTGGGTTTAAAGGTATGAGATGGCAACTCTACGGTCCCATAGTTGCCAACAGTCCCGGGACAATCCCAAATTTGAAACCCTCATCCCGATCGGAGGCCATCCAGATTAAATCCTGGGATTTTGCCTTTGTCCCGGGAAATCTGGAATGTTTTTGGGTCCGCAGCAGTTCTGGCTTCAACAATGTTGGCAACTATGCAGTCCAGGCATGTGGGAAGATCCCAACCTCAGTGACGTCAGCCGACAGCGGGCTTCAGCCCACTGTCAGCTGAAAACGGGTCACAGAAGTGCAGAGTGAACAACACTCATGTGATCCACAGGAGAAGTACAGCCAAATGAGCTTTGGCTGTACTTCTCCTCTAAGAAAATGTCTATTTGAACAATTAGATTAGTGTATTGCATTGATGTTGGGGACTGTCACCTATGTGTGATAGATATGTCTCTGTAGATAATATTATGAGAACCAGGATGGCATCCACCTATAAGCCTTGTCTGGAGCTGGGGGCGACCCTGCATGTTGGGGGGCAATCATCCTATAATATAATGGTGATAATTGTCACAATAGGGAGTGGCAGTCTACAGGAACAGGCTGTGGTCGTAGAGTGATGGCTGATAGCATTATCCCCCACCCCAGGTTGACTTGCTGTGACCTGAAATCCTGAGCATGGGTCACAGTACGGAAACTGATCAGATTATCCCATGTGCGTCACGGCTCTATACTCACCTTCCATCACCCAATACAGTGTATAAGAGAGAGGTCTGTGCCTGCACTGGCTCTAAGGTCACATCATCCCTGCACACACACCCTTGGCACTGAGAAACGAATGCATGCATTTGTATGTATTTATTTATGTATTTCATTGCGAGATCTTTCCATTTTCTATCTGGAGTAAGATGTGGCTGGTGAGACTTGGTGAACTTGCACAATGTGAATGAATCAATTTATTGATCATTATCAATAATATAAATAAGCCCCTTTTGTCCTGTTTATGATGCAATAGAACAGGGGTCTCCAAACTATCTAAACAAAAGGGCCGGTTTACTGTCATTCTGAATTTATGGGGGCCGGACTGTGGCTAATGGGAGTAAACAATGCCCCATCATTGGTTTTAGTGGAAGAAATAGTGCCCTATTAATATCGGTGGGAGGAATAGAACCCCATCCTTGGTGTCAGTGGGAGGAATAGCGCCTTATCCTTGGTGTCAGTGGGAGGAATAGCGCCTTATCCTTGGTGTCAGTGGGAGGAATAGTGCCCCATCCATTGACCTTCCAGGGCCGCGCACGTAGCCGCGTAATCGTCGCGGCCACGTCACCGCGTATCGTGTACGCGCGGATTTCTGTCTGATGGTGTGTACAACCATCAGACAGAAATCTCCGGGCGGACATGTCCACTGAAAATGATCCGGCGGACCTTTTTCAGCAGACAGTCCGTCCGTGTGTACGAGGCCTTACCGTGGACTGATGAACAGCAAGCCTTTTGGAGATACTTTTATAACCCTTTCCAGCTTTATGCAAGTCAACAATTCTTAATCGTAGGTCTTCTGAGAGCTCTTTTGTGCGAGGCATCATTCACATCAGGCAATGCTTCTTGTGAAAAGCAAACCCAGAACTGGTGTGTGTTTTTTTTTTATAGGGCAGGGCAGCTGTTAACCAACAACTCCAATCTCATCTCATTGATTGGACTCCAGTTGGCTGACACCTCACTCCAATTACCTCTTGGAGATGTCATCTGCCATCTGCCTACTCAGTGGAGGGATCCCCTGCTGAGCAAGTGGAATCCGCTAGACGGAGGCGCTGTGTGAAAGGGGCCATAGCATCTACAAACTATGGTGTATATATATATATATACATTTATGCTTTTACTAGCCCTAAAGGCCATATAACTTTCTATGACCCCTAACTCTAGCCACAAATGTCTCATTCAGACCCATGGGACCACTCAATTCGTTTTTTAGTCCCCAGATCAGGGGTCTCAAACTGGCGGCCCTCCAGCTGATGCGGAACTACAAGTCCCATGAGGCATTGCAAGGCTGACAGTTACAAGCATGACTCCCACAAGCAGAGGGATGATGGGACTTGTAGTTCCGCAACAGCTGCAGGGCCACTGGGACCCCTGTCTCAGATCTTTTGCTGAGTCATGGAGATTTTTTCGGATCCTCAGGAAATATTTCTGATCACCATCTTGGCGCTCTGCGGTTAGCCGAGGATATGCATGCTGAGCCCTTAGGAGGCGTTGTCTGATAAGTTTGATTTACATTTTATAACAGCTAGAGGTTAATAATTCATCTGCAGAGGTTGTTATTCTCATCTGCCCGGTGGAATTATCTATGGCGATCCTTCACTCCCGCAAAGGCGCTGATGGTGAGCTGTGATTGGTGGAAAGTTCACATTTTCCATCACTAGTTTGGGAAGAGAAGCCTGGGGACCTGACATACGTCCCTGTGGAGAGGCAGTCGCTCCTCACTATTTACATGATATTAATAGATCAGCAACATCATCAGCGTCAAAAAAAAGAAAAAGAAAATAAAATTTCACAGCATGCCAATGGATGTGGACTTAAAGGATTACTCCACCTTCTTGACAGGCTTATAGGGGGGGGGGAAATAATAATACTTTGTAAACAGTGTATATTCTGTTTTTTGTTGTTTTATTTCTGTACTGGCTCTGGTTGTATTCTCAGGACACAATCATTGCTTGTTGTTATGCTTACAGTTGTGCTTCCAGTGTTCGGATAAGTAGGGTTGCCAGTCCAGTGGCGGCCCGTCTATTAGGGATGCCCGGGCGTCGCGCCCTCTCTCCTCTCCACCCATAGGGGGTGGAGAGGAGAGAGGGCGCGGCGGTATGCAGTGGATAGATTCATGCATAGGCCGAGGCCTATCCACGGCCGCTGTGGCCACCCCCCTATTCATGTGTCCGGCCGCCGCTTCGGGTCACCGGGCACATGAATTACGGCATCCATAGTTTTTTTTAAGCACCCGATTAGAGCCATAGGCCCAGATTCTCGAAGGCGTTACGACGGCGCAACACCATTAGCGCCGTCGTAACACCTCATCTGGCCCCGGGTATCTATGCGACTGATTCTTAGAATCAGTTGCGCATAGGTACCCATTAGATCTGACAAGCATAAGGCTGTTACGCTGTCAGATCTTAAAAGTAATTTTTTTTCCCGCCGCTAGGTGTCGCATCGTCGCTTTTCCCCGTCGTCTATGCAAATGAGGTAAGTACGGCGATTCCCGAACATACGCGAGGTCGACGCAGCGAATTAACGTCGTTTGCGTAGCGTACCCGACGCGTAAGGTTGCCCCTGCTAATTAGCAGGCGCAACCAATGTTAACTATGGCCGTCGTTCCCGCGTCGAATTGAATAAAAATTACGTCGTTTGCGTAAGACGTCCGTGAATGGCGCTGGACGCCATTTACGTATACATCTAGGCAAATGACGTCGGGGCGACGTCATTTAGCGCAATGCACGTCGGGTAATTTACCCGACGGAGCATGCGCAGTACGCTCGGCGCGGGAGCGCGCCTAATTTAAATGGTGCCCGCCCCATTTGAATTGGGCGGGCTTGCGCCGAGCAATCTAACGCTACACCGCCGCAAGTTTACAGGTAAGTGTTCTGAGAATCAGGATTTAAACCTGTAGACCTGCGGCGGTGAAACGTAGAGCTCATACATTACGCTGCCCAGGAGCAACGCTAATGTATAAGAATCTGGGCCAAAGGCTCTAATAGGCTTCAAAATAGCGTGGGATTTGGTCACAGAGGATGCGTCCTGAGCCCACCCAGGTGTTTTGCAACAGTGAATGAATATTCGCTGTTGCAACACTGATCCTCCTCCTGGTCAATGGGAAGCAGGTATGAAACCCGTTTCCTAATTGGACAAAACGTCAGGCGATCCGATTGGATGCTTAGTGGCGGCAGCAGCAGAGAGGAGGCTGGCTAGGCGGGCTAGGCAGGGAGTGGTGTGGCTTGGTTGGAAGGGAGTAGTGTGGCTGGCGGGGCAAGGAGTGGTGTGGCTTGGCTGGAAGTGGAGTGCCTGGGTTGGAAGGTAGCAGTATGGCTGGCTAGGCACAGAGCAGTGTTTCTAGTATGGTAAGGAACAAAGTGGCTGGGTGGGCAGGTAGTTGTGTGGCTAGCTAGGCAAGAATCAAAAAGGCTGGGTGGGCATAGATTAGTATGGGTGGCTGGGCAGGGAACAGAATGCCTGGGTGGAGTGACTTTTACACTATAAGGTGTGAATTGCCATAGGAGCTCCCAGCACCTATGACTTATTTTAAGGTGGTCCTCTCCCACCCTTGGAGGTCCCTAGTAATGCCCCTTCCTCAAGTTTTTCCTTATTATAGTCAACTGAGGAGTGCCACCTCTTCCACTGATCAGAAGGAATGGATGGCCCATTGTCCTCCATTGTCTGCTGCTCATCCATCTGGAAGTCCCAACCCTGTTGTGTAGATGTAGTTCTATCAGCCAGCTACAGTCCAGGTCTGTAGCCAAGATAAATCTCTTCCATGAAGAAGCAGTGACAACGCTGATACTGGCTCCCCCATTGTTTGCCATTGTGTGACCAGCAGCTGCAGATTGTGATTAGCAGCCAATCAGCCTCTTAGTGTAATATAGGAGAACATTTATCCGGAGTTCCTCCCTGAGAGATAACAGAACAATCCCTGGGCCTCCATTGTGATCTGCATTCATATCGATGTCAGGACGCTGCTAAATTCATTACTTTGTCTACCAGAGAGCGCCATTTTTATTGGCAGTTTAGGACCAACACATCAAGATAGGAAACCGGGAGCAGTCAAACTCCTTCTCTGTAGTATCCTATAGCAACCAGCCTACAGTCTGTGATTGGTTACAGTCCCTAATTAGGAAGGGGTTACCCAGATCTAGCAAATGACATCTTCTTCCTCTTGATTGGTTGTTCGATATGTGATCCCACCAGGATCGCCTGAACATTTGCATTCTACATCGCACATACTCTGTCAGTGGCGATTGGTGGTTGCCGGTCAGGATGGTATGTCCCATCCCAAAATCCTTGGCAGTATGGTAAATTCCAAGATCTGTAATGGTAAGTGGGGTGTTAGGTGCCATCCAGAATCCTCAGTGGTGTGTAAGGTATGTCCCATCCGAAGAGTCCTCAGCAGCATGTGAGGCAATAAGTCCTATTCCAGAATCCTTGGCGGCATGTAGGGTGGTATGCATAGGTGTGCGCAGCCTATTGCATTAGGGTGTGCACCCCAAAGCCCAAACACACACTACCAATCACTAATGATGTTCATTCAGAAAGGAAAGGGTCGGTAAATTACATATTTACTGGCCCCTTCCCCACTCCTAAAAAATCCCAACAGCCGATAGGAGAGGAGGGAAGCTGGCAGCACTGCGGGGGTAAAGATGGGAGCCAGGGCAGTAGAGGGAATCTGTGCTGCACAGGGTGATTAGGGTGTGCCTGGGCACACCCTGTGCGCACGCCTATGGTGGTATGCCCCATTCCAGAATCTCCGGCAGTATGTGGGGTGCTAGGTACAATTCCAGGATCCTTGGCAGTATGTGGGGTGGTAGTCGGCACAATTCCAGGATCCTCTGCAGTAAGTGGGGTGGTAGGTACAATTTTAGATTCCTTGGTAGTATGTGGGGTGGTAGGTACAATTCCAGAATCCTCTGCAGTATGTGGAGCATTATGTTCCATTCCAAAATCCTTGGCAGTATGGTAAATTCCAAGATCTGTAATGGTAAGTGGGGTGTTAGGTGCCATCCAGAATCCTCAGTTTTGTGTAAAGTGGTATGTCCCATCCAAAGAGTCCTCAGCAGTATGTGAAGCAATAAGTCCTATTCCAGAATCCTTGGCGGCATTTGGGGTGGTATGTCCCATTCCAGAATCTTCAGCAGTATATGGGGTGCTAGGTACAATTCCAGGATCCTTGGTAGTATGTGGGGTGGTAGGTACAATTACAGAATCCTTGGCAGTATGTGGGGTGGTAGGTACAATTCCAGGATCCTTTGTAGTATGTGGGGTGGTAGGTACAATTCCAGGATCCTTGGCAGTATGTGGGGTGGTAGGTACAATTCCAGGATCCTTGGCAGTATGTGGGGTGGTAGGTACAATTCCAGGATCCTTGGCAGTATGTGGGATGGTAGGTACAATTCCAGGATCCTTGGCAGTATGTGGGGTGGTAGGTACAATTCCAGGATCCTTGGTGGCATGTGGGGTGGTATGTCCCATTCCAGAATCTCCAGCAGTATGTGAGGTGGTAGGTACAAGTTCAGGAACCCAATCGGATAGTCAGCAAAGCCAAATGTCATAGAGCCAGAGATAAATGTAGTAGAACAGCAAGCAGGATCTGGAGCCAGAAGGAACGTCAGCCAAGCAAGTCTTCAACAGGAACACAGGAGATAGTCTCTGTGATGTTGACCAAGGCGAAGGCAGAGATCGTCTGAGCTGGACGCCTTAAGTAGGCAGGACTGACAAGCAGGATCATCAACAGGTGAGTCACTGTGGAGAGATAGAAGCTGGCAATCAGCCGACAGCTGAGCGGTCAGCTCAGAGATACAAGGGCTGAGCCCAGCCCTGACAGTGGGGCAGTATGCCTCATCTTAGAATACTTGGCAATATGTCACATAGCAGAATAATCAGAGATTAATGAGGTGGTGCATCACATCTCAGAACCCTTGGCAATATGTGGGGTGGTATGACCCATCCCAGAATCCTCAGCGGTATGTTGTGAGGTATGTCTCATCCCAGAATCCTCAGCGGTATGTTGTGAGGTATGTCCAGAATCCATGGTGGTATATTGAGCAGTATTTCACTTCCCAGAATCCTCAGTGGTATGATCCATCCCAGAATACAGGGCAGTATGTGGGGTGGTATGCCCCATCTCAGAATCCTTGGTGGTTATATACCTAGAATCCACAATGGTATGTAGAGTTGTATGCCCCATCCCAGAATCCTTGCAGGGATGTGGGGCGATATGTAAAATCCCAGAATCCCCCCTCCCACCCATCTACTACTAGTCTACAACTGGGAGATGGGGCCCCTGACACACTGTGGGTTCTTCATCATGGGTTACCACCCTCTGCACTTCATGAAGGTTAGTTGCTGTGGGTTACCACCCTCTGCACCTCATGTAGGTTGGTTGCTGTCGGCTACCACCCACTGCATCTCATATAGGTTGGTTACTATGGGTTACCGCCCGGCACCTCATGTAGGTTGATGTCTATGGTTTACCAACCTCTGCACCTTATGTAGGTTGGTTTCTGGTTTCTATGGGTTGACACCCTTTTCACCTCATATAGGTTAGTTGCTGTGGGTTACCACCCTCTGCACCTCATGTAGGTTGTTTGCTGTGTGCTACCACCCCCTGCACCCCATATAGATTGGTTTCTATGGGTTGTCACTCTCTGCACCTCATGTAGGTTGGTTGCTATGGGTTACCGACCTCTGCACATTGCTAGACTGGGTTACTGAAATTGACTATGCACTTCTGGGATTGGTTAGCAGAGGTAACTGCAGTTGGTTCATGATTGGTTGCTATTGTCTACCAAATTCAGTGCTGACTGGATGCTGTAAAAATTCCCACTCTGCTAACTGCTAGGATTGGTTGCTACTCTGAACATGACTGGAGTTGGTTGCTATGGGTTATCACACTCGTTGCTCACATTGGTTGCTGGGGATTTGCCGTCATTGCTAGAATTGGTTCGCTCGTGGTCCTTTGCAGTTGGTGAGGGGGTGATGGCAATACCACTCATGGTAACCATATTTGGGGGGAATGATTCAGATCCAATATAATATTGCTGACCCCGAAGGTAGACAGGCGTCTTGTTATCTGCTGAGCGCTGCGTTCTCGCCTCCTCTAGCTCCATGTGACGATATACGCGGCGACAGCGGACAGCGATGTGTCACACCGTATTAGGGACAACTCCGATCGCACACAGAAATTCTTCTCTTGACCTTCTTCTGCAGTGTATGGGGGGCTCTTCATTCAGCCATCCTACTCAATACTAGCGGCTCAGCTCCCCCCTCCCAGCCGCCGTCATTCATCTCTGTCTCCGATTCTATTTATAGATCAAAGCCCGGCGCTATTTTTATCCAGCGGGGGCGGATGTGAATTATAAATAGGCTGCAGCAAGAAATCTGTGCGATGAGCTGCGTCCATCGATATGTCCTCTGGAAGGTCCACACACACCACAATCCTCATCACATTCCTCGGTTTGGTGCCGAGGCAAATCTGTACAATCTCAGCATTTCGTGTGTAAAGGATTCGGATTGCACAATCGCAGCGGCGTGGTGGGGAGCGCGCAAATGTGCATTAAATAGAGGTCGACCGATATGGGTTTTTCTCTGGCCGATGCCAATATTTAGAAATCGGGGCGGCCAATGGGCGATATATGATGCCGATTTTTAGGCTGATTTTTTTTTTGGCAGGTGGCACTGGCTCGTGGCACTGATTGGCAGGTGGCACTGGCTCGTGGCACTGATTGGCAGGTGGCACTGGCTCGTGGTACTAGTTGGCACTGGAAGATGGCACTAGCAGAAGGCACTGATTGGCAGGTGGCACTAATTGGCACTGGCAGGTTGCACTGGATGGCACTGAAAGATGGTACTAGCAGATTGCACTGATTGGCTGGTGGTACTTATTGCCACTGGCCGGTGGCACTAATTGACACTGGCAGGTGGCACTAATTCACATTGGCAGGTGGCACTAATTCGCATATGGCACTGGCAGGTGGCACTAACAGGTGACACTGGTTGGCACTGACTGGCAGGTGGCACTAGTTGGCACTGGCAGGTGGCACTGGATGGCAATAGTTAGCACTGGCAGATGGCACTGGTTGGCATTGGCAGGTGGCACTGATGGCTTTAGTTGGTACTGGTAGGTGGCACTGAATGGAAGGTGGCACTAATTGGCACTGGCAGGTGGCACTAATTGGCACTGGTGCAAAAAAAATGGTGTCACCCCCCTCAGTACAGACCCCCTCTCCCTCCAGTATAGACACCCCCCCCTTGGTACAGAAACCCCCCCTGCCCCCCGTAGTACAGACACCCCTCCTTCCTCAGTACAGACACCAGAGAGCGGTGTGCGTGTCCCACGAGCGCGGGCCCCTCCTCCTCTGTGGGTGTAAACAGAGAGGAGGGCCGCCGCGCTGGGTGTACCAAGATGGCCGCGGCTCCGGAGCTAGGCGGAAGCCGCGGCCTTTCCTGATGCTGTGACCACCGCGGCAATCCGCGGATCACAGTGTGCCGATCCGAAGGGGGTGACCCCTTCGAATAACGGATCAACGGTGACGGGTGGCACCACTAGCGGCCATGTTAAATATCGGCTTAATTTGGATAAAAATCTGCCGATGCCGATTTCTCCAAAACGGCCGATATATCGGCCTGCCGATATATCAGTCAACCTCTAGCATTAAACCTGCATCAATCTGGGATGTTTGGATTGGATGGAAATGACTTACACGATGTCCAGAGACTGACAACGGCCTCCGATCCGACTCCCTCCACCCTGTCCCAATCCTAAGACCCTACAACCGTCAGGATTGCGCGTTATCTGCCCCCACAAGGCTCATGTTGGCCATACACCTAGCAATGTGATTGAGAGTTTCTTCACAGAATCTGATACTACGGTATGATCAGATCTATAAATCAGAAAGACGCATACTGTGTCATCGATTGATTTCAAACAAAACTGTCTGATTTAATCAAAATTGTTTTGATCAATCTGGAAGGAAAATCCGATCCTAGAAAAACAGGTAACGCAGTATGACCATTAACCACTTCAATACCCGGCACTTCCACCCCCTTCCTGCCCAAGCCAATTTTCAGCTTTGTGCGCTGTTTAAATGACAATTGCGCGGTCGTGCTACACTGTACCCAAACAGAATTTTTATCATTTTGTTCCCACAAATAGAGCTTTCTTTTGATGGTATTTGATCGCCTCTGCGGTTTTTATTTTTTGCTAAACAAATGAAAAAAGACCAAAAGTTTGGAGAAAAAAAAAGTTTTTCTTTTGTTTCTGCTATAAAATTTTGTAAATAAGTACGTTTTTTTCTCCTTCACTGATGGGAACTGATAAGGCGGCACAGACGAGCACTGATAAGATGGCACCGATGAGGTGGCACCAATGAGGTGACACTGACGGCCACTGATATGCGGCACTGATGGGCACTAATAGGCGGCACTGATGGACATTGATAGGCTGCACTGATGGGCACTCATGGGTGGCACTGGTGGGCACTGATATGCGACACTGATGGGCACTGAAAGGCTGCAATGATGGGTACTTATGGCCGCACTGATAAGCGGCAAGGCTGGGCACTGATAGGCATTGTGGATGGGCACTGATTGGCAGCTGCCTGGGCACAGATTGGCATTTCCCTGGTGGTTTAGGGGGGCATATCTTGTGGTCCAGTGTGGTGGCCATCCCTGGTTGTCCCGGCGGCATCCTGGTAGTCCTGGGCGGGCATCTGAGGGGGGCTGCGCTAATAAACAATCAGCACAGACCCCCCCCCTCTGTCAGGAGAGCAGCCGATCGGCTCTCCTCGCGTCTGTCAGACTCGAGTGAGGAAAAGCCGATCAACGGCTCTTCCTGTTTGCATCATGATCAGCTGTAATTGGACATGGCTGATCACGTGGTAAAGAGCCTCCGTTCGGTGTAGCAGTTTGTCAGAATGACACGCCGCACTGATGAGGCTGCACTGCTGGGCGCTGATCAGGCTGCACTGATGAGCCTGCACTGATGGGCGCTGATGAGGCTACACTGGTGGGCGCTGATGAGGCTGCACTAATGAAGATGCACTGGTGGGCGCTGATGAGGCTGCACTGATAGGTGGCAATGATAGGCGGCACTGATAAGGAGGCATTGATGGGCACTGATAGGCAGCACTGATAGAGACTGATTGCACTGTTGGGGCTGCACTGGTAATCAGTGTAGATGTCCCCTGTCACACTTGCCGCTTACTGACTCTCCTCTCTGCACGCCGTGACAGTGTGAGGAAATTAATGCCGATAACCACCAAGTGTGCTTACATTGTGATCAACTGTGATTGGCCCTTTACCACAATCTGTGATCAGCTGTGTCTGAATGACACAGCATTCACCAGAGCGTGCCGGATGCGCGCCACAGGGGGGTGCAGTTCTGGGTGGGAACGTCAATAGACGCCCTCCCAGAACTGGACAACAGCACTGTAGCCTTCACTTGGCTACAGCGAGGCCAGCAAATGGTTAAAGTGACATTAAAAACTATCCTTATTCTCAAAAAAAGAATCGATACCCAATCTCTTCCTAAAGCCAAAAGCAAACATTTATTGAATGTTCACAGCGTCTCCCCGCAGGGATGTAGTCCCAAGGGAGGGGGCCAGCATGCTGTAGTCCCAAGGGAGGGGGCGAGCGCGCTGTAGTCCCAAGGGAGGGGGCAGGCACGCTGTAGTCCCAAGGGAGGGGGGCGAGCGCGCTGTAGTCCCAAGGGAGGGGGCGAGCACGCCGTAGTCCTAAGGGAGGGGGGCGAGCACGCTGACTAACCCCCAGCCAGAGCGGTTCGGATGATGGAGGCAAGCTTACTAAGGAGGAACAGGAAGTGAGAAATTCAGACAAAGAAAAAAAAACATTTAGAAGGGAAATGGAAGGAAAAGGTAAGTGACCCAACAATGCACTAGCTTAAAGGAACCTATTTAGAAAATAAAAAACGATCCTTTAAAACCCCTTTAATACAGCTTTAATTGAAAATGTAAAATACGGCATTTGGCCACTAGATGGCGATACATATAACAGGAATTTTAAATGATGTCTTGTATGACATCTATCTGTACTGTGTGGGTATAGGGGGCACATAACCCAACACGGGGGGGTCATTATCTCCTATCGCCCCAATGACACCAAAATCTTTCTGGCTAATACAGGTCCTCCACGGAGGGGAGGGCTCTGAAGGGTTAAGTGGTATTACAATATGGATGAAGGTGTATTCCGGTCAGGTCTTTACAGATGGCGTAAATAATTGATCGGCACCTATCAGTAATTGATATTGTTTAGTTTTACAAGACGCTCGGCCGCGGTGTAATTAAAACACCACTCCGTACACGGGACGGACTGAGAGCGTGAGTCCAATCCCATTATCTGTGAATATCTTCCTGTCTGTCTGCCCCGGAGGATCGGGAGAGGGTTCCCCCTGAGTGCAGAGCCAAAGACGGGGGGGCGACAGGAACATAAAAAGTTCAATATAATTCCAATACAACATGTGCACACAGACCCATCTGCAGAGAATCCCAGCATGCCATCCTAATAACAATATTTTATATTCATTATAACATAATAATAAAACTGACGTTTAACTACTTGACCTCCAGAAGGTTTTAACCCCCCTCCCCCCCTCCTTCATGACCACGGCATTTTTTTTCTATTCAGCACTACGCTACTTTAACCACTTGCCGACCGCCGCACGCACTTTTACGTCAACAGAATGGCAAGGGCAGGCAGATTGGCGTTAGGGTGACCACGTGTCCCGGATTGCCCGGGACAGTCCCGCAATTTGCAGGTATGTCCCGGGCACCTTCATTTCAGGACAATACAGTGTGCCGGAATGAAACTGACACAGACACCCCCCAAGCCTAACTAATGCCCCCAAAAAAGGGCGTCACATCACCGCTTTACTCACTGACAGTACTTGTCCTGGCCGGGAATGCCTGGAGGAGCACAGTCCCGCCCCCTGCTTGTGATTGGAGAAATCATAAATCCTGCCTCTTGTGTCCAATTACTGTGCTGTGATTCGTTACAGCGCAAGCTGATTTTTGGGAAGGGAGGGGTGTCCCTGAATGGTAGTTTGGAAATTTGGTCACCCTGGGCACGTGCGCGTGCCGCGTGCCTCGTGAGCGCGTTTGTGGGTCTCGGGAACTCGATGTTCCCGGTCGGCCCGCGATTGTGGTTGGCAAAGGCAGAACAGGGGGATGCCTTTGTAAACAATGGATGCCTAGTGACACGTCAGGTCAGGGATCTACTGTTCCCCCGGGAACGGTCATCAGTGACGTGTCACGTGTAGCCACGCCCCCTAATAGTAAGAATCACTCCCTAGGGAACACTTCACCCCTGCAGCGCTACACCTACACACTTAACCCCTTCACTGCCAGTGGCATTTTCACAGTAATCAGTGCATTTTTATAGCACTGATCCCTGTAAAAATTATAATGGTCCCAAAAATGTGTCAAATGTGTTTTACGATGTGTCCGCCATAATGTCGCAGTCACGATAAAAATCGCTGATCGCCGCGATTACTAGTAACACAAAAATTTTAATAAAAATGCCATAAAACTATCCCCTACTTTGTTGACGCTATAACTTTTGCACTAACAAATCAATAAACGTTTATTGCGATTTTTTTTACCAAAAATAGGTAGAAGAATACGTATCGGCCTAAACTGAGGAAAACATTTTTTTAATATATTTTTTGGGGATATTTATTATAGCAAAAAGTAAAAAATATTGTTTGTTTGTTTTTTTCCAAAATTGTGGCTCTTTTTTTGTTTACAGCACAAAAAATAAAAACCTCAGAGGTGATCAAATACCACCAAAAGAAAGCTCTATTTGTGGGGAAAAAACCTTGCGGCGGCGTAGCGTAAATCCCCCGGCGCAAGCCTGCCTAATTCAAATGAGCCGGGTAGGGGGCGTGGAGCATTTAAATTAGGCGGTTCCCGCGCCGAACATACTGTGCATGCGCCGTCCCTAAAATTTCCCGACGTGCATTGCGCTAAATGACGTCGCAAGGACGTCATTGGTTTAGACGTGAACGTAAATGGCGTCCAGCCCCATTCACGGACGACTTACGCAAACAACGTAAATTTTTACATTTCGACGCGGGAACGACGGCCATACTTAAAATTGGTTGCCCCTCATATAGCAGGGGCAACTTTACGTGTCGCAAATCTAATGTAAACGTCATAACTTCACTGCGTCGACCGCGCGCACGTTCGGGAATTCGCGTATTTTGCCAATTTGCATACTCGACGGGGAAAACGACGGAGGCGACACCTAGCAGCGAAAAAAAAATTGCATTTAATATCCGACAGCGTAAGAGCCTTACGCCTGTCGGATCTAATGGATATCTATGCGTAACTGATTCTAAGAATCGGGCGCATAGATACGACGGCCCAGATTAGGACTTACGACAGCGTACATTGCGTTGCGCCGTCGTAAGCCCTTTCAGAATCTGGGCCCCTGTGTGCATGCCTATGGTAAGCAACTTCAGTACAAGACAGGAGGGAAGGCCAGAATTCAGATTGAAGAACAATGTTGGCATCTATGCTGCGTTAGGCAATTAGGTCACATAAGAGCAGGTAACACAGCTGTGCTGTTCTTTCCCCGCCCCCTCCAATGCTGTCTCATATTTACCAGTCAGTGTTGCCAAGCTTCCTCCAGCTGCAGGGCGCTGACAAAGGCGGGGCCTATGTTCAGGTGGAGCCGGTAATTGATTTGTTCTGCTTGTGTGGGAGGGGCAAGGAAATAGGAGACAACTTTTTTTAGGTTAGGAAATAGACGGTGACACTGGATGATGCCTGAACAAAGATGACGCTGTCCTTCTGGAGAGGAAAAAAGCAGACGGTGGCTGTGTCTGTGGGAGTACTGGGATCTTTGTGAAAAGTAATAAATACCTGGAAGTGTTATACCGACACATTACTCAGCACGCTGCATTTATCATGTGAATATATATCCAATGACAGATCCACTTTAATTATTGATTATGCTTTATAACGGAATTATGCTCAAGGGAAGGTATAGCTGAACGAAGCTTGGACATTGATCGTCTGATAGGAGTGCCGTGTAGTCTATGGATCGGTTCTGTCTGGTACCCCCGGGCCGAGTGGATTGTCGCCTTCTGTGCTTCTTCTTCTTCTAAAACAGAACTCAGATTGGACAGAGCTGGTCAGACGGGACTTTCCCTTCTTATACAGAAAGAGCCCAGTATACGTCACTGTCTGCTATCCACATCAGACAAACCGTCACATAGGCAACCCGACTGCCCCCCAAAACATACTGACCGACTGACTGCCCCCCACACATACTGACTGACTGCCCCCCACACATACTGACTGACTGCCCCCCACACATACATACCGACTGCCCCCCACACTGACTGACTGACCGACTGACTGACCCCCACACATACATACCGACTGCCCCCCACACATACTGACTGACTGCCCCCCACACATACTGACTGACTGACTGCCCCCCACACATACTGACTGACTGCCCCCCACACATACTGACTGCCCCCCACACATACTGACTGCCCCCCACACATACTGACTGACTGCCCCCCACACATACTGACTGACTGCCCCCCACACATACTGACTGACTGCCTCCCACACATACTGACCGACTGACTGCCCCCCACACATACTGACTGACTGACTGCCCCCCACACATACTGACTGACTGACTGCCCCCCACACATACTGACTGACTGACTGCCCCCCACACATACTGACTGACTGCCCCCCACACATACTGACTGACTGCCCCCCACACATACTGACTGACTGCCCCACACACATACTGACCGACTGACTGTCCCCCACACATACTGACTGACTGCCCCCCACACATACTGACCGACTGACTGCCCCCCACACATACTGACCGACTGACTGCCCCCCACACATACTGACTGACTGCCCCCCACACATACTGACCGACTGACTGCCCCCCACACATACTGACCGACTGACTGCCCCCCACACATACATACTGACAGCCCCCCACACATACTGACTGACTGACTGCCCCCCACACATACTGACTGACTGCCCCCCACACATACTGACTGACTGCCCCCCACACATACTGACTGCCCCCCACACATACTGACTGACTGCCCCCCACACATACTGACTGACTGCCCCCCACACATACATACCGACTGCCCCCCACACATACATACCGACTGCCCACCACACATACATAGCGCGACTGATCCCCACACATACATACCGACTGCCCCCCACTCATACATACCGACTGCCCCCCACACATACATAGCGACTGACCACCACACATACATAGCGACTGACCCCCACACATACATACCAAATGCTTACCACACATACATACCGACTGCCCACCACACATACATACCGACTGACCCCCACACATACATACCGACTGCCCACCACACATAATGACTGCCCCCCACACATACTGACTGACTGCCCCCCACACATACATACCGACTGCCCACCACACATACTGACTGACTGCCCCCCACACATACTTGTAGTCAGAGTCTTCGAGTATGAAATGTGATAACCCCAACAACCAAGGCCTGAGGTGTGCCTTGGCCTAGCTGGTCGGTATGCCTGAGAAGAGGGCATACCCTGAATGTAAGAATAAGAAAATGTACAAAGAGTAAAAGTATGAATGAAAGCTGGGGGAAACGGGTGGGTGGGAAACCTGAAATGGCGCCAACACAGGACCCGACAGAGGAGGAGGCTTAAGTACTCAGCAGACTCCTCCTACAAACACAGGCTAGCCTTCGGCCAGCCTTTATACATATTGACTGCCCACCACACATACATACTGACTGCCCCCCACACATATATACTGACTGCCTACCCTACCATACATACTCCACGATGGACCACAACACATGTTCTGCCTATGCTGTGTGCTAACTACAAGGGGGCTGTGCTGTGTGCTTCCTACAGGGGGCACTGTGTGGTGTGCTGCCTACAAGAGGCGCTGTGCTGTATGCCGCCAATGGGGTGCTGTGCTGTGTGCTTCCTACAGGGGGCACTGTGTGGTGTTACTGCATATGGAGGTCCTGTGTGCAGTATACCGTCAATGGGGGTGCTGTGCTGTGTGCTGCCTACAGGGGGCACTGTGTGGCGTGCTGCCTATGGAGGTGCTGTGTGTTGCCTACAAGAAGTGCTGTGCAGTATGCCGCCGATGGGGGTGCTGTGTGCTGCCTACAGGGGGCACTGTGGGGTGTGCTGCCTATGGTGGTCCTGTGTTTTGCCTACAAGTGGTGCTGTGATGTATGCTTCCAATGAGGGTGCTGTGTGCTGCCTACAGGGGGCACTGTGTGGTGTGCTGCCTATGCTGGTCCCGTGTGCTGCCTACAAGAGGTGCTGTGCTGTATGCTGGCTACAGGGGGCACTGTGTGATGTGCTGCCTATGGAGGTTCTGTGTGCTGCCTACAAGTGGCACTGTGCAGTATGCCACTGATGGGGGTGCTGTGCTGTCTACAGGGGGCACCGTGTGGCGTGTTGCCTATGGAGGTGCTGTATGATGCCTACAGGGGGCACTGTGTGGTGTGCTGCCTATGGAGATGCTGTATGTTGCTTACAGGGGGTGCAGTGCTGCCCACAGGGGGACACTGTGCTGTGTGGTACCTTTAGGGGTTCTGTGCTGGGTGCTGCCCACAGTGGACACTGTGTGCTGCACTCCTTATAGAGCTTCTGTGCGCTGCTTACAAGGTTGTTGAGCTGTGTGCTGCATACAGGGGGCTTTGTGCTGTGTGGTACCCCTAGGGGTGTTGAGTGTTGTCTACAGGGGGCACTGTGCTGTGTGGCACCTATAGGGGTGCTGTGTACTGCCTACAAGGGATGAATTGCAGAGTGAGGCTGGAAGCATACATACATTAGTGAGGAATCAGCCCCATTCAGGGTGCCCTGTGCTGCTCACACATTGCTGGGTGCTGATTTATCACCAACCCGGGAGACCCCTGTAGGAAAAGAAGTGCCCCAAAGTAGCCTCATCCGGGTGAATTTGCCAGGATAGAGTATGGTGGGCAGTTAGAGATCGGATGTTGGCATACAATCTCAGCACTGTGCAGAAGAAGTGAGCTCCTCACTCCTTCCATCTCAGAATCTCTAAGAAGATTAATTCAACCATTTGTATTTTTATTGGAATAAGAAGCTTATGAGGCTTTCCCAGAGGTCACAGAGGCCGAGAACTCTGCGTCACTGCACACCTCCACTGCAACTCTCTATCCACCGAGGCCGAGAACTCTGCGTCACTGCACACCTCCACTGCAACTCTCTATCCACCGAGGCCGAGAACTCTGCGTCACTGCACACCTCCACTGCAACTCTCTATCCACCGAGGCCGAGAACCCAGCGTCACTGCACACCTCCACTGCAACTCTCTATCCACCGAGGCCGAGAACTCTGCGTCACTGCACACCTCCACTGCAACTCTCTATCCACCGAGGCCGAGAACTCTGCGTCACTGCACACCTCCACTGCAACTCTCTATCCACCGAGGCCGAGAACTCTGCGTCACTGCACACCTCCACTGCAACTCTCTATCCACCGAGGCCGAGAACTCTGCGTCACTGCACACCTCCACTGCAACTCTCTATCCACCGAGGCCGAGAACTCTGCGTCACTGCACACCTCCACTGCAACTCTCTATCCACCGAGGCCGAGAACTCTGCGTCACTGCACACCTCCACTGCAACTCTCTATCCACCGAGGCCGAGAACTCTGCGTCACTGCACACCTCCACTGCAACTCTCTATCCACCAAGGCCGAGAACCCTGCGTCACTGCACACCTCCACTGCAACTCTCTATCCACCGAGGCAGAGAACTCTGCATCACTGCACACCTCCACTGCAACTCTCTATCCACGAGGCCGAGAACTCTGCGTCACTGCACACCTCCACTGCAACTCTCTATCCACCGAGGCAGAGAACTCTGCGTCACTGCACACCTCCACTGCAACTCTCTATCCACCGAGGCCGAGAACTCTGCGTCACTGCACGCCTCCACTGCAACTCTCTATCCACCAAAGCCGAGAACTCTGCGTCACTGCACACCTCCACTGCAACTCTTTATCCACCGAGGCCGAGAACTCTGCGTCACTGCACACCTCCACTGCAACTCTCTATCCACCGAGGCCGAGAACTCTGCGTCACTGCACACCTCCACTGCAACTCTTTATCCACCGAGGCCGAGAACTCTGCGTCACCGCACACCTCCACTGCAACTCTCTATCCACCGAGGCCGAGAACTCTGCGTCACTGCACACCTCCACTGCAACTCTCTATCCGTCCGTCTCTCCTCTGTCTGCCCATCTCTCCTCTGTCTGCCCGTCTCTCCTCTGTTTGCCCGTCTCTCCTGTGTCCGCCTGTCTCTTCTGTCTGCCCGTCTCTCCTGTGTCCATCCATCTGCCCTGTGTCCGCCCATCTCTCCTGTGTCTGCCCGTCTCTCCTGTGTCTGCCCGTCTCTCCTGTGTTCACCCGTCTCTCCTGTGTCCGCCCATCTCTCCTGTGTCCGCCCATCTCTTCTGTGTCTGCCCGTCTCTCCTGTGTCTGCCCGTCTCTCCTGTGTTCACCCGTCTCTCCTGTGTCCGCCCGTCTCTCCTGTGTCTGCCTGTCTCTCCTGTGTCCGCCCATCTCTCCTGTGTCCACCCATCTCTCCTGTGTCTGCCCATCTCTCCTGTGTCTGCCCGTCTCTCCTGTGTCTGCCCGTCTCTCCTGTGTCTGCCCGTCTCTCCTGTGTCTGCCCGTCTCTCCTGTGTCCGCCCGTCTCTCCTGTGTCCACCCATCTCTCCTGTGTCTGCCCGTCTCTCCTGTGTCTGCCCGTCTCTCCTGTGTTCTCCCGTCTCGCCTGTGTTCGCCCATCTCTCTCCTGTGTCTGCCCGTCTCTCCTGTGTCTGCCCGTCTCTCCTGTGTTCTCCCGTCTCGCCTGTGTTCGCCCATCTCTCTCCTCTGTCTGCTCGTCTCTCTCCCGTTTCTGCTCTTCTCTCTCCTGTGTCTGCTCATCTCTCTCCTGTGTCTGCCCATCTCTCTACTGTGTCTGCCCATCTCTCACCCGTGTCTGCCCATCTCTCACCCGTGTCTGCCCGTCTCTCTCCTGTGTCTGCCATTTTTCCTATATCCCATCTCTGTGTCCTTTCATCTTTCCCTTGTTTTTTCCTCTCTTCTGTGTCTATCCAAATCCTGTATAACAACCTTCACTGCAGGATTAGGTAGATCTGCTCTGGGCCCCCTCCCCTAACGGGCCCAGGGACATAATGCAGACATATGGTGTATTGTGTATGGTGGGGTGTACAGGGGTAAACCTTAATTTCCCGCTAATCTCAAGTGTCTGCACTGTCTGTACACTTTTGTGCAGGGCAGAGAGGATGTGCAGTAACCCATGGCAACCACTGCTGTACACGTAGCAACAGGCAATGTGTGCCGGCGATGGAGAGCAGCAGTAGAGAGCAGTATGGAGTATCACCCTGCAATATGATGTCAGGTTTGGTGGATATAAAACAATACTGGGAAATATTAGTGCTGTCACTCTGCAGTTATCGGAGTCGGCACCTGGCACTGGCGGATCTTCACTGGAGGATGATATTGATTAAACACACAGCTTCAGTTAGGAGCGGAGTCAGCTCTGGCTGCAATATATTCTGACGGTTTAATGTTCTATAAATCAATCTCTCTCTCCTCAACTCCATGTCTAATCTCAGGACCTGAACTCCAACAGGACTGTTTATTGGAATCCGGGGACCCCCTGCTCTATATTCCCTTCCTACACAGTCCTGTTATCTCAAACCTGTCCTAAAACCCTGTTATTTCCACAGCCCCTTATCCTGTTACCCCTATACCGCACCCTACTCCCCCATCCTTTCACCCCCTATACCGCACCCTACTGTCCCATCCCATCACCCCTATACCGCACCCTACTCCCCCATCCTTTCACCCCCTATACCGCACCCTACTGTCCCATCCCATCACCCCTATACCGCACCCTACTCTCCCATCCTACCACCCATATACCGCACCCTACTCCCCCATCCTTTCACCCCCTATACCGCACCCTACTCCCCCATCCTTTCAGCCCTATACCGCACCCTACTCCTCCATCCTTCCACCCCTATACCGCACCCTACTCCCCCCATCCTTTCACCCCTATACTGCACCCTACTCCCCCATCCTTTCACCCCCTATACCGCACCCTACTCCCCCGTCCTATCACCCCTATATTGCACCCTACTCCCCCCATCCTTTCACCCCTATACTGCACCCTACTCCCCCATCCTATCACCCCCTATACCGCACCCTACTCTCCCATCCTATCACCCCCTATACCGCACCCTACTCTCCCATCCTATCACCCCCTATACCGCACCCTACTCCCCCATCCTATCATCCCTATACTGCACCCTACTCTCCCATCCTTTCACCCCTATACCGCACCCTACTCCCCCCCCATCCTTTCACCCCTATACTGCACCCTACTCCCCCATCCTTTCACCCCTATACAGCACCCTACTCTCCCATCCTATCACCCCTATACCGCACCCTACTCCCCCATCCTTTCACCCCTATACCGCACCCTACTCCCCCATCCTATCACCCCTATACTGCACCCTACTCCCTCATCCTTTCACCCCCTATACCGCACCCTACTCTCCCATCCTATCACCCCTATACCGCACCCTACTCCCCCATCCTTTCACCCCTATACCGCACCCTACTCCCCCATCCTATCACCCCCATACCGCACCCTACTCCCCCCATCCTTTCACCCCCTATACTACACCCTACTCCCCCATCCTGTCAGCCCTATACTGCACCCTACTCCCCCATCCTATCACCCCTATATTGCACCCTACTCCCCCATCCTATCACCCCTATACTGCACCCTACTCCCCCATCCTATCACCCCTATATTGCACCCTACTCCTCCATCCTGTCACCCCTATACTGCACCCTACTCCCCCATCCTTTCACCCCTATACCGCACCCTACTCTCCCATCCTATCACCCCTATACCGCACCCTACTCCCCCATCCTTTCACCCCTATACCGCACCCTACTCCCCCCCATCCTTTCACCCCCTATACCGCACCCTACTCCCCCCATCCTATTACCCCTATACCGCACCCTACTCCCCCATCCTATCACCCCCTATACCGCACCCTACTCTCCCATCCTTTCACCCCCTATACCGCACCCTACTCTCCCATCTTATCACCCCTATACCGCACCCTACTCCCCCATCCTTTCACCCCTATACCGCACCCTACTCCCCCATCCTATCACCCCTATACTGCACCCTACTCCCCCATTCTTTCACCCCTATACCGCACCCTACTCCTCCATCCTGTCACCCCTATACTGCACTCTACACCAGCCATCCTGTCACCCCTATACTACATTCTACCCCCCAATCACCCCTAAAAACTGTACTCCACTTCTCCAACCTGTCACCCCCTATACTGCATTCTACTTTCCCCCCATCTGGTCACCTCAATACTAGCACTCCACCAACCTCCATTCTATCACTCCCTATATACTGCACCCCCCCTCCCCACCAGTACTGTACTCTATTACCCCCATCCCGTCATCAACCCCCCCCCCCCCTAAGGCTGCACCCTGTTCCCCACGTGCTGTCATTCCCCATTTTACTTCTGCCCATCCTCTCACCCCTTTACTGCACTCTGCATGTTGCCCCAATTCTGTCACCCCTATACTACCCTCTATCCCCCGCTCTGTTACCCCCACAATACCCTCCACACCCCCCCCCCCCCAAATACAGCACACACTTGTAGAGAAATCGAGCAGAACAGTTTTATAAAGCGGTGAACCTGAAATTGAATTGATATTGATGTGTGGATGAACCCGGCTTCTCACCCGGTCCTGCAGTGACAGGTCCTCTTAGATTGGTGCATTCCATAGAAGAGGAATTATTGGTGAAAGCATTGCGGGCATGGAGTCTCCCTGTATAAAGCCACGCAGGCCGTATTTCTCCCGTCCGTCTCACCAGTGGTGTGAGCGCTTTCTTTCAGTTTAATTAATTCTGCTCATTTATCTGTGTGAGAGGCGCAGAGTCGGGAAACTTTGCTGTGTGGCCAGAACTTTGTCTATAAATTAGAATTTGACCAAAGTCATTAATCTCTGCTAGAAACTCTCCGCAGCCGCCACTAATCAGCCGCAGATCACCGCGTGCCACCTCTACCCTATATTCGGTCACATCACACAGTCGGTGACCCTCTGGCGATGGACCCGCTGCCACCCCCCTCTGCCAACACACGATGGTACAATGATGTGCAGCCACCATCGCCCTCCCATCACACAGGTCTTTCCAGAACTTGTCTGGGTCTCCATGGGGAGTATTTGTACACAATTTGCATAGTAATTCACCCACTGAAAGTGCCTAGTATTCAGCAATTTCCTGTGCTGGTCGAGTGTTTTTCATTGATTTAAATCGGTAAAACCCACAATTGGCCACTAGATGGTGCCAAGGTTAATAGACATTTCCTATGATACTTAGAAACCAATGAAAGTGCCTGTACATTTGTTCTGTGTGAATGGGACAAAAAGTAAAGGCGAATGGTAATCAGCAATTTCCTGTGCTGGTTGAGTGTTTTTCATTTATTTATAACTCTAATTACCACATTTGGCCACTAGATGGTGCCAAGTATCACCGACATTTCCTATGATACTTAGAAACCAATGAAAGCGCCTGTACATTTGTACAGGCGCTAACGTAAACGTCGTTTACGTTAAAAACGTAAAACGACGTAGTAAACAACGTAAAAAAATGCGCCGGCCGGACGTACGCTTCTGAATCGGCGTATCTACCTAATTACCATATTCCTCACGTAACTATACGGAAGCGCCACCTAGCGGCCAGCGTAAATATGCAGCCTAAGATACGACGGTGTAAGAGACTTACGCCAGTCGGATCTTAGGGAAATCTATGCGTAACTGATTCTATTAATCAGGCGCATAGATACGACCCCACACACTCAGCGATACGCCGTCGTATCTCGTTTCTGAATCCAGCCCACTAACTTTTTAACCGGTTAAGCCCCGGACCATTATGCAGGTTAAGGACCTGTCCCCTTTTTGCGATTCGGCACTGTGTCGCTTTAACTGACAATTGCGCGGTCGTGCGACGTGGCTCCCAAACAAAATTGGCGTCCTTTTTTTCCCCACAAATAGAGCTATTCGTTTGGTGGTATTTGATCACCTCTGCGTTTTTTTTTGCGCTATAAACAAAAATAGAGCGACAATTTAAAAAAAAATTAATATTTTTTTACTTTTTGCTATAATAAATATCCCCCAAAAAATATATAAAAAAAATGTTTTCCCTCAGTTTAGGCCGATACGTATTCTTCTACCTATTTTTGGTAAAAAAAAATCGCAATAAGCATTTATTGATTGGTTTGCGCAAAAGTTATAGCATTTACAAAATAGGGGATAGTTTTTGGCCTTTTTATTTATATATTTTTTTTTTACTAGTAATGGCGGCGATCAGCGATTTTTTTCAGGACTGCGACATTATGGCGGACACATTTTTGGGACCATTGTAATTTTCACAGCGAAAAGTACTATACTATACTGTGAAAATGACAATGGCAGTGAAGGGGTTAACCATTAGGGGAGGGGGGAGCGCTGTAGGGATTAAGTGTGACTTAATGTGTTTATTTTACTGTAGGAGGGCGGGGCTGGACGTGTGACATCACTGATCGTCGTTCCCTATATCAGGGAACAGACGATCACTGACACTGCCACAGAGAAGAACGGGGAAGGTTTGCTTACACTCACCTCTCCCCGTTCTTCAGCTCCTGTGATCCGATCGCGGGACACCGTCTGCGATCGGGTCCCGCAGGCGTGGTCACGGAGCTTGGACCGGGTCACGAGCGTTCAGCCGCCGGCGCGCTCGTGACCCACGGCTGGGTTCTTAAATGGGACGTACCTGTACGCCCTTGTGCCCAGCCGTGCCATTCTGTCGACGTATATCGTTGTGCGGCGGTCCTTAAGTGGTTAAGCTGCGCAATCCGCTGACACCATTTCTTCATTAGACACCTATAAATATATATATTTTTGAGTCTGGAAATTCATAGAACTTATATAGGGCTAGATTCAGAAAGAATTTACGTCGGCGTATCTATTGATACGCCGCGTAAATTCAAAGCTGCGCCGGCGTATCTTCTTTCTGTATTCAGAAAGCAAGATACGCCGACATTAGGCTAAGATCCGACTGGCATAAGTCTCTTACGCCGTCGTATCTTAGGCTGCATATTTATGCTGGCGCTAGGTGGCGCTTCCGTCGATTTACGCAAGGAATATGCTAATTAGGTAGATACGCCGATTCAGAAACGTACGTCCGCCCGGCGCATTTTTTTTACGTCGTTTACGTTAGGCTTTTTCCGGCGTAAAGTTACCCCTACTATATGAGGCGTATCCAATGTTAAGTATGGATGTCGGGCCAGCGTCGAATTTTCCATCGTTTGCGTAAGTCGTTCGCGAATAGGGCTGTACGTAAGTTACGTTCACGTCTAAAGCATTGACGATTTGCGGCGTAATTTCGAGCATGCGCACTGGGATTCTTTCACGGACGGCACATGCGGCGTTCGTAAAAAACGTCAAATACGTGGAGTCATAAGTAATTTAAATAAAACGCGCCCACATCATCCACATTTGAATTAGGCGGGCTTACGCCGGACCACATACGTTACGCCGCCGTAACTTAGGGCGCAAGTTCTTTCTGAATACGGAACTTGCGCCCTAAGTTATGGCGGCGTAACGTATCTGAGATATGTTAAGCCCGCAGAAAATTACGCCGGGCTATCTGAATCTAGCCCATATAGACTTGTTGCATCTTTTCCAGCATGCAGAGCATCAGGCCGTCACATAGATCTCTGGATCCTACCACCACCACTAGCTCAGTCCATCACCACCCACACGGGTGGTACATGCAACCCTATGGGAAGGCTAAACCCGCCTGAAGCAGGTCAGCTGTAGGTCCAATAAACGTTGAACAACCCGTACCGAAACCATTCACATCGTCTTGGTTGGCAAGATAAAGCTGCTATTATGATCAGGCTTGCCCTGGCAGCCCCCAACCCCCCCCCCCCCATCCAAAATGGAGCCCATTGGTTACCAGGTCCAGGCTACACATGGCAATATACAGTATCTCACAAAAGTAAGTACACCCCTCACATTTTTGTAAATATTTTCTTCTATCTTTTCGTGTGACAACACTGAGGAAATGACACTTTGCTACAATGTTGTGTAGTGAGTGTACAGCTTGTATAACAGTGTACATTTGCTTTCCCCCTCAAAATAACTCAACACACAGCCATTAATGTCTAAACCGCTGAAAACAAAAGTTAGTACACCCCTAAGGCCTTGTACACACGAGAGGATTTCCGCTGGAAATGGTCCGCCGGACCGTTTCCAGCGGATAAATCCTCTGGCGGATTTTGATCTGATGGCTGTACACACCATCAGATCAAAATCCCCGCGGAATACATCCGCGGTGACGTGGCTGCGCCGTCGCCGCGACGATGACGCCGCGACGTGAGCGACCCTGGAAGGTAAATACTTCCACGCATGCGTCGAATCATTACGACGCATGCGAGGGATGGGATTGGACGGACTTATCCGGTGAGTCTGTACAGACGACCGGATAAGTCCGGCGGACAGGATTCCAGCGGATAGATTTCTTAGCATGCTAAGAAATTTTTATCTGCTGAAAATCCGTCGGCTGGATTTTTATCCGCCTGAAAATGTCCGCTAGGCCGTACACACGACCGGATCTATCTGCTGGAACTGATCCGCGGATCGATCCGGTCGTGTGTACGGGGCCTAAGTGAAAATGTCCAACTTTTTTGCCCAATTAGCCATTTTCCCTCCCCTGTGTCATGTGACTTGTTAGTGTTACAAGGTCTCAGGTGTGAATGGAGAGCAGGTGTGTTAAATTTGGCGTCATCGCTCTCACTCTCTCATACTGGTCACTCAACATGGCACCTTGTGGCAAAGAACTCTCTGAGGATCTGAAAAAATGTATTGTTGCTCTACATAAAGATGGCCTAGGCTATAAGATTGCCAAGACCCTGAAACTGAGCTGCAGCACCAAGACCATACAGCGGTATAACAGGACAGGTTCCACTCAGAACAGGCCTCACCATGGTGGACCAAAGAAGTTGAGTGCACGTGCTCAGCGCATTATCCAGAGGTTGTCTTTGGGAAATAGACGTACGAGTGCTGCCAGCATTGCTGCAGAGGTTGAATGGGTGGGGGGGTTAGCCTGTCAGTGCTCAGACCATACACCGCACACTGCATCAAATTGGTCTGCATGGCTGTCGTCCCAGAAGGAAGCCTTCTAAAGATGATGCACAAGAAAGACCGCAAACAGTTTGCTGAAGACAAGCAGACTAAGGACATTACTGGAACCACGTCCTGTGGTCTGATGAGACCGAGATAAACGTATTTGGTGTCAGATGGTGTCAGGCGTGTGCGGCAGCAACCAGGTGAGGAGGACAAAGACAAGTGTGTCTTGCCTACAGTCAGGCATGGTGGTGGGAGTGTCATGGTCTGGGGCTGAGTGCTGCCGGCACTGGGGAGCTACAGATCATTGAGTGAACCATGAATGCCGACATGTACTGTGACATACTGAGGCAGAGCATGATCACCGTCCCCTCAGAGACTGGACCGCAGGGCAGTATTCCAACATGATAACGACCCCAAACACACCTCCAAGATGATCATTGCCTTGCTAAAGAAGCTGAGGGTAAAGGTGATGGACTGGCCAAGCATGTCTCCAGACCTAAACCCTATTGATCATCTGTGGGGCGTCCTCAAACGGAAGGTGGAGGAGCGCAAGGTCTCTAACATCCACCAGCTCTGTGATGTCATCATGGAGGAGGGGAAGAGGACTCCAGTGGCAACCTGTGAAGCTCTGGTGACCTCCATGCCCAAGAGGGTTAAGGCAGTGCTGGAAAATAATGGCGGCCACACAAAATATTGACACTTTGTCCCCAATTTGGACATTTTCACTTAGCGGTTTAGACATTAATGGCTGTGTGTTGAGCTTTTTTCAGGGGACAGCAAATTTACACCGTTATACAAGCTGTACACTCACTACACAACATTGTAGCAAAGTGTCATTTCTTCAGTGTTGTCACATGAAAAGATATAAAATATTTACAAAAATGTGAGGGGCGTACTTACTTTTGTGAGATATTGTATAGTTAGGGTGCTGCGATCAAGATTCTGCCATTCACATTTCTTGTGAGAGGATTCCACCACGGACGTGATCGTGCAGCCGTGCGTTGAATGGTTACCATGGCGACATCAGGACCGTGGACGCTGGAACAGGACACGATGACAATGACAGAGTAGGCACAGCACGGTACCTGCACATGCTGTGGGGAAGCGGCGCTCACTTTTATTGTACAGCGGGATGCGGAGAGTCTGGGGCGTCTCTATTCATCATGATGTATGGTGGTTCTGCGCCTATAATGGCGCACAGAGGACAGCGACAACTCTGCGTTAGCGTTACTATATATATATATATAAATATATGTATCTCTCTTTATCTCTCTCTCTATATATATATATATATATATATATATATATATATGTTCTTCTCTTAAAGGGAAATTTTTAATGGACAAATATGGAAGCTGCCATTGCTAATCTCCTTCTGAAAAATTCTTGCTGCCTGGCTTCAACGGTGATCCTCAGGCTTCAGTTGTTTTTCTGAGCCGTGGACTCAGAATAAGTATGTAAAATCAAGAGCTGTGACTTCAGTAGCTGGGCAGTGATTGTAGCGCAGAGATACCAGTGTGACACCCAGACAAGTAGGGCTAGATTCAGCAACGATTTACGCCGGCGTATCCATAGATACGCCGCGTAAATTCAAAGCTGCGCCGGCGTATCTTCTTTCTGTATTCAGAAAGCTCGATACGCCAACATTAGCCTACGATACGACTGGCATAAGTCTCTTACGTCGTCGTATCTTAGGGTGCATTCTCACGCTGGCCGCTAGGTGGCGCTTCCGTTGTTTTCGGTGTAGAGTATGCAAATTAGCTAGTTACGTCGATTCACAAACGTACATGCGCCCGGCGGTCGTTTTTTTTACGTCGTTTGCGTAAGGCTTTTTCGGCGTAACGTTGCTCCTGCTATTAATTCGAAATTTGAATTTTTTGCGTCGTTTGCGTAAGTCGTTCGCGAATAGGGCTGGACGTAATTTACGTTCACGTCGAAAACCAATGACGTCCTTGCGACGTCATTTGAAGCAATGCACACTGGGATATGTACACGGACGGCGCATGCGCCGTTCGTAAAACACGTCAATCACGTCAGGTCATCACATATTAGCATAAAACACGCCCCCCCTTCCACATTTGAATTACGCGGGCTTACGCCGGCCCCATTTACGCTACGCCGCCGCAACTTACGGAGCAAGTGCTTTGTGAATACTGCACTTGCTCCTGTAAGTTGTGGCGGCGTAGCGTAAATATGATACGCTGCGCCGCCGTAAGAAGGGGCGCAGCTACCTGAATCTAGCCCATAGTATTTTACGGAAGAGATGATCAGTGTCCCTGTGTTTCCTGGCAGAGGAGGGGAGCCAGGGGAGATCCACAGCCCAGACCTGCTCCTGCCATCCCTGGGACTCTCGGAGAACACAGCATTTCCCATGAGAGAAGTCCCGGAAGGATGGAACATTTTGTGTAATGAGGACACATAATTCAGCTGAGTGATGAGATCCCAGGGGACGGCCGTCTTTCACACAAATTACTTATCACACACACTGCGTCGAGTCCTAATAAACATGAACTTCACCCCCTGCACCAAGTCCTGTGTGCAGTGTGTATGGGGTGTCCTGTGTATATGAAGTGTTCTGTGTGCTGTGTGTACGGGGTGTCCCGTGTGCAATGTGCATGGGGTGTGCTGTGTGTATGGGGTGTCCTGTGTGCAATGTGTATGGGGTGTGCTGTGTGTAATGTGTATGGGGTGTCCAGTGTGCAGTGTATACGGGGTGTCCTGTGTGCAGTGTGTACAGGGTGTCCTGTGTGTACGGGGTGTGCTGTGTGCAGTGTGTACGGGGTGTGCAGTGTGTACGGGGTATGCTGTGTGTACGGGGTATGCTGTGTGCAATGTGTACGGGGTGTGCTGTGTGCAATGTGTACGGGGTGTGCTGTGTGTACGGGGTATGCTGTGTGCAGTGTGTACGGGGTGTCCTGTGTGCAATGTGTAAGGGGTGCGCTGTGTGTACGGGGTAGGTTGTGTGCAGTGTGTACAGTGTGTACGGGGTATGCTGTGTGCAGTGTGTACAGGGTATGTTGTGTGCTGTGTGTACGGGGTGTCCTGTGTGCAATGTGTACGGGGTGTGCTGTGTGCAATGTGTACGGGGGGCAGTGTGTGCTGTGTGCAGTGTGTTCTGTGTGCAGTGTGTACGAGGTGTGCTGTGTGCAGTGTGTACGGGGTATGTTGTGTGCAATGTGTAGGGGGGGGGGCAGTGTGTGCTGTGTGTACAGGGTGTCCTGTGTGCAATGTGTAGGGGGTGTGCTCTGTGTAGTGTGTACGGGGTGTGCTGTGTGCAATGTGTACGGGGTGTCCTGTGTGCAATGTGTACGGGGTGTGCTGTGTGCAATGTGTACGGGGGGGCAGTGTGTGCAGTGTGCACGGGGTGTTCTGTGTGCAGTGTGTACGAGGTGTGCTGTGTGCAGTGTGTACGGGGTATGTTGTGTGCAATGTGTACGGGGGGGCAGTGTGTGCTGTGTGTACAGGGTGTCCTGTGTGCAATGTGTAGGGGGTGTGCTCTGTGTAGTGTGTATGGGGTGTGCTGTGTGCAATGTGTACGGGGTGTCCTGTGTGCAATGTGTACGGGGTGTGCTGTGTGCAATGTGTACGGGGTGTCCTGTGTGCAATGTGTACGGGGTGTCCTGTGTGCAATGTGTACGGGGTGTGCTGTGTGCAATGTGTACGGGGTGTGCTGTGTGCAATGTGTACGGGGGGGCAGTGTGTGCAGTGTGCACGGGGGGGCAGTGTGTGCAGTGTGCACGGGGTGTTCTGTGTGCAGTGTGTACGAGGTGTGCTGTGTGCAGTGTGTACCGGGTATGTTGTGTGCAATGTGTACGGGGGGGGGGCAGTGTGTGCTGTGTGTACAGGGTGTCCTGTGTGCAATGTGTAGGGGGTGTGCTCTGTGTAGTGTGTATGGGGTGTGCTGTGTGCAATGTGTACGGGGTGTCCTGTGTGCAATGTGTACGGGGTGTGCTGTGTGTACGAGGTGTGCTGTGTGCAATGTGTACGGGGTATGTTGTGTGCAGTGTGTACGGGGTATGTTGTGTGCAATGTGTACGGGGGGCAGTGTGTGCTGTGTGTACAGGGTGTCCTGTGTGCAATGTGTAGGGGGTGTGCAATGTGTAGTGTGTACGGGGTGTCCTGTGTGTATGGGGTGTGTTGTGTCCTGTGTGTATATATACGATTTTTTGTTTATATAACCATCCACTGCCTGTCTACCTCCCTTGCCTACTGCCCATTTCACACAGGCTTCAGCTTGTATAAGAGCAGTGTGAACAGCAAGCTTCGACAAAGAATTAGCAGAGCTTTCGGCAAGCTTTGTTGAAGCTTTAAAAGTACCATTCAGCTCCAGTTTGTAAACGTTGAATACAAATGCTAATGTGAATGTAGATTGCAACTTTAGGCAAGCTGCTAGCAGGCTTCAGCAGGCTTTCAACAAGCTTCAAGAAGTGTTGAGGCCTGCTAGCAACTTGCAACGGGTGAAGTTCATGTTTATTAGGACGCGGCGTAGTGTGAGTGATAAGTACAGTAATTAGTCAACACAGTGTGAATGGCGGCCATCCTCTGGGATCTCATCACTCAGCTGAATTATGTGTCCTTGTTACCTGGAACATTCCATCCTTCCGGTCTTCTCTCACAGGAAATGTGTTCTCCTTTTTCTTTCCTCCTGTCTGCCCTCTGTGTCCCTGTTATCTTCTACCCCCCTCCATTCCTGCCACCTATTTCCTGTCTGCCTCCTGCTTCCCTTCCTCCCTGCTTTTCCCACTGCCTATTCTTTTCCACCTCCCTCCCATCCGCCTCCTTCATTTTTCTACTCTGCCTAATCCTCCCATCTGCCTCCCTCGTCTCCGTCTCCCTTCCGTGCCACTTTGTTTCCTTCTACCTTTATCCCGTCGATCTTCCTTTTCCACCACTTGGCTCTCATCCCCCTCCCTGTCCTCCATCCCCTTATTCCTAACACCTCCTTACCCTCCATTTCCCTTCCCTACCACCTCCCATTCCCAACCCTGCCCTTCATCTCCCTTCCCTGCCACCTCCTTCCCATCTCTCTCTTCCCTGCCATCTTCCTCCCATTTGCCTTCCAGCCTTCTGTCTTCCTTTCCTGTCACCTCCATCTAATCCCTCTTCCTTTCCTGGTACCTCCCTCCAATCTGTCGTCCTTTCCTTGCACCTCCTTCCAATCCGTTTTCCTTTCCTGGCACATCCCTTCAATCCATCTTCCTTTCCTGGCACCTCCCTCCAATATGTCTTTTTTTCCTGGCACCACCCTCCAATCTGTCTTCTTTTACTGGCACCTCCCTCCAATCCGTTTTCCTTTCCTGGCACCACCCTCCAATCTGTCTTCTTTTACTGGCACCTCCCTCCAATCCGTCTTCCTTTCCTGTCACCTCCCTCCAATCCGTCTTCCATTCCTGTCACCTCCCTCTAATCCGTCTTCCTTTCCTGGTACCTCCCTCCAATCTGTCGTCCTTTCCTGGCACCTCCTTCCAATCCGTCTTCCTTTTCTTGGTACCTCCCTCCAATCCGTTTTCCTTTCCTGGCACCTCCCTCCAATCTGTCGTCCTTTCCTGGCACATCCCTTCAATCCATCTTCCTTTCCTGGTACCTTCCTCCAATCTGTCTTTCTTTCCTGGCACCACCCTCCAATCTGTCGTCCTTTCCTGGCACCTCCCTTCAATCCAGCTTCCTTTCCTGGCACCTTCCTCCAATCTGTCTTTCTTTCCTGGCACCACCCTCCAATCTGTCGTCCTTTCCTGGCACCTTCTTCCAATCCGTTTTCCTTTCATGGCACCTCCTTCCAATCCGTTTTCCTTTCCTAGCACCTCCCTCCAATCCGTTTTCCTTTCCTGGCACCTCCCTCCAATCTGTCTTCCTTTCCTGGCACCACCCTCCAATCTGTCTTCCTTTCCTGGCACCACCCTTCGATCTGTCTTCTTTTACTGGCATCTCCCTACAATCCGTTTTCCTTTCCTGGCACCTCCCTCCAATCCGTCTTCCTTTCCTGGCACCTCCCTCCAATCCATCTTCCTTTCCTGGTACCTCCCTCCAACCCGTCTTCCTTTCCTGTCACCTTCCTCCCACCTGCCTCCCTGGCCTTTGTCTCTCATTCCAGCCACCTCCCTTGTGTTTGCCTAATTTCCCCGATACCCCCCTTTCATCCACCTCCCTTGGGAAAATGATGTAGTGTTTAGATAACTTTGAAATTGCATTACATTAAATAGTTCAATTTCAACAAAAACATTTGTGTTCTTCTAGACCAGGGGTATCCAAACTTTCTAAAGAAAGGGCCAGTTTATTTTCTTCCAAACTTTAGGGGGGCCGGACAGTGGCCATCAGGAGTGTACATTTTCGCGTCATCAGTGGGCGTAAACATCACCACATTTGGTATTAGGTGGAGGAATAGTTCCCTATCATTTGTATAATTGGGAGGCCCATTGTTGATGTCAATGACAGAAATGGTGCCCCGTGGTTGATGTCAGTTGGCAAAATAGTGTCTCGTATCAGTGGGAGAAGAGTCCCTAAAGGGTCTCCGGCCCCCGGGTTGCAGTTTGGAGAGCACTGTTCTAGACAGACCAGAGAAGGGCGAGTCTCTGCAAGGGTTTTTTTTATGGTCACCTGTATCCATGTTGGAGAGTTTTTCCTTTCTGGAAGGGAACTATGGCAGATACAGACATAACCCATGTTTAGTGGAGTAGGGAAGAAACACCACACCACTTGTGTCTCTCTAAAGGACAGAGGGCCACCATTCTTCATATCTCAGAGTGTCTTCACTGCCTTGGGCCCCATTCAAGTGACAACTCAACTGAGCTCTTTCTCAAGCGTCCAGATTCCTGCATCCTATTGGTGGACCATGACACAGAGTACCACTAACTGAGAAACTAAGAGAACCGCCTTGTATCAGGCTATGCTCCAGAATTACCCTTCCTCCATATTATTTGCCATACAAAGTGAAGGTGTGAGGCCCCGTACACATGACCGGTTTTCTCGGCAGAATCCAGCAAGAAACTCGATGGGAGACCTATTCTGCCGCGAAAACCGGTCGTGTGTACACTTTTCGCCAGGAAACCCCGTCGGGAAACTCGTCGACCCAAATAGAGAGCATGTTCTCTATTTCCTCGTTGGGCAATGGGAACATTCGGTTCGACGAGTTTTCTGACAGCCGAACAAGGAACTCGACGAGCAAAACGATATGTTTTGCCCGTCGAGTTTCTCGGTCGTGTGTACGGGGCCTGACTGATCATGGAAGTTTTTCAGTAGGCGAGCCAGGTAATGTACTTGTTTACAGAGCGGGGTTCCTTCAGTGCCATTTGGACAATGTCACTGGTCCTATGCTGAAGACAGACAACCCAGGTGTAGGTGGGGCCGACTCCATGCTAACAGAATCCAGTTCTCATATCTATATATATCGGTTCCAATAACAGCTGGTGGGCGCCCGGTGTCACCCTTTAATATTTCAGCAGCCTGGTGTCACAACGGCCTATTAAATGACGGATGCAGACAGATGTCACACTGAGAAGAGATTTTTAGTTAATGAGCGGAGTGGAGTGTCTGTGCCATATCAGTCTTATTAATTATCAAATAGCACCGTCCAACCTTTAATGCTTTCTGGTACTTGCGACACCCACTATGGATGGCAGAGCAGCACCCGGGTATAATACCCTGCTGGGTCAATGAACGCTGTGTCCGAAAAAAAAAATGCAATCTATTCTGGTGGATTCAATTTCACCGCTAAATAGTTCTCACTGCCCTCCGGGTTATACAAACTCTGCTTAGAAATGGGTGACGTGGATGTCAGGAGTAGACGAAAACAGCAGATGCCTCTTCTCCAGCTCCAGTTTGGGGCGAAGTAAGTTGTCAGAAGAACTAGAAACCTTGGCCCAAATTCTCAAAGGAGATACGACGGCGTATCTCTGAGTCTGAGCCGTCGTATCTATGCGCCTGATTCTTAGAATCAGTTACGCATAGATTTGTATTAGATCCGACCGGCGTAAGTCTCTCACGCCGTCGGATCTTAACTGCATATTTACACTGGCCGCTAGGGGCGTGTACACTGATTTACGCCTAGAAATATGTATCAGCTAGATACGCGAATTCACGAACGTACGCCCGGCTGACTCAGTACAGATACGCCATTTACGTTAGGCTTTTCCCTGCGTAAAGTTACCCCTGCTATATGAGGCGTACATGCGGCGTACCAATGTTAAGTAGGGTCGTCGGAACAGCGTAGAATTTTTCACATTTTACGTCGTTTGCGTAAGTCGTTCGCGAATAGGGCTGTGCGTCATTTACGTTCACGTCGAAAGCATTGACTTCTTGCGGGTCAATTCGGAGCATGCGCACTGGGATACTTTCACGGACGGCGCATGTGCCGTTCGTAAAAAGCGTCATTTACGTGGGGTCACATTCAATTTACATAACGCACGCCCACATCTTCCACATTTAACTTAGGCGGGCTTACGCCGGCCTATTTACGCTACGCCGCCGCAACTTTGGTTTGAGAATACGGCACTTGCCTGAAAAAGTTGCGGAGGCGTAACGTAAATAGGATACGTTACGCCCGCACAAAGATGCGCGCTTCTCATAGTTGCCAACATTTGTCCAGGGACACTTTGCAGCACAGCTATTAATTAATTACCACACTCACTTCCCTGAAGCTCCACCCACTACGCATAATCTTCGCCAGGCAAAGATTATGCAGAGTGGGTGGAGCTTCGTGGAAGTGAGTGTGGTAATTAATTAATAGCTGTGCTGCAAAGTGTCCCTGGAAATTTTTTAAAAATGTTGGCAACTATGGTCGTGAATCCGGGCCTCAGTTCCTGAGCCTTTCCGAGGTTTGTCTAGGTCAGCTGATCTGTCCTCGGGTCTTTCTGTCTGTTTCTGAGGCTTTCCGGCGTCCCCCACCTCTGGCCGCATGCGGCATTGCATGCCATTGAAGTCACTGCGGAACAAATAATTTTCGTTTTCCTTGACTTAAATGGGGAAACTCGCTTTGATACGCGAGTACTTTGAATTACGAGCATTCTCCTGGAACGGAAAATGCTCGTAATCCGAGGTTCCACTGTACTTTAAAGTGGAATTCAAGGCGAAAATTTCCAAAATGGAATGTGATGGTAAATCTCCCCAATGAGGACACAGCAATGAAAGCCTGGCAGAGGTTCTCATCCTTAACCTGCTCCACCCAAAACTGTGAGATAAAACGTTATTGCTGGAGTTCCAGGCTCTTGCAGTATAACTGTGTTGCGCCACCTCTGCAGTAGGTAAGTCCATGATCCCTGCATTTAGTATCCTGAACCATGGAAAGATGATGGGTTGTGAGCAAGTTGGCGCTCATTCTAAAAAACATGTCCGACCTGTACAGGCCGCCATGTCTGTTCACATCTATGAATGGAAGTTAATTGTCACGATATGATTAGAAATAATACTAAATCTCTTTATAATAATTCATCTGAAGGGGACCTTTCCGTTCACATACAGCTGTCTTTACTCCATAGAGGCTTCACCACCCTCATAGATTTTTCACGCTCTGCCCGCTCCATATGTGTAATGGAGAGGAATTGATTAGTTATAATCCTAGTTTGGATTCCAGCCATGACAAATAATTCTCCTGTATTGGACTTGGCATAGATAAGCGCGCACAGGGTGGGGGTGACATACAATCAGAGTTGCCCTCTGAATAGGAATTCCAGTCCCATTGGCAGAAAGATGTTCCCATTTTACTTGCTAGTAATATACGATCATCACAGCTGTACATGGCCAGATATACGGAGCAGAGATCGGTGCAGATTATCCTACATGTACATCAATGATGGAGTCACGTATTTTAATAATGAAAACAAATTCGTTCTTGCCAGACCAATCTATTATCGTTTTACGAGGAAGTGATACAGTAAAGGAAAAATTTGACCCCCTTCTGATTTTGTACGTTTGCCCCACTGACAAAGAAACGATCAGTGGGCCAGATTCAGAAAGAGATACGACGGCGTATCTCCTGATACGCCGTCGTATCTCTGAGTGCGCTCGGTCGTATCTATGCGCCTGATTCAGAGAATCAGTTACGCATAGATATCCCTAAGATCCGACAGGTGTAAGTGTCTTACACCGTCGTATCTTAGGCTGCATTTTCAGCCTGCCTGCTAGGTGGCGCTTCCGTTTGTTTACGCGAGGAATATGCAAATTACTATTTACGTCGATTCAGAAACGAACGACCGCCCGGCGCTTTTTTCCGGCGTAAAGTTACCCCTGCTATATGAGGGGTATGTGCGGCTTATCCTATGTTAAGTATGGCCGTCGTTCCCGCGCCGAGTTTTGAAATGTTTACGTTGTTTGCGTAAGTCGTTCGCGAATACGGCTGGACATAATTTACGTTCACGTCGAAAGCAATGACGTTTTGCGGCGGATTTTCGAGCATGCGCACTGGGATGTTTTCAGAAACGGCGCATGCGCCTGTAACGGCGGCACCGAGATCCACTTAACATGACCTGATCAGACACATTCCTTTCTCAATAGAATTCAATTAACCTTTAGAACAATACACATTCACAGATAATCCCATTAACATACACCTGACAGGAGGCTGTTAACTGGTAATACCCAACAGAGAGTCAATTAGAATTTAGCAGTGAAAGAGTCACTCTACAATTAACCCTTTGAGCTCAGAATATAATGTGGTAAATCCAATTGTAACAAGTCATGCAGTTCTTTGTATGCCTCACTGCATGTCCAGGCAGAATACATAGGTCTGTTACAGCGCCGTTCAAAAAAAACTTACAATACGCGGGGTCAAGCCAAATTTATATAAAACACGCCCCCAACATCCCCATTTGAATTAGGCGGGCTTACGCCAGCCCACATACGTTACGCCGCCGTAACTTAGGGCGCAAGTCCTTTCTGAATACGGAACTTGCGCCCAAAGTTACATAACGTATTTAGGATACCTTACGCCGGACAGATACGCTCATGTATCTGAATCAGGCCCAGTGTGTATAATTTTAATTGTAGGTTTATATTAACAGTGAAAGACAGAATATCCAGAAAAACGCATTTGAAAAAAGTTATAAATTGATTTGCATTTTAATGAGTGAAATAATTATTTGACCCCTTCGCAAAACCTGACTTTGTATTTTGTGGCGAAACCCTTGTTGGCAAACACAGACAGGGCCGCTCATAGGCCAGTAAAACTGGCCCTGTTGTACCGTGCCCAGCCAGCAGAGGGGGCCCTGGTAATCTGAACAGAGTGGAAATTGATGCAGATTAAAAAAATAAAAATTCCTCCAGCCAGCACCCCATCACTCATCACCAACCAATCCAAGCACAGCTCTCTGCAGGCAGCACATGCATTATGGCCCATAACGAATGTGCTGCCTGCAGAGACGGTGCCACCCATTGCCATAATGTGCTGCAGACAATGCCACCAATGGCATTGGCGGCATGGTCTGCAGTACATTATGGCATTGGCGGTGTCTGGGGAGGGGACGGGGACAGGGGTGGGACCCCATCAATTAGGCTGTACAGGGCCCCATGATTTCTATCAGCGGCCCTGAACACAGAGGTCAGACGTTTCTTGTAGTTGGCCCCAAGTTTGCACACATCTCAGGAGGGATTTTGTCCTCTTTGCAGATCCTCTCCAAGTCAATAAAGTGGCTGTAAAACTTTACTTTAAAAAATAAATTAATAACAAACATGTTATACTTACCTCCACTGTGCAGCTCGTTTTGCACAGAGTGGCCCCGATCCTCGTCTTCTCGGGTCCCTCGGCGGCTGTCCCAGCTCCTTTCCGCATCAGCTAAACCCCTCTGGGAAGCGCTCTCCCAAGGGGGTTAGCTTGCGGGCGCGCTTCCGAGTCCTGTATCCGGCGTCGATAAGCTGCCGACTACAGGACTCGCCCCCGCCAGCGGACGCCCATGTCTATGGCTTTGACTACAGAGGGTGGTGTCAGAAATACTTCCCCAGCTTTTTCACATGCCCCCCCCAACTGTCCTGAATCCCATAAAACTGTTCTGATATCTGAACGAAAACCTGGCTGGGACTTGAGCCAAGGCAGACACCTGAAACTGAAGACATTTTCTCTCCGCTCCGACCAGCACATGATCATCAGAAAGGGGCACAGATAATGGAAAAAAATACACCCCCTAAGCTAGTAGGAACGGTGGAACGGGGGGGGGGTGTAATTCAGTTTTTTTATTTTTTTATTCTGCACTGACTGTCTATGAACTTGCCCCAGCCCCTGTTCAAATCCGGGACAAAACCAGGGATAGACTTGGTTCGGGGACAGTGTCCCCAATCCGGGGACTTTCCCTGGAAATGTCTCGTCACCCTAATGAATGGGCACCTGTCTGGCCAAAATATTTTCCTTCAAAGTGAATGGGTGCTGATGGGTTAAGCTGTTTACCATAGAAGTAAATGGGTGCTGCCAGGCTGTCTATCAAATAAGTGAACAGGTGTTACAGGGCCAAGATATATACTGCATATGAATGGGTGCTGCTGGGCCAAGCTATTTGCCATTGGAGTGAATGGGCGCTGGCCTTGCTAAACATTTAACTACAGAAGTGATGGGTGCTGTAGGGTCAGGCTATTTGCCATAGATGTGAATGAGTGCTACTAGGTCAATCTATCAACCATAACAAAGAATGGGTGCTGCCTGGCCAAGGTGTCCCCTGTGGAAATAAATAGGTGCCAACAGATCAAGCTGCCGGAGGGTTATTGCACTTTCCTCCTACCAATGCTGAGACCTTCATCCTCCCAGTGAGAGCGGTGTATGTCTCTTAATGCCACGGACAATACTCATTGCTCATGTAGCCTCATGTCATCTTCCTGTCAAGGTCCCTCAAGTTCTAAGGTTGGGAAGTGTGCATTCCCTTGGCTCAGCAGATGATGTTCCAAGAATGCCAGATTACTGAACCGTGTGATTTTCATCAGTCTGATACGTGGCTATAGCTGGATGCAAAAAACAAACCCCATCAATGAACACTGACTGAATACACAAAGACGTCCTCCATCGATATAAACGTTAACCGTGTACAAACACTTTTACAATTATTTTTTTTTTATATTA
This sequence comes from Rana temporaria, assembly GCF_905171775.1. NCBI lineage: Eukaryota > Metazoa > Chordata > Amphibia > Anura > Ranidae > Rana > Rana temporaria. The sequence goes on along the minus strand of NC_053500.1, from coordinate 135,946,122 downwards.
ATTCTCTCTGCCTTTCAGTAATACTTTTCCATTGCTCGGATTGGCTGCGTGTTGGCGCTATTATCTCATCCCTGGGGATGCAAAATAAGAATCTGTTTCCATGACATTGAGGAAACGCGGCGTCCTCAACAACATTCTATTTCAAGTCAGACAAAGATCACGGCGGAAGCCGCAGGCAGCCACGGCCTATCGATCTAAATTTAGCTCCACATGTGGGAAAGAGCTTCCTGCCCATTAAAGTAAATGAAATGCCCTGTAAGCAGCAATGTGCACCCTGGGAAATCTGAGACCGCAAGGCCACCACATTGTGGGAACAGTTGATATGGCAAAGCCATCTCTCACTTGCTGGAAAGAGAGCAATAAAAGACATGGAGGGATGGGGGAATTCCCACTAACCCTCTTCCAACCCCCCTACTAACCCTTCCACCAACCCTTCTACTAACCCTCCCACTAACCTGTCCACCAACCTCCCAATCCTCCCATGAACCTTCTGACTAATCGTTCCACTAAAGCTTCCAGTGACCTTCTGCCTTCTACTAACTCTCCAACCAATCCTTCCTAATTTTTCCACTAACCCTCCTAGCAATCCTCCCACTAATCCCTATACCGACCCTCCCACTAACATTTTTACTAACCCTTCCACTAATCTTCCTAATAAATCTCCCACCAACCCACCCACGAACCCTTCCACTAACCCTCCTACCAACCCTTTCACTGACCTTCGCAGCAACGTATCCATGAACCCCCTCCCATTAGCCCTTCCACCAACCCTTCCACCAACCCTCCCATTAACCCTTCCACCAACCCTCCCATTAACCCTTCCACCAACCCTCCCATTAACCCTCCCACTAACCCTTCCACCAACCTTCCACCAACCCTCCCAAATCCTCTTACCAAACCTCCCACTAACACTTCTACTACTCTTCCTAATAAATCCCCTATCAACCCACCCACTAACCCTTCCACTGACCTTCGCAGCAACTTATCCATTAACCCCTCCACCAACTATCCAACTAACCCTTCTATCAAGCCTCCCACTAATCCTCTTAACAAACCTCCCACTAACACTTTTCTACTAATCTTCCTAATAAATCAGCCACCAACCCACCCACTAACCTGCCCACCAACCCTTCCACTGACTTTCGCAGAAACTTATCCAATAACCACTCCACCAACCTTCCAACTAACCCTTTTGTCAACCCTCCAACCGATCCTCCCACTAACACTTCTACTAACCCTTTCACTAATCTTCCTACAAAAATCTTCCACCAACTCACCTACTAACCCTCCTACCAACCATGCCACTAACCTTCCCACCAACCCTTCAACTGACCTTCGCCACAATTGATCTATTAACCCCTCCATAAACCCTCCTACCAACCTTCCAACTAACCCTCCTATCAACCAACTATTTCACTAACCCCTCACTATCATCTCTCCCACTATCCTTCTCACTTGTCCTACCAACCTCCCCACGGACTCACCTACCAGCAGATTTTCATTTAGCTGTTGCCCTTTGTGCCGCATCCTAATTAATCCTAACCTCATGGTATAATGCCCCGTATTGTCCCCCATAGTGTAGAGTGGTTGTACAGGTGATTTATGTAGGGACAGTACTATACATGCACCCCATGTTCCTGTCCACATCCCAAGATCATGTTTGCTCCCCAGCTCTGTTTATCTGACCCCATTCGATATACAGAAGGTAATCACCACTGCCTGTTCTTTAGCATTAAATTTCATTTGACATTCAATGGTCCAAAACACCCGGTGAGTTTTTTCTACGTTATTTTGTGCTGTCTGGGAAAAAAAATAAAGTGACATTACTCTCTACACCCTCCAGATTATTAGTAAGATGAAAATGTCTTCCTTTCACCTCCGCCACCTCTGGGGCCCCTACATAGGATGATGACCCCCTTATAACGGCCCCATCCTTCCAGGGTATATGTCATAAGGCACCATCTCTGTGGAATTCCCAGTCCCAAACGAATCGACCGTCCTCTAATCTACAAGGTTTTATGGTTCAGGTTAATGATCTGCCCTGAATACACTGAATTTAGGCCCTATTAAGAATGTTGCATAACCAGGTGTGGGTTCTCCTATGTATTATCATTAGTGTCTGTCAGTATTTGCCATTCAGGTCAGTTAAAGGGAGAAAACATTAAGGCTGCATTCACACCTAGGCGTATTGTCGCCTGTAGCGCGACGCTATTGCAGCCTGCAATACGCTGGAGGGGTGATTTTACATTGTCGGCTATGGAGATGGTTCACATCTCCACGCCGAAACGCCTGAAGCTCAAAACAAGTCCCGGACCTTTTTTTCAGGCGGCTTTCGGCCATAGCTGACATTGTTGATCACCCCTCCAGTGTATGTTACCGCGGCGTATTTTACCGCGTTTTGTCGCGGCAAATACGCCACGTTCAGGTGTGAATGCAGCCTAAGCCCTGTACACACGATCGGAATTTCCAATGGATAAAGTCAGACAGATTCATTTGATAGAACTACAAGTCCCAGTATGCCACCCTCATTTTTATAGAACTATAAGTACTAGCATTCCCCCCTCCTGTCTCACCTAATTTGATATAACTTCAAAGTCCCAGCATGCCCCCCCTTATTTTTATAGAACTATAAGTACTAGCATGCCCCCTCATTTATATAGGATTACAAGCCCCAGCATGGCCCCTTCCTTTCTCACCCATTTTTTTATAAAACTACAAATCCCAGCATGGCCCCTCCCGCCTTACCCATTTCTACAGAACTACAAACCCCAGAGTGTCTCCCCATTTCTATATACTGGGTGTCTTCACTGGCTGCATGCTTGTTTCAGGTCTGTGGGTCAGTAAGCAATGTAGGAGGGATGACAAGCCTGGAGCAATGGCTGCTCCCATCATCCTGTCCTGTGGTTTGTGTGTGAAGACAGCAGACAGAGATGGGGAGTTCAGGATCTGGTCACGGTGAAGGTGGGGGCGTCAGACAATCGGAGCCCCGCACTGCGCCTCCGTCCACTCTCAGTTTCCTTGGTAACCAGCAGAATGTTTGGTTGCATTACACAAATTTCAGGTTGTGCATAGCCATCGACGTTGGTTCCCCTTCGGTGACATTACCAAGTGTGAACAGTCGACAGATCTCTGGCGAATAGCCAATAAGAAGCCAGCCAGAAAAAAGCTGGATTCTGATTGGCTGATGTGCTCTAAGTCCCTTTTGGGCTCAGTAATAAAAATTTAGGGACGCACTAAAATTTTTTTTTTTTTTTACTACTTGCCCATACCAATTACCGATACCTTCCGCAACTGGTTTTCTTTACACTTCTGCTGTTAGCAATGGTACAAAGCACTAAAAAGTTATTTAGAAATTAAATACATTTATAAAAAATTAATAAAAAATTTGCTTCTTTCAATGTGAAATGTGTAAATATATATATTAAAGGTGTAAAAATATTAACGAACAAAGCACACAAAAATAAAAAAAATTAATTATAAATAGTTTATAAAATAGAAGTGAACAAAAAAAAATCAGCGGGAAAATAATAATTACATGAAGGAGGATTAAGGCCGATTAGAGTAAATTAAGGATTAATAAGGGGTTAAACAGGAACATTTCATAAAAAAAACACAAACATTTGTTTGACAGGTTGCTTTATACTGACTTCATCTACAGATGGAAATTCATCCCTTTGATCTGTAGATGAAGAAACAAAACGATACAAAAAGAAACAATGTTTTTTTTTATCTTATGCCACGTACAAACGATCGGTTAAACCAATGAGAATGGTCTTATGGACCGTTTTCATCGGTCCAAACCGATGGTGTGTGGGCGCCATCGGTTATATAACCATCGGTTAAAAAAAAGCCAACTTGTTTTAAATTTAACCGATGGATTCCTAACCGATGGGAAAAAAACGATCGTTAGTAGGCACAACCATCGGTTAAAAATCCACGCATGCTCAGAATCAAGTGGACAAATGCTTGGAAGCATTGAACTTCATTTTTTTCAGCACGTCGTTGTGTTTTACGTCACCGCGTTCTGACACGATCGTTTTTTTTTTAACCAATGGTGTGTAGGCGCTACGGACCATCAGTCAGCTTCATCGGTTAACCGATGAAAACGGTCCATCGGTCCGTTGTCATCGGATGGACCGATCATGTGTATGCATTAGTGATTCAAGGGCTGAGCAATGTTGTTGATAAACATTACCTGGCTGCTTTTCTTTTTTTTGACAGCTCCAATTGCTGGACTTTGTCAACAGGGGCACCCCCCTGACACCTAACCCCCCTCACACCTAAATGAGTCAGTCATCGGTTGTTTAGGATGCATCGGCACTGCTCCTTAACCACTTCAGCCCCGGAAGAATTTACCTCCTTTCTGACCAGAGCACTTTTTGAGATTCGGCACTGCGTCGATTTAACTGACAATTGTGCGGTCATGCGATTTGGTACCCAAACAAAATTGACGTCCTTTTTTTCCCCACAAATAGATCTTTCTTTTGGTGGTATTTGATCACCTTTGCGGTTTTTATTTTTTGCGCTATAAACAAAAAAATAGTGTCAATTTTGAAAAAAAATATGAAATATTTTCAACTTTTTGCTATAATAAATATCCCCCAAAAATATATATAAAAAACAAATTTTTCTCAGTTTAGGCCGATACGTATTCTTCTACATAATTTTGGTATAAAAAAAATTGCAATAAGCGTTTATTGATGCGCAAAAGTCTACAAAATAGGGGATAGTTTTATGGCATTATTATTAAAAAAAAATATGTTTTTATTTTATTAGTAATAGCGGTGATCTGCGATTTTTATTGTGACTGCGACATTATGGCGGACACATCGGACACTTTTGACGCTATTTTGGGACCATTGTCATTTATACAGCGATCAGTGATATAAAAATGCACTGATTACTGTGTAAATGACACTGACAGGAGTTAACCACTAGGAGGGCGATCAAGGGGCTAAGTGTGTCCTAGGGAGTGATTCTAACTGTGGGGGGATTGGCTACCAGTGGTGGTGGTCAGGGATGGACTGGCCATTGGGACTACCGGGAGATTCCCAATGGGCCGATGGCTCAGTGGGCCGGTCGGAGGTCCGTGGCGATCTACCCGTCAATCGCCGACAGCTGGTGCCTGACGGGTAGATCGAGATTTAGCGAGCATGCAGAGTAGCGCAGGAAGTGTGTGTAATATGTTCTCTCTCCTGTCACGGCACTCAAGCTGCTCCCTGGCGGCCCCTCCTCTCTTCTCGTCCATCCCCATTTACTTGTGACATCATCTGGGATGGACGAGAAGAGAGGAGGGGCCACCGGGATGCCGAGTGAGTGCCGTGACAGGAGAGAGAACATATTACACACGCTTCCTGCGCTACTCTGCATGCTGGCTGGTAAACGATGTGCACCATAATGTGCCCTATGCCCTAATGTGCTATGTGCCCTGTGCTCTGATGTGCTATGTGCCCTGATGTGCCCCTTGCCCTGATGTGTCCTGTTCCCTGATGTGCTGAGCTCTGTACCGTGCCCTGATGTGCACTGTATCCTGATGTGTTGTGCCCTGGGCCAGTCTGGATGAAGTCCAGGGCCACATTTTTGTCCCAGTCCAGCCCTGGTGGTGGTGGTGGGTGGGTCCTCATGTTGGGTGGAGAAACACCAACAGCCGGGAGGTCGTTGTGACTGATAGTGGATAAACATCAATGGACGCTGTTACAGATCATGAATTTACATCCTTGGGTGACATGATTGACAATGAATTGACAAAATCAATACTTTGCAGTATTTGGTTTAGATACGTAGACGATGTATTTGCTAACTGCGAGGCAAAGCGTCGATGTACCCATTTTATTAAGCATCAAATTCTATGGTAGAAGATTTATGATTTCACATTTCTTTTAGTAACAAGGATGTATGTTTTTTAGATACACGCATCTCTGTACTGGGCAACTCACTTATCAGTGATTTGTATGTAAAACCCACAGATCGTAATAAGTTATTGCATTTTTCTTGTTTCCATCCACCAAATGTCTCTAAATCTATTCCCTTGGCGCAGTTTGAAAGAGTCTCTATGATTGTAAGTGATGAGAAAAAAACAGGAGGAGTGGTTTGGGGAAATGAAAAGGAAATTAACGGAGAGTGGTTATCCAAAGAACTAGAGCGGAGTGTAATGGATGGGGTTAATGGGTCTAATCTAGTACGAGGTATTAAATCTAAATGTAGTCCTTTTGTATCAGATTTTCATACAATTTTTGCTTATATATTAAAAAAGAAATTGGTACATCATTCTTTCTGAGAATGATTCCAATCATTCCCAAATTTACTGCACCACCGAAGCAAGCTAGTAAACCCAGATAACCGGCCTCCAATTTCACCTGCGGTATTAGGCTTTCTTGGTTCCGAACATACTGGTTCTTTTCATGCTTTCTATTGTGTTCTTTGAAATAAAATGGTTAAGGAAGAATGTCATGACCTTGCAGTAATACTTTCATGACCTGTCTGCCTCTTACCTTGTCTGTGTATCAGCCTCAGGGCTTGCTCTCTCACAAGTTATCACTGACTCCGTCCATTCAAATAACAAACATTGTAACCTGTGATTACGATGTCTCAGTTTATGAATGGAGAGGAGCCGCTGTCTCCTCTCCATTCATTTTTAGTGCAGCTGAGGCTACAGAGAAAGTGACTGGGGAATCTGTGTCCTCAGTTTCTTTCTCTGTCTCAAGGGGGAGATATCAGGGGTCTGTTAGGACCCCTGATATCTCACCAAAGCCCCCCAACAGGACTGATAAAAAAAAGAAAAAAAAGAAGAATTGCAATAAATAATAAAAAATAAATAATTGTTAATAATAATAATAAAGTAATAACAACACCACCACACAGACACCGTCCACCCCCAACCCCCCACCGAAAAAAAAAGAGAAAGCATTGTAAAAAACAAAAACAAAAATAATAATAATAAAACAAGAAAATGTTTAAAAAATAAAAGAAAAATACTGACACGTGCCACTGTCACATGACCGGTAATCGGTATCGGCGAGTACTTAAAAAAAAAGTATCGGTACTTATACTCAAAAAAGTGGTATCGAGACAACCATAATAATTAACATAGCTAAGAAACAGCCAACAAACAGTATGCTAATCCACATCTAGCAACTAATAGCTGACAGTGATCTAATTAACATGAACTAATTGACAACTAGTCACCTAGACAAGCCTAGGTGACTCAGGTCATTATCCACCCAGACAGTTCAGCACCAGTATTCAAGAAGATCCAGGGCTGTCTAAATCTCATCAACCAGCCTTCTTTTCACATACATCTTCTCACTGAGTTTTAAGTTGGCAGAGACCATCATGGCAATCGAGAAATTACACATTTGGAAATGAAGAGGCTGAAAACCCCGAAAAAAATTGCAATATGAAAAAGTTCCTCCAAGGGGTTTTTTAGCAGCAAAGAGGGATTGAATTGATCAAAAAAAGGTCCGTACCCTCAAGGTTTGAACATATAACATATGCTTAACATATATTAATTTAATATCATCATTGGGAATTATACCGCAGGTGCCATTTGTTTCTTCCTCTGGAGGTGTCAAGATTGTGGCTTCTTGCAAGCTCCCTTGGACTGGATTCCGTCTTGGGGGGACGAGGATCGATCATGGAATCCATTGGGATACTCAATTTCTTTTAATTTTCTGATTATAGGATCTTTGTCCCAATTTCATCTTTTAGCAGAGTTCCAGCCTTTTTATGTTTATTAAAAGTCAGCAGCTACAAAAAGTGTAGCTGATGACTTTTAATAAACAGACACTTACCTGCTCCACGGTCCAGCGATGCAGCCGCCCGGAGCGTCGCTCCTCTCCCCCGGCGCCTCCATTCACACTGTAGGCACCCGGCCGTGACAGCTTTCGGCTTCACAGGCGGGCATGCACTGGGGACAGGCGATCTCCTGGGACCTGTCACGTGTCCCAGGAGATTGCCTAGAGCAGGGATATGCAATTAGCGGACCTCCAGCTGTTGCAAAACTACAAATCTTATCATGCCTCTGCATCTGGGTGTCATGTATGTGGCTTTTAGAGTCTTGCTATACCTCATGGGACTTGTAGTTCTGCAACAGCTGGAGGTCAGCTAATTGCATATCCCTGGCCTAGAGGGAGGGGCCGCCTAAGGCGAGAGAAGTATCCTAGGTGGCCCGTAAGTGGAAGTAGGAAGTGGGACAGGAAGTCCCACTCCTACCGAAGCCCCCACTCCCCCCCAAAAAAATGACATGCCAAATGTGGCATGTAAGGGGGTGAGGAGTGCTTAAAGCGGAAGTTCCACTTATGGGTGGAACTCCGCTTTAATGTATATTATTTTTTTGACAGTAATTAACCCCCCTGAGGAAGACAATAACAGCACAGGTCGAAACGCGTCAAGTTATCCATGTTGCTGACATTCTGTAATGTAGTGTTTTGCTTTACTGTATCAACATTGCTTTTTATGATGAAATGTGTGTTGTATTATATAACTAGAGCTCATATTTTAATTTCATACATGCTATTGGAATCTCATATGGCAATAATTTTTTTTTTACGGTTACCTCCCTTTTTTTGAGCAATTTAATCCCCTTTTCTGCAAAAAAAACAAAAAACCCTTGGGGGGAACTTTTCCATATTGAGACCATCATGGCTTCCTTGACTGTTAAATGTAATAATGTAATCTTGTATTATATAACAGGACATCTTCCTGAATGCTTGTAGCTCCCTCAAATGCCAGGGGCCCATAGTCAGTAGGCAAGAGGCTACCCTGCAGTCCCCTCCAAAAGAGGCTACCCTGTAGCCTCATCCAAAAGAGGCTACCCTGCAGCCCCCTCCAAAAGAGGCTACCCTGCAGTCCCCTCCAAAAGAGGCTACCCTGCAGTCCCGAGGCTACCCTGCAGTCCCCTCCAAAAGAGGCTACCCTGCAGTCCCCTCCAAAAGAGGCTACCCTGCGGCCACATCCAAAAGAGGCTACCCTGCGGCCACATCTAAAAGAGGCTACCCTGCAGTCCCCTCCAAAAGAGGCTACCCTGCAGCCCCCTCCAAAAGAGGCTACCCTGCAGCCCCATCCAAAAGAGGCTACCCTGCAGCCCCATCCAAAAGAGGCTAGCCTGCAGCCCCATCCAAAAGAGGCTACCCGCAGCCCCATACAAAAGAGGCTAGCCTGCAGCCCCATCCAAAAGAGGCTACCCTGCAGCCCCATCCAAAAGAGGCTACCCTGCAGCCCCATCCAAAAGAGGCTACCCTGCAGCCCCATCCAAAAGAGGCTACCCTGCAGCCCCCTCCAAAAGAGGCTACCCTGCAGCCCCCTCCAAAAGAGGCTACCCTGCAGCCCCCTCCAAAAGAGGCTACCCTGCAGCCCCCTCCAAAAGAGGCTACCCTGCAGCCCCATCCAAAAGAGGCTACCCTGCAGTCCCCTCCAAAAGAGGTTACCCTGCAGCCCCATCCAAAAGAGGCTACCCTGCAGCCCCATCCAAAAGAGGCTACCCTGCAGCCCCATCCAAAAGAGGCTACCCTGCAGCCCCATCCAAAAGAGGCTACCCTGCAGCCCCATCCAAAAGAGGCTACCCTGCAGCCCCATCCAAAAGAGGCTACCCTGCAGTCCCCTCCAAAAGCCCCATTCCTGGTTGGATCTGTCACAGTGACCCTTGCATTGCTTTCTTGATGAAAACAATCCACTGTAGAGGAGAGCGGTCTGTAATCAATAGGAACTGTCTGCCCATAGGGTAATACATCAAAGACTCTAATTGCCTACTTCATGACCAGACACCCCTTTTTCCACTACTAAATAATTCTGCGGCGGTCATATTTTCTGACTGAGGTATGCTACTGGATGTTCTTCCCCATTAATTTCCCTGGACAAGACTTCTTCCAGGCCAACATCAGAGGCATCTGTTTGTACAAGAAATTCTTGACTGAAGTTGGGGGGGGTGGTTAACAGTGGTCCCTTATACAATACTGCCTGGTGGGCTTTAGTCTTCTGTTTCATCTGTTGGGCATCTAAGGCAGAACTCCAGGTGAACCCGTTACTGTACTGTTGTTGTGTTGGCAGTGGTAAACTGTAACTGTCCGCTTATCATTGTGGATCTTGTTCAGCACTTACTGCTGAGTGGAACCTTTCTGCCTCCCTTTGGTTCCCTGGGGAATGTTTTGATCAGCAGGATTACAAGACCACTCCTTCTTCCTGTCTTAGAAAGAAAGCCTTTTCCTGTATCTCAGATGCCACATGTTAGCTGTCTGCATAGGATTTCATGGAAGATGTCTGCAGAAAATCCCTAAAGCTTAAAGTTTGTACCCCCCTTGGCAAGTGGATCGAGGTATGCAGAAAAGTGTGCATTGTTATAAAGGTGTATATGTTCTAGAGATAAACCCTGTTCATGCTGTTTGGTTTTAAATACGCTATATGATCCAAGACACTTTGCATGTAACTATGTTTCTTTGAATGTTCAATGTAATTAGATGTGTGTGCAGACAACTGTAATTAACCCTGTAACCCCCTTTTTGGTGACAACTGTAAATAAGTGTGTTGTATGTCATTTACAGTTTTCACGGTGCTATGGTGCTATGGTGCTTACGATATTCATATTTACGGTGCTCAAGGAGATAAAGAAAATAATATTCAACCCTGCTGCGCACCTTTGTTCCGAAATAATAAAACTACTGCACCCGTCAGAAGCTCTCCTCTTGTTATTTATTCGATGCCAAAGGGGCCGTAACAGTGAAAACTCGTCGCTGCGGTGGAGACTCGACATCACCAGCTGCGTCGCTGTCTTCATCGAACTGTGAGTAAAGGCTTCCCAACGCCTCGCAAGACACGTGCGGACGCCATCTTGGCAACAGAGACTTGGCTAAAAAAGTAAACGTGTCACGTGGACTTTTAAATATAGCGGGCTCTTTATACGTGATCCGGAAGCCGCCCTTAATTACTATGCGAGCCAAATAGTTAATATTTTGCTAAACCAGTGATCAAGTTATTATATTCGTGTTTAGAGGCCTAGTGTCAGATTTAAAGCAACGCTATCTTCCAAGTTCCTAATCCACTAAACTGCAGTTATTTAGGTAAAGGGTTAATTGTCTGGTTAGAAAGTGTCAGCAGTATATTCGTTTAAAACATTTTGTAGTACTGTATGCATTGTTTGCTAATCTTTAGTTACAAGTGTGAACACCTGTTATCTGTTGTAGCCCTTAGTAGCAAGTTTGAGCCAACACTCATTCAAGTTAGGTTTCAGGCACACTCACACTTGAAAGGCAAAGGCACACTAGAACAAAATGTTGTCACCTGCTGAAGAAACAGACAAACCCACAGAGTCACAACAGGTACGATTCAGCTCTAGAGAGCGAAGCCTAACAGAAAAGGGCAAAGAAATGCACGAAGAAACAGTTAAGAAAAATGAAAAGGCATTCAACAAGGTGTGCAACTCTTGGAAGGAGCTAGCAAAGGAATGTAGGACAAAGTTAAAAGGTTTCTGCTCAACTGAAGACTTTAATACAAGATTGAAAGAGATTAAAGCCAAAGAAGCGTTAGTGCACCAACAGTATGAGTCCATGTGCCGAAATAATTCCACTACCCCGTACGTTGTTAAGAAAATGGATGCATGCACCGCGTTAACGGCTGAAATCTGCAACCTCATCAGCAAGCGGCTAGAGAATGTAGATGAAATCTTTAACGATCAACTTGAGAAGGAAAGGGTGAGGATGGTGCTTAATAAAGAAGAGCATGAGTCAGTCTTTGGAAACTCAGAAACAGAAACTGTCCTCTCAGAGTCATTACCAGACTCCAACGCAAGCTCAAGAGCCACTTCCAGATCTAGCAAACGCGCTGACGCAGAAGCAGATCTTGCAGCCAAAATAGAACAGGCAAAGGCGACGCAACAGATGCGCGAGGAGCAAGCTAAGCTGAACAAACTAGAGGCAGAAATTAAACTGAAGTTGGATGAGGAAAAGACAAGACTACAACAGCTACAAGCAGAAAATGAAGTCAAGGTAGCTGCAGCAAGAGTGAAAGCCTACAACGCTTATGATAGTCTTGAAATTTACGAACAGGAGACAGACCACAATGTGCAATACCTCTGCCAAAATAATGAACCACGAAACTCATTGAATCCAAAGGCTGTGCCATTTCAACCTTCAAATACACCACTTGGGGTGTCAAGACCAAATGAAGAAGTTAGTCTAACCCCAGGACTTGCAAGTCTGCTTATCTCCAACCGTCTCCCTATACCTGAACCAACTGTATTCACAGGTGATCCTTTGAAGTTCATAGATTGGAAGATATCCTTTATGGCGCTGATTGATCAGAAACCACTCCCTGTGTGCGAAAAAATGCTGTACTTGAAGAGGTATCTCGGTGGTGAAGCTCGTAAGGCAGTGGAAGGGTTCTTCTACCGAAATTCAGAAGATGCCTATCTAGGTGCTTGGGGAATCCTACAGGACAGGTATGGAGGTCCATTCATAGTGCAAAGAGCCTTCAGAGAAAGGTTGGCTAAATGGCCAAAGATATCAGCAAATGACCCTGTAGCATTAAGAGAGTTTGCGGATTTCCTTAAAGGTTGTGTGGAGGCCATTCCTCATGTTAAAGGCCTAGCTATTCTAAATGATTGTGAAGAAAACCACAAGCTTCTCAAGAAACTGCCTGAATGGATCGTGCGCAGATGGGGTCGCATCGCCGTGGACGAGCTGGACAAGTCCCAAGAATACCCAACCTTTGCTCGTTTCACAGAGTTCCTGCAAAGGGAAGCTAAGATTGCATGCAACCCCATTGCCTCTCCTTTTCTCCTCAGTACCAAGACTACAGATGAGAGAATTCCCAAGAGAGCCAAGGCGCTCAACACAAGCACTCAAATGAAGCCCTCTACCTTCAACGTTCCAAATATCTCAGCTTCAAGACCGAAACCACCTTGCCTAGTCTGCAAAGACGAAACACACGGTGTCGCTAAATGTCTGACTTTTGCGGCAAAGACCATCGATGAAAAGAGGGCCTTTATTCACGAAAACCATCTCTGTTTTGGTTGCTTAAGAAAGGGCCACACTACAAAAGACTGCAAAGGAAGACACACGTGTAGCATATGCAGTCGACGTCATCCAACCTGTTTGCACATACAGAGAGACACTGAGCCTGTCAAGGCATCAAACGATGATTCAGTAGGCATGAGAAATAAGGCAAACGACAACGTTCCCAAAGTTATGTCCCATACTTTGACAAGACATACGTCTGCCACATCATGCATTGTTCCAGTTCTGTTGTCAGCTACTACGGAGCCTCAGAGGGAAATCCTCACTTATGCCTTACTTGACACACAGAGTGATTCAACCTTTATTCTGGCAGACCTGGTATCGAAGTTAAGTGTGAGCACCAAGCCATTACAGCTAAAGCTCAGCACAATGACAGCGGTTGACGAAGTTATATCAAGCCAAATTGCTCACGGTCTGCAAGTGCGTGGCTTCAACTCCGAAGTTCAAGTCCAACTCCGTCGAGCCTATACAAGAGATTTCATTCCAGTAGATAAGTCTCACATCCCCACTAAGGAGACTGCACTCCAGTGGTCACACCTCAAACACTTGGCAAACAAGTTACAGCCACTTCAAGATTGCGAAGTAGGACTACTGATCGGTTATGACTGCCCATCAGCACTGGCTCCCTTGGAGGTTGTTATCGGCTCCGAAAATGAACCCTTCGCTCAAAAAACTATGCTCGGCTGGAGCATTGTAGGATCAGCAAATCCACATCTTGATAGACAGGGTAGCCAGAGCTTCGTACACAGAGTCGCAGTGAAAGAAATGCCAATGCCGCCAGTCGCTGATGTGTTAAAGGCTTTAGAAATGGACTTCATTGAAAGAAATTATGAAGATAAGTACGTGTCTCAAGATGATGTTCGCTTCGTGCAGTTTCTCTCGGAAACTATAATGAAAAGGAAAGATGGACACTACGAGATGCCGTTACCCTTCAAAGACAACAGTCAACTGGCACTACCAAACAATAAGAGGCTGGCCCTTATTCGACTTCATCATCTAAAGAAAAGATTAAAGGGAAATAGACAGTACCATGAACACTACACTGCATTCATGGAAGAAACAATCAGAAGAGGTGATGCAGAACCAGCCCCTTCATTATCAGAGGAAGAGACAGTGTGGTACATCCCACATCACGGGGTTTATCACCCCAAGAAGCCAGACAAGTTAAGAGTTGTCTTTGATTGTTCAGCAAAGTTCAAAGGCATCTCCCTAAACGATACCTTGCTGACAGGTCCCGACCTGATAAACTCTCTAGTGGGAGTCCTCTGTCGCTTCAGGAAGGAAGCAGTTGCTGTGATATGCGACATTGAAAAGATGTTCCATCAGTTCTATATCCCCTCAGAAATGCGCAATTACTTAAGGTTCCTTTGGTGGGAGAACGGTCAGTTGGAAACAGAACCGAAAGAATACAGAATGGCAGTTCACCTTTTCGGTGCCAGCTCCTCTCCAGGATGTGCCAATTTCGGCCTTAAGTATCTTGCACGACAACACAAGTCAGAACATCCCTCAGCATCAGCCTTCATCGAGAAGAACTTTTATGTCGACGACGGCCTAACTAGCGTTCCAACAGTCAGCGAAGCTTCGAATCTAATCCTCGAAACTCAAGGATTATGTAAAAATGCCGGCCTACGACTGCATAAGTTCAACTCTAATAAAAGGGACGTCCTGTCCTGTATAGCTCCGTCAGAAAGAGCAACAACTAGTGTACCTGTCAAACTTAGCCCAGACTCAACAACAGAAGGACAAGTACTTGGCATTCAGTGGTCAATTGAAAACGACACCTTCAGTTTCAGTGCTGACATAAAGCATCAACCCTCAACTCGTCGTGGTATCCTGTCAGTCGTAGCCTCCCTTTATGATCCTCTAGGCTTCATAGCCCCCTTCATACTGAGTGGCAAGTGCATTCTCCAAGAGCTTTGCCGCAGAGGCATCAGTTGGGATGAAGCACTTCCTGAGAGCTTGTGTCCACGGTGGGAGGCTTGGAAGAGTAGTCTGCAAGCTTTAAGGGAAATCAAGATACCCAGATGTTACCATCCCCCAGACTTTGGTAACAGAATGAAAGTGGAACTACACCACTTTTCCGATGCCAGCAACATAGGATATGGTGCCTGTTCGTACCTTAGGTACAAAAATGACAGAGATCAAGTCCATTGCAGCTTCGTAATGGCCAAGGCAAGAGTTGCACCAACGAAGATTGTGAGCATCCCAAGGCTTGAACTCTCAGCTGCCGTCACTGCAGCAAGGTTGAGTGTCATGTTGAAGGCAGAACTTGAAATAGAAATTGACAAAGAATTCTTCTGGACAGACTCCCAAGTAGTCTTAGCCTATATCAATAACGAAGCAAGAAGGTTTCACGTGTTTGTAGCCAATCGTGTTCAACTCATAAGAGAGATTACAGATCCAACCCAGTGGCATTATGTGGATACGACCCAAAACCCAGCCGACCATGCATCCAGGGGTCTACATGTAGCGGATATATCCACCTCAAGTTGGTTATCTGGGCCTAGTTTCCTTTGGAGATCTGAAGTGCACGCATCTTCAAGCTCTTCAGCAGAACTAATTGTAGACGATCCTAAAGTCAAACCCATTACAACCCTTGCATCACAAGCCAATGAACAATTCTGGAGTCGGTGGAAAAGAGAATACCTCATGAGTGTTTCCACAAGACAGAAATGGCACACACCTCGACGTAACCTCAAAGTAAATGACATTGTCATAATCAAAGATGATATGTCTCCCAGATGCCAGTGGCAACTAGGACGTGTAATTGAAACTACAATAGAAAAGGATGATCTAGTTCGTCGAGTCAAGGTGTTAGTAGGTGACAGAAGATTGCAAGATAAGAAGGACTATGTATCAAAACCTTCAATTATTGAACGTCCTATTCAAAAGCTAGTAGTCCTCATAGAAAGCAAATAAGTTCAGTTTTAGTGATACACTAGCATACCACCACACAAGACAGTAGCCAGTTACAGAGGTACCTATAAGCTAAATTGTGTATGATGTACCATGTTTTATAGCGGCCAAGGTTATGTTCTGTAAATTATGTATGACTTTTAGGTTATGTTCATCATAACATAATTTGGTGGGAGTGTAACTGTCCGCTTATCATTGTGGATCTTGTTCAGCACTTACTGCTGAGTGGAACCTTTCTGCCTCCCTTTGGTTCCCTGGGGAATGTTTTGATCAGCAGGATTACAAGACCACTCCTTCTTCCTGTCTTAGAAAGAAAGCCTTTTCCTGTATCTCAGATGCCACATGTTAGCTGTCTGCATAGGATTTCATGGAAGATGTCTGCAGAAAATCCCTAAAGCTTAAAGTTTGTACCCCCCTTGGCAAGTGGATCGAGGTATGCAGAAAAGTGTGCATTGTTATAAAGGTGTATATGTTCTAGAGATAAACCCTGTTCATGCTGTTTGGTTTTAAATACGCTATATGATCCAAGACACTTTGCATGTAACTATGTTTCTTTGAATGTTCAATGTAATTAGATGTGTGTGCAGACAACTGTAATTAACCCTGTAACCCCCTTTTTGGTGACAACTGTAAATAAGTGTGTTGTATGTCATTTACAGTTTTCACGGTGCTATGGTGCTATGGTGCTTACGATATTCATATTTACGGTGCTCAAGGAGATAAAGAAAATAATATTCAACCCTGCTGCGCACCTTTGTTCCGAAATAATAAAACTACTGCACCCGTCAGAAGCTCTCCTCTTGTTATTTATTCGATGCCAAAGGGGCCGTAACATAAACCATCCACGAAATAGAGACACCCAGGGGCAGCACTTCTCTTTTGTAAGGCAGCAAGCACAGTTTGATGCAGAAGGACTTTGTACAGCAAGTCCATGGAGAAAACAAATCTGCTTGTAGAGTCCCTAGGTAAACTCAGGTCAGTCCCTGACTACGAGGCATGGCCGGGACAAGGGGTGGGCAGCTGCCCTGGGCACATTGGTTTACTGTAGGGATCAGCGGTGGTGCGATCCTGCCACCGCTCTATCACCATAGATAAATTCATGCATTGCATGAATCTATGGTCGCCGCTGCCACCCCCTTTTCAGGCACCTGAATTACAGTGGTGGGGTATTTTTTGGAGGCACCTGATTAGAGCCATAGGCTTTAATAGGCGTCCAAAAAGGTGAACAGTGGCCGCCATGCTGGGCGCTTGCTGTTCACACAGCGTTGTGTTAGGAAAGCAAATGAATATTCACTTTCCTAACACTGAATCGCCTCTTGGCAAATCAGGTGCTCGGGTCTGTTACCTGTCACCTGATTGGCTGAAAGGACAGGCACTGTGATTGGACGCCTGATGGAGAAGACATCTAGGAGTGTGTGTATTGTCACAGTTTGCTGCCTATCCTAGAATGCTCCGGAAGTCACGTGGCGGCCAACTGCGCATGCGACACTACAGTGTGCAGGACACTGCCGCCGTGACCCGCTGCCCCACAGAGACCGGTAAGATGCACACTGGCAGCATTTGATGGGCACAGTAGCGGCAAGTGATAGGCAAACTGGCAGCATTTGATGGGCACAGTAGCGGAAATTGATGGGCACACTGGCAGCATTTGATGGGCACAGTAGTGGCACTTGATGGGCACAGTAGCAGCAATTGATAGGCACAGTAGCTGCGTTTTAAGGGCACAGTGGCGGCAATTTATGGGTACAGTGGTTGCGTTTGATTGGCAGAGTGTCTGCATTTGATGGCACAGTGGCGGCAATTGATGGATACAGTGGCTGCATTTGATGGGCACAGTGGCTGCATTTGATGGGCACAGTGGCTGCACTAGATAGGCACAGTAGCTGCGCTTGATGGGAACAGTAGCTGCGCTTGATGGGCACAGTAGCTGCGCTTGATGGGCACAGTGGCTGCACAAATGGGCACAGTAGCTGCGCTTGATGGGCACAGTAGCTGCGTTTGATGGGCACAGTAGCTGCGCTTGATGGGCACAGTGGCTGCAATTGATGGGGGTTTTTTCAGCATACCAAGACATTTTGGACAATTTCATGCTCCCAACTTTGTGGGAACAGTTTGGGGACAGTCCCTTCCTGTTCCTACATGACTGGGCACCAGTGCACAAAGGAAAGACCATAAAGACATGGGTGAGCGAGTTTAGGTTGGAGGAACTTGACTCTTTTTCGGACCATTCTCTGAGAGATGGTTGTGTGTCAAAATCCCAGTAGATCAGCAGTCTTTGAAATACTCAGACCAGCCCGTCTGGCGCCAACAACCATGCCACGTTCAAAGCCACTTAAACCCCATTTCTTCTCCATTCTGATGCTCGGTTTGAACTTCAGCAAGTCGTCTCCACCACGTGATGCCTAAATGCATTGAGTTGCTGGCCACGCGATTGGCTGATTAGTGTTACCAAGCAAAGTGAACAGGTGTACCTAATAAAGTGGCCGGTGAGTGTATATTTATTATTACAGTATACAGTCCACTCCTCTGATAAACACTGGCTGGGCTTTTAGACGGATGTAGAGAGAGGATTTCTTGTATTGTGCAGCGTCCCGGGAGATGGAGATGTTGGCAGCGACACTCTCTCACACACACACACACACACAGTACACACTCCCCCTCCCATGTTTGCACATCATAGGGGGCGTCATCCCCATCCGTGCTCTGGCTGTGCTCCTGTGTGACTGGCCATGTTTGGCAGTCGGGACCCGAAATATGCAGACAACATAAATAATTCCTTTTTAGAACTTGCTGAAGAAGACACAGCAGAGGCGGCTGCAAGATAGAAGAAGAGGAGCGCCGAACTTATATACAGAGCGTTACAGCTGTGCTGTATACATCTCTATTATAAAGCGTTATATACAGAGCGTTACAGCTGTGCTGTATACATCTCTATTATAAAGCGTTATATACAGAGCGTTACAGCTGTGCTGTATACATCTCTATTATAAAGCGTTATATACAGAGCGTTACAGCTGTGCTGTACACATCTCTATTATAAAGCGTTATATACAGAGCGTTACAGCTGTGCTGTATACATCTCTATTATAAAGCGTTATATACAGAGCGTTACAGCTGTGCTGTATACATCTCTATTATAAAGCGTTATATACAGAGCGTTACAGCTGTGCTGTATACATCTCTATTATAAAGCGTTATATACAGAGCGTTACAGCTGTGCTGTATACATCTCTATTATAAAGCGTTATATACAGAGCGTTACAGCTGTGCTGTATACATCTCTATTATAAAGCATTATACACAGAGCGTTACAGCTGTGCTGTATACATCTCTATTATAAAGCATTATATACAGAATGTTAGGCTGCGTACACACGATCGGTCCATCCGATGAGAATGGTCTGATGGACCGTTTTCATCGGTCCAAACCGATCGTGTGTGGGTGCCATCGGTTAGTTTTCCTTCGGTCAAAAAAATAGGAACTTGCTTTAAAATTGAACCGATAGACGCCTAACCGATAGGTCAAAACCGATCGTTGGTATGCAAAAGCATTGGTTAAAAATCCGCGCATGCTCAGAATCAAGTCGACGCATGCTTGGAAGCATTGAGCCTAGGTTCACACTGCTGCGAATTCAAAATTGCGGTAAAATGCACGATTTTACCGCGATTTCGCGGCCGCGATTTTGCCGCGATTTCGGCCGCAATTTAATGTAAATCGCGGCCCGAAATCGCAAAAAGTAGTACAGGAACTACTTTTTGAAATCGCAGATGCGGCGTCGCACTGATTAGGACAGTGCCATTGCCGACAATTGCCGCCGATTTGAGATGCGATTTGACATGTCAAATCGCATCTCAAATCGTTCCAAATCGTACCCAGTGTGAACCAGGGCTGAACTTCATTTTTTTACAGCACGTCGTTGTGTTTTACGTCATCGCGTTCTGACACAATCAGTTATTTAACCGGTGGTGTGTAGGCGCGACGGACCAGTCAGCCAGCTTCATCGGTTAACCGATGACAACGGTCCTTCGGACCATTCTCATCGGATGGACTGATCGTGTGTACACGGCCTAACAGTTTTTTTTATATATATCTTAGGCCTTGTACACACGAGGAGACATGTCCGATGAAAACGGTCCGCGGACCGTTTTCATCGGACATGTCTCCTGGGAGCTTTTGGTCTAATGTGTGTACACACCATCAGACCAAAATCCCCGCGGACAGAGAACGCGGTGACGTAGAAGACACCGACGTTCTCAAACACGGAAGTGCAATGCTTCCACGCATGCGTCGAATCAATTCAACGCATGCGCAGGATTTCGGTCCGCTGGTTAGACGTACTAACCAGCGGACATGTCCAACGGACAGGTTTCCAGCGGACAAGTTTTTTAGCATGCTAAGAAACTTTTATCCGCTGGAAACCTGTCCGCTAGGCCAGGAAACCTGTCTGATAGGCCGTACACACAACCGAACATGTCCGATGAAACTGGTCCGCGGACCAGTTTCATCGGACATGTTCGGTCGTGTGTACGGGGCCTTAGAGAGTGTTACAGCTGTGTCGTATACATCTTCTGCGTATAGTGTTATATACAGAGTGTTAACCACTTCAGCCCTGAAAGAATTTACCCCCTTCCTGACCGGAGCACTTTTTGCAGTTCGGCACTGTGTAGTTTTAACTGACAATTGCGCAGTCGTGCGACGTTGCACCCAAACAAAATTGACGTCCTTTTTTTTTCTGTGTAAATGGCACTGTCAGGGAAGGGGTTAACACTAGGGGGCACTCAAGGGGTTAAATGTGTCCCATGGGGAGGGGTTTCTAACTGTGGGGGGAGGGGACTGACTAGAGGAGGAGACAGATTGCTGTTCCTAATCACTAGGAACAGCAGATCTCTCTCTACTCCTCTGTCATAACAGGGATCTGTCTGTTTAAATTGGCAGATCCTCATTCTGGCTCTTTTTCCTACGATCGCAGGTGGCCGGCGGACATGATGGACGCCGGGCACCCGCAACGGGTCCCCCGCCATGCAGCGGGTCCGTGCCGGTGACTTGTCGTTAAGGTTCCCCTATCGAGATGGTAACTGTAAGGACTGCGCAGGCGCAATCCTTGCCGACGGAAATCTCCGAACCTCGGCCGGCATCCAGGCTCATTTCTTAACATCCCCGTGGATTGGAGGATGTTAAAAAAAGAGCCAGGAGGCCGAGCGAGCGGAGCGAGCCGTTCGAGCGAAGCGAGGACGTGAGGCCGACTGGCCACTTTCCTAAAATTCCACGTCGCCCTGGATGCCGGCCGGGGTTCGGAGATTTCCGTCGGCAAGGATTGCACCTGCGAAGTCCTTACAGGAACCATCTCAATAGCCGGAACCACATCGTCAGATCACCGGCTATGGTATTTTTAAAGGAGACGACGTACAGCTACGGCCATTTGCAAAAACGTGTCGATCTGCTGCCATAAAATGACAGCGGCTGGTCGGCAAGTAGTTAAATGATAGAGACAGAATATCAACCAAAAATCCAGAAAAAACACACAATTCTAATTTTATAAATTGAGTTGCAGTTCAGTAAATAAAATAAGTATTTGGATCCCTACCAACCAACAATAATTCTGGCTCCCACAGACTGGCTACAGTATGTTCTCATGTGGTACACAGATTAGTCCTGTCAATGTAAGAAGGAGCTCCTAACGACAACTCGTTATGTATATAAAAGACACCTGTCCACAGAATCTCTTTCTTCCATTCAAATCTTACTATCATGGGCAACACCAAAGAGCTGTCAAAAGGACGCCGGGGACAAGATTGTAGACCTGCACAAGGCTGGAATGGGCTACAAGACCATCGTCAAGAATCTTGGTGAGCAGGAGACAACTGTTGGATTGATTATTTGCAATTGGAAGAAATACAAAATAACCATCAATCGCCCTCGGTCTGGAGCTCCATGCAAGATTGTGCCTCATGGGGTGAGGATGATCATGAGAAAAGTGAGGGATCAGCCCAGAACTACACGGGAGGAGCTTGTGAATGATCTGAAGGTAGTTGGGCCCACAGTCACCAAACAAACCATTGGTAACACAATACACCGCCATGGACTGAAATCCTGCAGCGCCAGCAAGCTCCCTCTCCTCATGAAGACACCTGTACAGGACCCTCTGAAGTTTGCCAATGAACATCTAAATAATTCAGAGAAGGATTGGGAGAAAGTTCTGTGGTCAGATGAGACCAAAACTGAGCTCTAACTCATTAACTCGACTCACTGTGTTTGGAGGAAGAACAATTCAGACTATGACCCTAATAACACCATCCCTACAGTCAAGCGCGGAGGTGGAAACATTGTGCTTTGGGGCCGTTTCACTGCTAAAGGTACAGTCCGACTTTGCCATATTTTACACATGGGCCGAATGTTGGCCGGTATCGGTCAGTTCAATAGAAACCGGCCGAGATTTGGCTTAGGTTTCGGGTCAAAGACAGAATCAGGGATGGGTCAAGATCAGAGTGATGGTTAGGTTGGGTTAGGGTCAGGGGTGTGTTCAGCTCATAGTATCAGGGTTAGGTTCAGGTTGTCAGCATCACAGATTGGAATGGGTTGAAATCATGGTTGATGTTAGGGTTTGGGTTATGGTTAAGATCAGGGCTTGGTTAGGGTCAGGGTTATGGTAAGGTTACGTTAGGGTCAGTATTAGGACAAACATTGGTTAAAGGCTAGGAGTTGGGTTAAAGGTCATGTTCCACATCAAGTAGCAAGAGAAAGGCAATACTAGCCGTGGGTAAGTGTGCTGCACACTCCAAATGATAATGAAAAGGATAGGTACCCCAGGGGGCTTTGTATTGCAGCAAGGAATAATACTGTTTTGTTTTTTTTTGTCAAAAACTAAGGGCCAGATCCACAGAGCAAGTACGCCGGCGTATTCTACTGATACGCCGGCGTACTTTCAAATTTCCCGCGTTGTACCGTTGTTTTGAATCCTCAAAACAAGATACGACGGCTTCTGGGTTAGATCCGACAGGTGTACGTCTTCGTACGCCTTCGGATCTAAGATGCAATACTTCGGCGTCCGCTGGGTGGCGTTTCCCGCGTCGGGTATGCAAATTAGCGATTTACGACGATCCACGAACGTACGCGCGGCCGTCGCATTTTCTAACGTCGTCTGTAGTCGGCTTTTTCCGGCGTATAGTTAAAGCTGGTATTTTGCGGCGTATAGATAGAATTGCCATGTTAAAGCGGGAGTTCACCCAATTCCTTTTTTTTTTCCCCTTAGATTCCTGCTTGTTTTGTCTAGGGGAATCGGCTATTTGTTTTAAAATATGATCCGTACTTACCCGTTTTCGAGATGCATCTTCTTCCGTCGCTTCCGGGTATGGGTCTTCGGGAGCGGGCGTTCCTTCTTGATTGACAGTCTTCCGAGAGGCTTCCGATGGTCGCATCCATCGCGTCACTAGTAGCCGAAAGAAGCCGAACGTCGGTGCGGCTCTATACTGCGACTGCGCACTGACGTTCGGCTTCTTTCGGAAAATCGTGACGCGATGGATGCGACCGTCGGAAGCCTCTCGGAAGACTGTCAATCAAGAAGGAACGCCCAGTCCCGCAGCCCATACCCGGAAGCGGCGGAGAAGATGCATCTCGTAAACGGGTAAGTACGGATCATATTTTAAAACAAATAGCCGATTCCCCTAGACAAAACGAGCAGGAATCTAAGGGGAAAATGTGTAAGGTATGGGTGAACCTCCGCTTTAAGTATGGCCGTCGTTCGCGCGGAGAGCTCCAGCCTTACGCTGGTCCCCCTCCAGACCCTTAATTTCTGCTTTCAAGCAGTGCATCCAGCTTCTTCCCAACAGCAGCATAAGGAAAGGGGGGTGCACTGTGATGTAATGGAGAGTTGGGGACTCAACTTCTGATGGTGGGGTGGCTCTTGACATCTAATGTAAGGGGAGGGGATGCTCTGGACATCTAATCTTACAGATACAACCGGTCCTTTTGAGGGCAATCATAATGCTGATGCGGCCCATGATGAAATTGAGTTTGACACCCCTGGTCTATGATATACACCAGAAATCATCTTCCATGGGTCAGTTGCCCTCAGGGGTTAGGTGGAGTGCTGAGCAGACTTTAACCCGCTGTTGATGATTCTGTACAATCCAGATGACATTGAGCGATAGCAGTGTGCAGATAGCGGCTGTCTACATGTACGTATGTTGTGTGTGTGACTGCAACCATTTATAATCCTCTGCACGCTGGGCCGTGTCCAGAATGTTAATGAGCTCATACATGAATGATGAGGCTCTGCAGTGTCACTGGAGGAATTTCCACTGGAGAAGAGCAGCATAAACCATTTACCGATCAGTGCTGCTTCTTCATGAGGACTGTTTGTGAATTGTCCAAATATCCTCCGAGCTTCTAGCTGGGCCAATCTAGAATCATTGAAGAGTGACAGCAGAAAAAGACCACACAGACCATTGGGCCAGATTCAGAAAGACTTACGACGGGCGTATCAGTACATACACCGTCGTAAGTCCTAATCTGAGCCCGCGCAAATTTAAGCATATGCTCATAATGACATACGCTTAAATGTTGCCAAGATACGACCGTCGTAAGGCACTTACACCGTCGTATCTTAGATGCATATTTACGCTGGCCGCTAGGTGGCGTTCCCGTTGTTAAATGTGCAAATACGCCGATTCACGAACGTACGCCAGGCCGGCGTATCTGTTTACGTCGTTTGCGTAAGACTTATGCCGCGTACACACCATCACTTTATGTGATGAAAAAAAATGACGTTTTTAAAAACGTCACTTTAATTGACCGTGTGTGGGGGAAAACGTCGTTTTATGTCTTTTAAAAAACGACCAAAAAAAATTGAAGCATGCTTCAATTTTATGTGTCGTTTTTCAAAACGTCAACTTTTACTTCACAGAAATTGACCGTGTGTAGCAAAAACGTCGTTTAAAACGACGTTTTTTCACCCGCGCATGCCCAGAAGCTACTTATGAAGCGAGCTTCAATGGAAAAACGTGGTGAACGTAACCTCGCTTTGCTAGAACATTGTGAGAAAAACGATGGTGTGTAGGCAACTTCGTCTTTGAAAATTGAAGTTTCAAAAACGTCATTTTTTACTTCACAGAAAATGTCGTTTTTTTTCATCACATAAAGTGATGGTGTGTACGGGGCATTACGCCCGGCGTAACGTTACCCCTGCGGTGACGTACAAGACGTATGACGGTCCTATTAAAGGGAGTATCAATGCCAGTCGTGTTAGTAGAAGTTTGGTGAGAGACAATTCGTGCTTTTCAGCCTCGTGCTTTTCAGTCCGTTACAGCGTGACGAGTGTGCTATCTCCATTACGAACGCTAGTTTTACCAGACCGAGTGCTTCCGTTTCGTACTTGATTCAGGGCATGCGTGGAATTGTGGGCGTCGGGATTGTCCACACACGATCGTAAATTTTCGAGAACGGATTTTGTTGTCAGAAAATTTGAGAACCAGCTCTCAAATTTTTGTTGTCGGAAATTCCGACAGCAAATGTCCGCTGGAGCCTACACACGGTCACATCACACTATGGACGCCGAGTGTATGACACGGGAGCACTCCCGCAAGGTAACCCCCTTGGGAGAGAGCTTCCCAGAGGGGGTTATCTAATGCGGGGAGGAGCCGGTGGGACCCCAGAAGGGGATGATCGGGGCCACTCTGTGCAAAACGAACTGCACAGTGGAGGTAAGGATGATACTTGAAAACTTGAACCTTTAATATCACTTCTTTAGGGCCCCAGGTTACGGTAGGTCATAGTTCTGGGACTCCACCAGGAATACTGGCCCACACCTAGCTGGGGAGATGTACGATGCCTTGTGTAGTACGGAAAGGGGGGGGGGGGGGTAATTGTATAGGACGCCCTGTGTCTAATAACAGATCTCCTTCAGTGTAAGCTCTGGTGGGGTTCCTCCACCCCTAGAGACACATATCGAGCCAGTCTGGGGAACATTTCCATCAGGCGCCTGTGCTGTAGCTTTCTAATCAAATGAGGTGCACGTGCATAAATATGATACATTTTGTGATCTGTCTGCAGTTTTAAGGGCTCACTTATCTCATCGGTATGATTAGCCGATTCAGCAGAATCAACCCTCTTACATTATCCCAGACAAAGAACAGAGGAAAATGTTGGACGCGTCTTCTGGTTCCCGTCACCCAGGGCGGCACTCTTCGAATTCCCCGATGACAAAATCAAGCCCAAAAAAATAAGCACCTTTCACTTGTGTCTGCTCTCATTGGGTGTTTGGCAAAAGAGCTGACAATTCATTTAGAGCAAAGGCTTCAAACCTTCCCGATGCTACTTTATTTCTGAAGGTACCCAGATCATTGATGATCTCTATATGTGATCAATGATGTCACCAGGAGGCCCCACCCCTTTGTTTATATCAGCCGTTATCCGCCAAACCTTGGCTTTTTTTCTTTCGGCGGGTCAACTTTGGACTGCTGAATGACATGATTGACAATGAATGTGAAACGGTGTCTGTGTGTTTATTTACTCTTTACGTTTTCTTTTGTGAATGCTTAGGGGTACTGTGAACCCCATATTCATATGAGGGTTGGGGGGCTTCCTGTCCCCTACTTGTAGGCCCCCACAACAACATGACCAAGGTTGTATGGAAGAGGCCCTTGTCCTCATCAACAGGGTAACAAGGTGCTGTGCTTTGCCAGGGGGGTACCCCCTGGCAAGGTACCCCCACCATGTTGAGGGCACTGTGTCTGTAGCTGTGTCTGTAGCTTCTGACTTTTAATAATAGAACGCTTACCTGTCCAGGGATCCAGCGCTGTCCTCACACGAGCCAGCTATTCGACCATCCAGGCGCCGGCATGTTTTCTTTGGGATCCCGGCTGTAACTGTTTGCGGCTTCACAGTCGGCTTCCTACTGCACATGTGCGAGCCGCGCTGCACTTTGTGACTGGTCCCACAGCTTTCTGGGACCTGCAGGGGAAGGGGGGGCAAACTTACACTCAGATCGCCGTCAAAACCAGGTACCCCCTCCCAAATAAAAAATAAGTTCCAAAACATAAAGAGTTGGGGTAGGGGAGTGAGGAACAGAGGTTAAAATAAATATTCTAGGGGCAGATCTGATTAGTGCAGGATGCAGTAATAAGCGGACAAGTAGTTTTGAGCCCTGCAGGGGTGAATATAAACAATCTAGGAGGTGGATCTGATTAGTGCAGGGTGCAGTAATAAGCGGACAAGTAGTTTTGAGCCCTGCAGGGGTGGATATAAACAATCTAGGGGGTGGATCTGATTAGTGCAGGGTGCAGTAATAAGCGGAGAGGCAGTGTTGAGCCCTGCAGGGGTGGATATAAACACTCTAGGGGGTGGATCTGATTAGTGCAGGGTTAAATAATAAGCAGAGAGGCAGTGTTGAACCCTGAAGGGGAGCATATAAACAATCCGGGGGGTGGATCTGATTAGTGCAGAGTGCAGTAATAAGTGGAGAGGCAGTGGTGAGCCCTGCAGGGGCAGATATAAACAATCTAGGGGGTGGATCTGATTAGTACCGAGTGCAGCAAGGAGCAGAGTGGCAGTGGTGCCCCCCTTTAGGGGCAGATATAAACATTCTAGAGGCAGATCTTGTAAGTGAGGGGTGCAATAAGCAGTGGAGAGGATCCTGCATCTCATGCGGCACACAAGAAATACAAAAGTCACAATTTATATCCAGCACGAAGGCTGTACATTTACATAACACACTGGGATTATCACACACACACTGGGTGTCAAGTATTAACAGCTATGCTAAGAAAACCTAATAATTCTATTATCTGATGAATATTCAGATTTTGGCACGTGGATGTAACAGATCCTACAGATCCAGAACAGCAAAAAAACAACAGAGAAGACCGCTGAGATACAACAGACTCACTTTCTGTACAGATAATTTACCCCACTACATATCAACATACAGCAGAGTCTCCCCCCTGTTCTCTCCCCATCTCTGTACTCCTTCCTTGGCAGTCACAGTACGGTGTTGGTGTATGCGGTGTGGTGGTCACAATATGGTGTTAGTGTGAGCGGTGTGGATGGTCACAGTACGGTGTTGGTGTATGCGGTGTGGTGGTCACAGTACGGTGTCGGTGTGGGGGTCACAGTATAGTTTCAGTGTGAGCGGTGTGGTGGTCACAGTACGGTGTCGGTGTGGGGGTCACAGTATAGTGTAAGTGTGAGTGGTGTGGTGGTCACAGTACGGTGTTGGTGTATGCGGTGTGGTGGTCACAGTACGGTGTCAGTGTGAGCGGTGTGGTGGTCACAGTACGGTGTCAGTGTGAGCGGTGTGGTGGTCACAGTACGGTGTCAGTGTGAGCGGTGTGGTGGTCACAGTACGGTGTCAGTGTGAGCGGTGTGGTGGTCACAGTACGGTGTCAGTGTGAGCGGTGTGGTGGTCACAGTACGGTGTCAGTGTGAGCGGTGTGGTGGTCACAGTATGGTGTCAGTGTGAGCGGTGTGGTGATCACAGTACGGTGTTGGTGTAAAATAGCTGTACAAAATACCAAGCCACGGACTCTGATTTGAAGCACCTGTGCAAGATAAAGGAAAACCTGCAAACATGGCCTGTTGGGGGTACTTAAGGACAGGATTGAGAAGCACTGCTGTACAGTATGAGCGGTGTACCAGTCACAATCAATCACCAAGTCGTGAGCAGTTGGGGGGCATTGGACTCCGCACACAATTCACTCATTTGCACCTCCAGTAATATGAAGATGGCGGAGTGAGGAGTGAATGGGGCTCAGTCAGCGGCGTCTGTTATAGACGGGCGGATTGAATGTCCTTTGTGAGTCTCTGGCTTGTCTTTCACTTGCGTTCTCTTCCATTGTTCACATGGCTGAAATGAACGGGATTGAGTTACAGCGACGGGTGGAGGTGTAAGGTGTACAGCTCTGTCATCACCTCCCCAAATAATATTCAGCGTCGTATTAACGCTTCCCTGCCTGGAGCCGTTATGTGTTTTCTCACAACTTTACTAAGTCCTGTACTGTGCCCCAGAGCTCAGAGGCTTTGTAGAGCTTTGGGTGGGATAAAGCCTCCCTTACAGCTTCAATCCCCCTTCTGATCCTCTATTGTACCCCAATCCACCTATACTTCTCTATTTTACCCCAATCCCCCTGTCCTATTGTACCCCAATCCACCTATATTTCTCTATTGTACCCCAATCCCCCTTCTGATCCTCTATTGTACCCCAATCCACCTATATTTCTCTATTTTACCCCAATCCCCCCTGACCCCAGTCCCCCCTGTGTCCTTGTATGTACCCCAAGTCCTTCCTCTGTTCTTCTATTGTACCCAAATCCTTTATCTGCCCCTCTCTATTCCTTTATTGTACCCCAACTTCTCCTCTGTCTTTCTATTTTAACCCACCCTTTTTTATCCCTCTACTGTACCCCAACCTTCCCTATATTCCTATATTATACCACCCCCTCCCCTGCCCTTCAACTGTACCCCAGTCCCTATGTTGTCCATTGTACCCCAATTCTCCATCTGGTACTCTATGGTACCCCAAACTCCTACCCATTCTTCTGCTTTTACCACATTTCTTCTGTGTCCCTCTAATTTACCCAACACCCTCTATCCTCTATTATTCCCCAATACCCCATCTGTCCCTCTATTCTACCCCACCAACCCTCTACTGTATCCCAATCCACCCCCTATTGTACCTCAATCTTCCATCCGCCCCTCTACTGTACCCCATCCCCCTTTCTACTTTATTGTACACCAAAATTCCCTTTATTTCTCTACTGTACCCCAATACACCCTCTATTGTACCTCAATCTTCCATCTGCCCCTCTACTGTACCTCCATCCCCCCTTTAATTTTCTATCATACCCCAGTCTGACCTATGCCCCTCTTCTGTACCCCAATCTCCCCTTTACTCCTTTATTGTACTCCAAATCCCTCCTTTATTTCTCTACTGTATCCCAATTCACCCTCTATTGATCTTCCATCTGCCCCTCTACTGTACCTCCATCCCCCCTTTAATTTTCTATCATACCCCAGTCTGACCTATGCCCCTCTACTGTACCCCAATCTCCCCTTTACTCCTTTATTGTACCCCAAATTCCCTCTTTATTTCTCTACTGTACCACAATCCCTCCTTTACTCCTTTAATGTACACCAAATTCCCTCTCTCTTCTGTACCCCAATCCCCCCTCTTGTTTCTCTATTGTATACCAATCCCCCCTCTACTTCTCTATTGTCCCCATATTCCTGCTCTGTCCCTCTATTGTATCCTCCTCTAGGGGAGCATGTGACAGGGAGTGACCATTTACTCACCATGATCAGATGCAGAGGCCCCATTAACTCCTTTTCCTGAATGGTGCGTACAGACACATTTGTATATCATTGGGAGGGGTCTAAAGAAGCGTGGGTAAACAAAACCTTATATTACTCTTTTCTCGGTCAAGATTGCATAACCCACAGAGTGCAGGGGTCAGGAGTAAATAATGAACAAAGCGTAGAGGTCATGAGTAAGTTATGCACAGGGTGTTGTTCATGCGTAAATAATGCACATAATGCAGAAGTCAGGAGTAAGTAATGCACAGAGTGTAGAGGTCAGGAGTAAACAATGCACAGAGTGTAGAGGTCAGAAGTAAACAATGCACAGAGTGTAGAGGTCAGGAGTAATTAATGCACAAAGTGTAGAGGTCAGGATTAAATAACACACAGGGTGGCTCCAAAAAATGTTGCCAGGCAGATTATCCAGCCTGCGGGTTGGAGTAAGTAATGCAAAGAGTGTAGAGATCAGGAGTAAGTAATGCACAAAATGCAGAGGTCAGGAATAAGTAATGCAGAAGTCAGTTGTAAGTAATACAAAGAGTGTAGCAGTCAGGAGTAAGTAATGCACAAAGTGCAGAGGTCAGGATTAAAAAATACACAGAGTGCCTCCAAAAAAACTTGCTAGGCAGATTATCCAGCCTGCGGGCTGGAGTAAGTAATGCAAAAATTTAGAGGCCAGGAGTAAATAATGCACAATATACTACTATTACTTACTCCTGACCTCTACATTTTTTGCATTACTTACTCCAGCCCGCAGGCTGGATAATCAGCCTGGCACTCTTGCATGTGGCCAGAGGTGAGGGGGCGCCAGAGAGACTTGTCACTGGCGCCCCCGCACCCCTGGCCAAATACGGTACTGCACACCGCAGAGGCTTGAATCCTGCTCGATTTGCGCAAGATCAGCAGCACATCTTTTCCAATTGATCTCTTCTGATAGGAATAATTGATCCATAGTGGACATCCCCCTTGATGGATCTGCCGCACACAGTGACGTAGATTTTGATTGATCATAAGCTACTTACAATCATAAGTTATCGATCGCCTCTCTGTTTCCATCATGTAATCTCATTATCAAAATACGATCATGCTCGTGAACGAAGTATCTCAGTTCTACTGATCGATGCAAAACAAAAAATCGATAATCCTCTGCCCAGACCGATCAACTCAAGTGTGATCAAATCCTGTCGGAAGCGAGTTTAAAAATCGATCAGAAGGGGAGTTCAGGCCGATTGTTTACGGATTCAGGATACAGTTGTCTAAAAACCGAAATGGACAGTTTTAAAAAAAATGAATTTTTTTTTTTTTATAAATAATTGTATTATATTTGACTTTTTAATTAATATTATGAATTGAAATTAATTTGAATGTATTTTCGGCCATTATCAGCACCTTTCTTTTTAATCGCCAAAATATTGATAACCCTATTTTCGTACGATCGTTTTCGGCGGCCAATATACCGGTACAATCCTATTTACCTTATTTATGTATTTGTTCGTTTTGGTTGTATTGGACATTGATCGGATAAAATAATTTGTCGCGCGTGCGGTCTCCGCACCTTGATGGGGTCAGTTAGGGGCGTGTTTTGCTGAAAGTTCGGCCTTTAACCCCTTGCCGACCAGCACACGGCTATTTACGTCGGCACAATGGCACGGCTGGGCAAATGGGCGTACCTGTACGTCCCCTTTAAATCGCGGCATAGTGGGCACGCACACGCGCCCGCCCGCTGCGTACTCCGTGAGCGTGCCCACGAGTCTTGCAGACTCAATGTCTGCCAGGGGCCCGCGATCTTGTCACGGAGCGGCCTACGTAAACAAGGCATTTCCCTGTTCTGCCTAGCAACATGACAGGGATCTACTGCTCCCTGTCATCAGGGGCAGTGATCTCTGTCATGTTCTAGTGAGACCAGCAGTTAGAATCACTCCCTAGGACACACTTAACCCCTTAATCATAAATAAAGGAAGAGCTGCGCCAATAGAAGTTAATTTTGAATCAGTCCTCAAGGAAGTAACTGATGATATGTAGCAATCCCAAAAGTGACTAATGGTGCCAACATATCGTAAAAAGAAAAAAAAGTCACAGAAAGACCATAGATTGTACAAGTCCAAAAGTCCAATCAGGTAACACCATCAGTGCTTGCAAACCCAAGTGCCCACCACCGTAGATAAATTGGCCGCTTACCAAAAATAAGCCAAAAAGTCCAGTCGGCTATGACCTACCTGCGGCATTTAGCTTGTGTACTGTGTACGATGGACCTTGGACCCAATGCGGACACCCTGGACACTGCTCCGGTAAACCGTATACTCGTATGCTGTATTACAAGCAATATGGATCAAAAAAGGGAGAGGACCATAGGGTGATATCGTCTAGCAAACATCTATTAATAAAAGGTATCATACTTACATTAAAAGCATAGAAAAAAGTGCTGGCAGGCAAATGCAGAAGCCCTTCCTCGAACGAGCTGCGATGTGACGTCACTGCGTGCCACCAGACGCGTTTTGTCACATCTGACGTTCTCAATGGAAAAAAAAATTTTTTTGTTTTTCAAAATTGGCGTTCTTTTTTTGTTTATAGCGCAAAAAGTAAAGAGGTGAATAATTACCACCAAAAGAAAGCTTTATTTGTGGGGAAAAAGGGATGTCAATTTTGTTGGGGTACAGCGTCCCACAACCGCGCAATTGTCAGTTAAAGCGACGCAGTGCCAAAATGGCCCGTCATTTAGGGGGGAAAATCTTCCGGTGTGCAAGTGGTTAACTGACCAAAAATGCAGCAAGCAAGGTTTTTATCACAACAACAGAAGCGCAACGGACCAGTGTGAAGACATTTTATCGTGAGCTTTTCTCGCGCTAAAGATGCCGATAATGGCCGACAATAAATTCACAATCATTTGAATTCATGATATTAATTAAAACGTCTAATAAAATACAAAAATATATATATTTTTTAAAACGTCAATTTCGCTTTCGGCTTCGGCCAACATCCTAAATTCTTGGTTTTGGTACCAAAATGTCCATTTCCGTGCACAACTAGTGTTGGATTAGTGGGTTTCCAATGATATGTATGACAACGATGGGGTCAGTTAGTGGTGTGTTGGATATTGGTGGGTTTCCAATGATTTGTATGACCACGAGGGGGTCAGTTAGGGGTGTGTTGGATATTAGTGGGTTTCCAGTGATATGTATTACCACAATGGGGTCAGTTAGGGGTGTGTTGGATATTAGTGGGTTTCCAATGATATGTATGATCACGATGGGGTCAGTTAGGGGTGTGTTGGGTATTAGTGGGTTTCCAATGATATGTATGATCACGATGGGGTCAGTTGGATATTAATGGGTTTCCAATGATATGTATGACCACGATGGGGTCAGTTAGGGGTGTGTTGGATATTAGTGGGTTTCCAATGATATGTATGACAACGATGGGGTCAGTTAGTGGTGTGTTGGATATTGGTGGGTTTCCAATGATATGTATGACCACGATGGGGTCAGTTAGGGGTGTGTTGGATATTGGTGGGTTTCCAATGATATGTATGATGACCACGATGGAGTCAGTTAGGGGTGTGTTGGATATTGGCGGGTTTCCAATGATATGTATGACCACGATGGGGTCAGTTAGGGGTGTGTTGGATATTGGTGGGTTTCCAATGATTTGTATGATGACCACGGTGGGGTAAGTTAGGGGTGTGTTGGATATTAGTGGGTTTCCAACTATATGTATGACCACAATGGGGTCAGTTAGGGGTGTGTTGGATATTGGTGGGTTTCCAATGATATGTATGACCACGATGGGGTCAGTTAGGGGTGTGTTGGATATTAGTGGGTTTCCAATGATATGTATGACCACCATGGGGGTCAGTTAGGGGTGTGTTTATTTATTAGTGGGTTTCCATTGATATGTATGATGACCACGATGGGGTCAGTTAGGGGTGTGTTGGATATTGGTGGGTTTTCAATGATATGTATGACCACAATGGGGTCAGTTGGGGGTGTGTTGGGTATTAGTGGGTTTCCAGTGATATGTATGACCACGATGGGGTCAGTTAGGGGTGTGTTGGGTATTAGTGGGTTTCCAATGATATGTATGACAACGATGGGGTCAGTTAGTGGTGTGTTGGATATTGGTGGGTTTCCAATGATATGTATGACCACGGTGGGGTCAGTTAGGGGTGTGTTGGATATTGGTGGGTTTCCAATGATATGTATGATGACCACGATGGAGTCAGTTAGGGGTGTGTTGGATATTGGCGGGTTTCCAATGATATGTATGACCACGATGGGGTCAGTTAGGGGTGTGTTGGATATTGGTGGGTTTCCAATGATTTGTATGATGACCACGGTGGGGTAAGTTAGGGGTGTGTTGGATATTAGTGGGTTTCCAACTATATGTATGACCACAATGGGGTCAGTTAGGGGTGTGTTGGATATTGGTGGGTTTCCAATGATATGTATGACCACAATGGGGTCAGTTAGGGGTGTGTTGGATATTAGTGGGTTTCCAATGATATGTATGACCACCATGGGGGTCAGTTAGGGGTGTGTTTATTTATTAGTGGGTTTCCATTGATATGTATGATGACCACGATGGGGTCAGTTAGGGGTGTGTTGGATATTGGTGGGTTTTCAATGATATGTATGACCACAATGGGGTCAGTTGGGGGTGTGTTGGGTATTAGTGGGTTTCCAGTGATATGTATGACCACGATGGGGTCAGTTAGGGGTGTGTTGGGTATTAGTGGGTTTCCAATGATATGTATGACAACGATGGGGTCAGGTTAGTGGTGTGTTGGATATTGGTGGGTTTCCAATGATATGTATGACCACGGTGGGGTCAGTTAGGGGTGTGTTGGATATTGGTGGGTTTCCAATGATATGTATGATGACCACGATGGAGTCAGTTAGGGGTGTGTTGGATATTGGCGGGTTTCCAATGATATGTATGACCACAATGGGGTCAGTTAGGGGTGTGTTGGATATTGGTGGGTTTCCAATGATTTGTATGATGACCACGGTGGGGTAAGTTAGGGGTGTGTTGGATATTAGTGGGTTTCCAACTATATGTATGACCACGATGGGGTCAGTTAGGGGTGTGTTGGATATTGGTGGGTTTCCAATGATATGTATGACCACGATGGGGTCAGTTAGGGGTGTGTTGGATATTAGTGGGTTTCCAATGATATGTATGACCACGATGGGGTCAGTTAGGGGTGTGTTGGATATTAGTGGGTTTCCAATGATATGTATGACCACCATGGGGTCAGTTAGGGGTGTGTTTATTTATTAGTGGGTTTCCATTGATATGTATGATGACCACGATGGGGTCAGTTAGGGGTGTGTTGGATATTGGTGGGTTTTCAATGATATGTATGACCACAATGGGGTCAGTTGGGGGTGTGTTGGGTATTAGTGGGTTTCCAGTGATATGTATGACCACGATGGGGTCAGTTAGGGGTGTGTTGGATATTAGTGGGTTTCCAATAATATGTATGATCCTGTGTGCATATGCATACCAATATAACATTTCCTATCAGAGGGGGATCGGGGGGGCCATGTCACAGACGGCCTCCCATGGGTGACACACAGGTTTACACACATCAGCAATGGAAGCGATTCCCGGAACCGTAATCCGCCGCTCTGCCCGTAAATCACATCAGGGATGTTTATTGCTAATGGGAGGGCAGAGATCATCACCGTCCCTATATTCCTCACATGTGATGGAAATGTCAGATTTGGCTCCACTAAAGTCCTGGATATTCAATGAAATTAATGCAAAGAACGGTGATGGTTTTACTGTGATTTACAGCACGGTGGCCAATCAGCTGTCAGACCGGTGGGACAAGAACTGTGATTGGTTGCTCGGTGTTGTCGGATAAGTCGGGAAGCACTTTGAATTCGCTCATTACCACCTTGTGTTCCTTATCTCAGAGGAGTTATTGTGACCCAATGAGAAACGTATCTGCATTGCCAGACCGGACCACCGTCCATGACCAGCGGGGCCGCGCGGACAGGAACAGCGAACAAAGCCTAAAAGGCAGTTCCAGCCACATAAATAAACCATTCATTCATGCAACCAGAATATCTCAGAATGAGCTCTTAGGCTGCATTCACACCTTGGCGTACCTAATCGCGGCGTTTTGTCCCGCGAATTGCGGCGACAAATTGCGGCGTTTTGTACCGCGATTTGCGGCGACAAAACGCCGCGATTGTGAATGCAGCCTTACCCCAGGTCCACATCTCCTATGCCGAACGCCGAAGCCGCCTGAAAAAAGGGTCCGGGACTTGTTTTGAGCTTCAGGCGTGCGGCGTTCGGCGTGGAGATGTAAACCATCTCCATAGAGGGCAATGTAAAATCACTTCAGGCGTATATACGCCTAGGAGTGAACAGAGCCTAAATCATGTTTTTTTATTATTATTATTTTTTTTACATTACTTTAACAGTCCTGTAGGGGGGTGGGGGGTGTTTTGGTGATATATCAGGGGTCTAAATCATGGTGGATATAAATCAATGATTATTATTTATTTTTTTATCAAAAAAATTATTTTAATATTTTTTTTTTATTTAACCGCTTAAGCCCCGGACCATTTTGGTGGTCAATGACCAGGCCACTTGTGCGATTCGGCACTGCGTCGCTTCAACTGACCATTGCGCGATCGTGCGACGTGGCTCCCAAACAAAGTTGGCGCCCTTTTTTCCCCACAAATAGAGCTTTATTTTGGTGGTATTTGATCACCTCTGCGATTTCTATTTTTTGCGCTATAAAAAGAGAGCTTAAATTTTGAAAAAAAAATCTATATTTTTTCTTTTTTGCTATAATAAATATCCCCCAAAAATATATTAAAAAAAACATGTTTTTCTCAGGTTTAGGCCGATACATATTCTATATATTTTTGGTAAAAAAAATATTTAAAAAACGCAATAAGTGTTTATTGATTGGTTTGCGCAAACGTTATAGCGTCTACAAAATAGGGGATTGTTTTACGGCATTTTTATTAATAATTTTTTTTACTAGTAATGGCGGCGAACAGCGATTTTTATCATGACTGCGACATTATGACGGACACATCGGACACTTTTGACACCATTTTGGGACCATTGTAATTTTTACAGCGATCAGTGCTATAAAAATTCACTAATTTACTGTAAAAATTACACTGGCAGTGAAGGGGTTAACCACTAGGTGGCGCTGCAGGGGTTAAGTGTTCCCTAGGAAGTGATTCTTACTTTTAGGGGGCGTGGCTACACATGACACGATCACGGGGGAACGGTCATCAGTGACAGTGTCACTAGGCAGAATAGGGGAATGCCTTGTTTACAAAGGCCTTCCCCCGTTCTGCTCTTGCCGGGGTGCCAATCTGCCTGCCCGTTTCATTCTGCCGACGTAAATAGTCGTGGTTAAATGGATTTTTTTGATCTTTATCAAATTTATTTAAATAAAATGCTTTTGGAGTAAAAATCTATCGAAAGATAGTTTTCTTTTTAAGATACATTAATAACTTAGTTTATTCAGCATGAAATGGAGCTTAGTTATGTAGCACAAGGCTGTTTACACACACAGCTCCCGGTCCCCGCTCTGTAACGAGCGATTGCGTGTGCCCGGCCGGGCACGCGCACAGGTTTTGGGGGCGAGGGGGGGCGCGCGCACCCCTGGTAGCCTGCAAGAGAGCCGCCGTAGAGCTACGGGCTCTCGCGCAGGAGAGCCAACCTGCCGCCGTAGAATGACAGCGGCAGGCCGGCAAGCAGTTAACTGTGTCGTTTTGTGGCACTACATGTCCCAGCGATGCATGCCTTGAGATGCCGGGACACAGCCAGGCCTGCCGTGCAGATCATATAGATTTATTATTGAGTTAAAGGGCACAGCGCTCGCTGGGTTGGAGAGAACAAATAAATCCACATACCAGCCGGGTCTGAATTCGGATAGTCGGAGGGATGATGATTCAGTATATAATATATATAATCATCCCATCGCTCATCCTGCCCCTCCCCCCCTGATCTCCCCCCTGCTGTTATACTGACAGCGATGTCCGGCCTCTCTCTCACTCACCATACAGAAAGTCGTGATTAGATCCGGGGATCCAAAAATTCAGAAAGCCGACTGCTTATCCGGAATCTCCGGGCCAAATCCGGCAACTTCCCAGCTTATGCCGACCGTACACGTAGAGATCGGTGATAATCTGTTCCATCGATCTGAAGTGATCCACAAAAAACGCCAATGTCAATCGACTTGGCAGAGTTAACATGGGTCAAGAGTACAATGAAATGATAGATTTTCTCGATATAGAGCCCCCCCCCAAGTGTGGTCTCTGACATCACTAAAGTGCCACACATAATATTCAGTGATTACAATGGTCAGAGACTGCAGACATCCTACAGGAGATGGTCAGAGACTGCAGACATTATACAGGAGATGGTCAGAGACTGCAGACATCCTACAGGAGATGGTCAGAGACTGCAGACATTATACAGGAGATGGTCAGAGACTGCAGACATAGTACAAGAGATGATCAGAGACTGCAGACATGCTACAGGAGATGGTCAGAGACTGCAGACATGCTACAGGAGATGGTCAGAGACTGCAGACATGATACAGGAGATGATCAGAGATTGCAGATATAATACAGGAGATGGTCAGAGACTGCAGACATGATACCGGAGATGGTCAGAGACTGCAGACATGCTACAGGAGATGGCCAGAGACTGCAGACATAGTACAGGAGGTGGTCAGAGACTGTAGATATAATACAGGAGATGGTCAGAGACTGCAGACATAGTACAGGAGGTGGTCAGAGACTGTATAAATAATACAGGAGATGGTCAGACTGCAGACATTATACAGGAGATGGTCAGACTGCAGACATCTACAGGAGATTGTCAGAGACTGCGGACTTTCTATAGGAGATGGTCAGAGACTGCAGACATAGTACAGGAGATGGTCAGAGACTGCAGACATAGTACAGGAGATGGTCAGAGACTGCAGACATAGTACAGGAGACGGTCAGAGACTGCGGACTTCCTACAGGAGATGGTCAGAGACTTGGGTCGTGCTATAGGAGTTGTTGGACCCTGGGGACAAGGTTTAGGAGACAGTCCTAGACTGGAGACTGTTAGGCCCCGTACACACGGCCGAGGAACTCGACGTGCCAAGCACGTCGAGTTCCTCGTCGAGTTCTGGGATGAAGCCGCCGAGGAGCTCGGCGGGCCGCCTTCTCCCATAGAACAACGAGAAAATAGAGAACATGTTCTCTATTTTCTCGACGAGCTCCTCGGCGGCTCCATCGAGCCAAAAGTGTACAGACGACAGAGTTTCTCGGCAGAATCCGGGTTTTGACCGAGTTTCTCGGTGAATTCTGCCGAGAAACTCTGTCGTGTGTACGAGGCCTCAGAGATCACTGCCATTAGCCCTTTAAAAGCAATACATCCTCACGTTTGCTCTATAAATATTCCTGGGGCCACATGTGATTTTCCTCATTTCTATGAGGTCAGAGGATAAAATACATAAAAAGGGAAAAATAGACGGTCAACAAAAGAAAAAAAGTCAGATAGTGTGAGAGATATAAACCAAGGCATTTAAATAATGCAATCCTCTCTAAAGGAGATTTTCTCTTTCTGACCTCAGTAAGCTTCAAGTTAAGGAAATCACAGACTGCTATATGCGGTGGCCCCGGAGGGCCGCAGGTTGGGTGTCGGGGGAAGGGACGAACTTCAATTTCCCCGTTTATATTTAGTTAATTCACATTGAATGATCAGATTAATATGTGTGGGGGGGACCACCAGGAGGTCTCTGCAACTTTCCGAGTCTTGCTGGTCAGGGTGTTCTTATTTTTGTAATTGGCGCCCGTCCTCAGGGGGGAGTCCGGTGTGTATTGGGGGGTCCGGTGTGTATTGGGGGGGGGGGTCCGGTGTGTATTGGGGGGGGTCCGGTGTGTATTGGGGGGGTCCGGTGTGTATTGGGGGGGGGGGTCCGGTGTGTATTGGGGGGGTCTGGTTTGTATTGGGGGGTCCAGGGTGTATTAGGGGGGGGTCCAGTGTGTATTAGGAATGAGGGAGATACGTCGATTCACGAACGTACTTGCGCCCGGCGCATAATATACGCGGCTTGCGTAAGTCGTACGTCCGACGTAAAGTTATTCCCCGTATATGAGGCGCAACTCATGCTAAGGTATGGACCAGGGAACACAGCCGTTGTATTTTACGTTGTTTACGTAGTACGTGAATAGGGCTGGGCGTAGGTTACGTTCACGTCGTAGGCAGTGATCCGTCGTATCTTAGGGAGTAGTTTTGACGCGATTCTGAGCATGCGCACTGGGATACGTCCACGGGACGGCGCATGCGCCGTTCGTTTTAAGTACTTGTATGGCACTCGGACCATCATTTGCATGGGGTCACTCCTCATTAGCATGGCTCACGCCCACTTCCACCTACGCCGGCTTACGCCGAGGAAACCCAGCGTAGATTTATGAGCGAGTGGGAGCAAGTGCTTTGTGATTACTGTGCTTGCCTCTCTGCGCTGCGTCGGCGTAGCGTATATTGGATACGCTACGCCGGCATAAATATGCGCCGATGTATGTGAATCCGGGCCTCCATCTCTAAACCTAACCCTCCAATCATAACCCTCTATCCCTAGCACTACCCCTCTAACCTTAACCCTCCAACCATAACCTTTCAACTCTAAACTCTACCACTACCCTTCTAGCCCTAACACTACCCCTCTAACGCTAACCCTCCAACCATAATCCTCTAACCCTAACCCCTTACCTTCCAACAATAACCCCCTAAACCCTAACCCTCCAACCATAACCCTGTAACCCTAACCTTCCAACAATAGCCCCCTAACCCTCTAACTAACACTACCCCTCTTACCCTAACCTTCCAACCATAACCTTTTAACCCTAACCCCCAACTCTACCACTACCCCTCTAACCCTAACACTACCCCTCTAATGCTAACCCTTCAACCATAACCCTCTAACCCCCTAAGCTTCCGACAATAACCCCCTAACCCTCCAACTAACGCTACCCCTCTAACCCTAGCCCTCCAACCATAACTTTTTAACCCTAACCCCTAACTCTACCACTACCCTTCTAACGCTAACCCTCCAACCATAACCCTTAAACCCTAACCCCTTAACTTTCCAACAATAACCCCCTAACCCTCTAACTAACACTACCCCTCTAACCCTAGCCTTTTAACCCTAACCCCACCACTACCCCTCTAACCCTAACCCTCCAACCATACCCCTCTAACCCCCTAACGTTTCAACAATAACCCCCTGACACTACCCCTCTAACCCTAACACTACCCCTCGAACCCTAACACTACCCCTCTAACCCCAACACTCCAACCATAACCCTCTAAACCTAACCCCCTAACGTTTCAACACTAACCCCCTAACACTACCCCTCTAACCCCAACACTCCAACCATAACCCACTAAACCTAACCCCCTAACGTTTCAACAATAACCCCCTAACACTACCCCTCTAACCCTAACACTACCCTTCTAACCCTAACACTCCAACCATAACTCTCTAACCCTAGCCCCCTAACCTTCCAACAATAACCCCATAACCCTCTAACTAACACTATCCCTCTAACCCTCCAAGTAATACCCTCTATCCCTAACCCCTTAACTCTCACCCTAACCCTCCAACGCTAACACTACCCTTCTAACCCCCCATCTCTCCTAACCCCTAACACTAACCCTCTATTCATAAACTTCTAACCTTAACCCTATATACGTACAACAAATCGTGTATATGGTGCTGACATTCATCACACAGTACAACCTAAAACAGAGTAACTTACCCTCAACTTAATCCTTACCCCTAACACTGCGATGGTAATCCTGGGCGACCGCAGTCACTGCATGCTGAATATATAATACAGGAAAACAAATCTGTGCTGAACATTTAGATGACACAAATGACAGATGGTCAGGCCACACACCCAGCGATTGCCCATTCCTGGCTCAGGCCCACCTGGCCTTTGCCTGTCCTCGCTTGCTATGGGGGACGGCGCTCTGCTCTCCACCTCACCCGTTGGCTCTGCGGTTCCAGAAATCGGAAAGGTTTCCACGGCTATCAATCTTACATGTAATAAAGAGCGAAGGGAGAGAGCAGAGCTAGGCTGACCGCCATCAGCGAGCTGGAAAGATTATTTCATTAGCAGATCGCTGCGGATCACCCTCATAGACCGCCATCGGTAATCTCCGGAGACGGCTAATATCTGTTGGACAAACAAGGGGCTGATGACAAAAGACAATTAAAAGGTACCTTGGCGGCGACGGAGGAATTGGGCTTCTCCAGCAGGTCCCAGAGTTTCTTCCTCTTATCCGCGCAGCAAGTGTTATCGAATTCCTCGCCCTCCCTCTCCCGCAACGTCTCCGCTTCCCGCTTCAACTCCTCGTTCATCTGCTCCTTCTTCTGGTGGTACCGGGCCTGGCAGCACGACTCTAGGTAGATCTCGTCGATGCCCCAATAATCCAGCTCCTGGCTGAAGGACAGGGCGCACATCTCCTCCATCATGTGCAGCTTCCCCGTGCGGTAAAAGTTCAAGATGGAGGTGAAGGCGCCGGGGTGGCGGTCGAAGAAGTACTCGTTCTCCTCCAGGTTGTAGTCGTCGCAGATTTCCATCAAGGACTCGTGGGTGTTGCAGTCCCTGAGTTTGCCCAGTCTGGTGCGGGGCAACCGGTCCAGGGTCCGCCACAGCACTTCGTGCGCCAGGCCCCCCACGTTCAGCTTCACCCTTCGGGAGCAAGCCTTGCTGCGGATGATCTCCATGGGGTCGGGCGGCAGTGAGGTAGTCGATCGGGACCCATGCTTGTTCATCCAGCCGGGCATGTCTGTGGCATGAACAAGGCTCCGGCAGGTTGGGAACGGTCGGCGTCTTCGCTCGCTGGCAGGGCAGTCACATGTGGAGGTGTCACCTTCCCCCCTTCACCTCCATTCCGGCAGCAGCGCACGGCCGAGACGACAGGCGAGGGACATTTTCCTCCTCAGGGATCCCGATGACCTACAAAATAAGAAAGAGCATCCTTCACATGCCTGTCAGGTGGTTTATCCACTAATCACACCAGCAAATAGCTCCTGTAATCTGCTCAAGCAGCAACGGCTGCTGCCCACAAAGCTCTGCGTGTCCCTGGCAGAAGTGCATGAGAGCTGAGACCTTCCCTACACCGCCCCTGTCATCATCATCCTTCACTTTATCCCCACCCACAACCATCACTGAGTCACCTGTCATCATCATCCTTTACTTTATCCCCACCCACAACCATCACTGAGTCACCTGTCATCATCATCCTTCACTTTATCCCCAC
Source organism: Rana temporaria (assembly GCF_905171775.1). Taxonomy (NCBI): domain Eukaryota; kingdom Metazoa; phylum Chordata; class Amphibia; order Anura; family Ranidae; genus Rana; species Rana temporaria. The sequence continues at coordinate 135,902,611 of NC_053500.1, read as the reverse complement.
CCACAACCATCACTGAGTCACCTGTCATCATCGTCCTTCACTTTATCCCCACCCACAACCATCACTGAGTCACCTGTCATCATCGTCCTTCACTTTATCCCCACCCACAACCATCACCGAGTCACCTGTCATCATCGTTCTTCACTTTATCCCCACCCACAACCATCACTGAGTGACCTGTCATCATCATCCTTCACTTTATCCCCACCCACAACCATCACCGAGTCACCTGTCATCATCGTCCTTCACTTTATCCCCACCCACAACCGACCGAGTCATCTGTCATCATCATCCTTCACTTTATCCCCACCCACAACCATCACTGAGTCACCTGTCATCATCGTCCTTCACTTTATCCACAACCACCACCGACCGAGTCACCTGTCATCATCATCCTTCACTTTATCCCCACCCACAATCATCACTGAGTGACCTGTCATCATCGTCCTTCACTTTATCCCCCCTCACAACCATCACTGAGTGACCTGTCATCATCATCCTTCACTTTATCCCCACCCACAAATATGACTGAGTCACTTGTCATCATCATCCTTCACTTTATCCCCACCCACAACCACCACTGAGTCACCTGTCATCATCGTCCTTCACTTTATCCCCACCCACAACCATCACTGAGTCACCTGTCATCATCGTCCTTCACTTTATCCCCACCCACAACTATCACTGAGTCACCTGTCATCATTGTCCTTCACTTTATCCCCACCCACAACCATCACTGAGTCACCTGTCATCATTGTCCTTCACTTTATCCCCACCCACAGCCATCACTGAGTCACCTGTCATCATCATCCTTCACTTTATCCCCACCCACAACCACCACCGACCGAGTCACCTGTCATCATCATCCTTCACTTTATCCCCATCCACAACCATCACCGAGTCACCTGTAATCGTCATCCTTCACTTTATCCCCACTCACAACCATCACCGAGTCACCTGTCATCATCGTCCTTCACTTTATCCCCACCCACAACCATCACCGAGTCACCTGTCATCATCATCCTTCACTTTATCCCCACCCACAACCACCACTGACTGAGTCACCTGTCATCATCATCCTGCTCTTCACCTCTATCCTCAGCCATTTTGTCACCTGTCATCATCATCCTGCACTTTATCTCAACTCCCAGCTATTGTGTCACCTGTCATCATCATCCTGCTCTTCACCTCCGTCCTCAGCCATTGTGTCACTTATCATCCTGCTCTTTACCTCCACCCACAGCTATTGTGTCACCTGTCATCATCATCCTGTACTTTATCCCCACCCACAGCCATCACCGAGTCACCTGTCATCATCATCATCCTGCTCTTCACCTCTATCCTCATCCATTGTCTCACCTGTCATTATCATCCTGCTCTTTACTTCTATCCTCAGCAGCCATTGTGTCTCCTGTCATCACCATCCTGCTCTTCACATCAGTCCCCAGCTAGTGTGTCACCTGTCATCATCCTGTACTTTATCTCTACTCACAGCCATTGTGTCACCTGTCATCATCCTCATCCTGCTCTTCACCTCCACCCACAGCTATTGTATAACATGTCATCATCCTGTACTTTATCTCTACTCACAGCCATTGTGTCACCTGTCATCATCATCCTGCTCTTCACATCAGTCCCCAGCTAGTGTGTCACCTGTCATCATCCTGCACTTTATCTACACTCACAGCCATTGTGTCACCTGTCATCATCCTCATCTTACTCTTCATCTCTATCTAGTCATTGTGTCACCTGTCATTCCCCAGTCATTGTGTCATCCATCATCATCATCATCATCCTGCTCTTCATCTTAATTCACCACCATCATTGTGTCCCTTATAACCATCCTGCTCTTCATCTTCACCCACAGCCAACATGGTGTCACCTGTCATTATCATCCTGCTCATCTTCATTATTATTTCAGGTACTTATATAGCGCCATCAATTTACGCAGCGCTTTACATATACATTGTACATTCACATCAGTCCCTTCCCACAAGGAGCTTACACTCTAAGATCCCCAACACCCATTCATATACTAGGGACAATTTTAGACAGAAGCCAATTAACCAACCAGCATGTCTTTGGAGTTCCCTGGTCACCGTGTCACCTCACATCATCACCCTGCTCTTCATCCTAATCCAAAGCCATGATTGTGTCACCTGTCATTATCATCCTGCTCCTCATTTCCACCCACAGTCATCATGGTGCCACCTGTCATTATGACCCTGCTCCTCATCTCCACCCACAGCCATCATGGTGTCACCTGTCATTATCACCCTGCTCCTCATCTCCAACCACAGCCATCATGGTGTCACCTGTCATTATCATCCTGCTCCTCATCTCCACCCACAGCCATCATGGTGTCACCTGTCATTATCACCCTGCTCCTCATCTCCAACCACAGCCATCATGGTGTCACCTGTCATTATCACCCTGCTCCTCATCTCCAACCACAGCCATCATGGTGTCACCTGTCATCATCATCCTGCTCTTCACCTCCGTCCTCAGCCATTGTGTCACTTATCATCCTGCTCTTTACCTCCACCCACAGCTATTGTGTCACCTGTCATCATCATCCTGTACTTTATCCCCACCCACAGCCATCACCGAGTCACCTGTCATCATCATCATCCTGCTCTTCACCTCTATCCTCATCCATTGTCTCACCTGTCATTATCATCCTGCTCTTTACTTCTATCCTCAGCAGCCATTGTGTCTCCTGTCATCACCATCCTGCTCTTCACATCAGTCCCCAGCTAGTGTGTCACCTGTCATCATCCTGTACTTTATCTCTACTCACAGCCATTGTGTCACCTGTCATCATCCTCATCCTGCTCTTCACCTCCACCCACAGCTATTGTATAACATGTCATCATCCTGTACTTTATCTCTACTCACAGCCATTGTGTCACCTGTCATCATCATCCTGCTCTTCACATCAGTCCCCAGCTAGTGTGTCACCTGTCATCATCCTGCACTTTATCTACACTCACAGCCATTGTGTCACCTGTCATCATCCTCATCTTACTCTTCATCTCTATCTAGTCATTGTGTCACCTGTCATTCCCCAGTCATTGTGTCATCCATCATCATCATCATCATCCTGCTCTTCATCTTAATTCACCACCATCATTGTGTCCCTTATAACCATCCTGCTCTTCATCTTCACCCACAGCCAACATGGTGTCACCTGTCATTATCATCCTGCTCATCTTCATTATTATTTCAGGTACTTATATAGCGCCATCAATTTACGCAGCGCTTTACATATACATTGTACATTCACATCAGTCCCTTCCCACAAGGAGCTTACACTCTAAGATCCCCAACACCCATTCATATACTAGGGACAATTTTAGACAGAAGCCAATTAACCAACCAGCATGTCTTTGGAGTTCCCTGGTCACCGTGTCACCTCACATCATCACCCTGCTCTTCATCCTAATCCAAAGCCATGATTGTGTCACCTGTCATTATCATCCTGCTCCTCATTTCCACCCACAGTCATCATGGTGCCACCTGTCATTATGACCCTGCTCCTCATCTCCACCCACAGCCATCATGGTGTCACCTGTCATTATCACCCTGCTCCTCATCTCCAACCACAGCCATCATGGTGTCACCTGTCATTATCATCCTGCTCCTCATCTCCACCCACAGCCATCATGGTGTCACCTGTCATTATCACCCTGCTCCTCATCTCCAACCACAGCCATCATGGTGTCACCTGTCATTATCACCCTGCTCCTCATCTCCAACCACAGCCATCATGGTGTCACCTGTCATTATCATCCTGCTCTTCATCTCCACCCACAGCCATCATGGTGTCACCTGTCATTATCATCCTGCTCCTCATCTCCACCCACAGCCATCATGGTGTCACCTGTCATTATCATCCTGCTCCTCATCTCCACCCACAGTCATCATGGTGTCACCTGTCATTATAATCCTGCTCCTCATCTCCACCCACAGCCATCATGGTGTCACCTGTCATTATCATCCTGCTCTTCATCTCCACCCACAGCCATCATGGTGTCACCTGTCATTATCATCCTGCTCCTCATCTCCACCCACAGCCATCATGGTGTCACCTGTCATTATCATCCTGCTCTTCATCTCCACCCACAGCCATCATGGTGTCACCTGTCATTATCATCCTGCTCCTCATCTCCACCCACAGCCATCATGGTGTCACCTGTCATTATCATCCTGCTCCTCATCTCCACCCACAGTCATCATGGTGTCACCTGTCATTATAATCCTGCTCCTCATCTCCACCCACAGCCATCATGGTGTCACCTGTCATTATCATCCTGCTCCTCATCTCCACCCACAGCCATCATGGTGTCACCTGTCATTATCATCCTGCTCCTCATCTCCACCCACAGTCATCATGGTGTCACCTGTCATTATCATCCTGCTCCTCATCTCCACCCACAGTCATCATGGTGTCACCTGTCATTATCATCCTGCTCCTCATCTCCACCCACAGCCATCATGGTGTCACCTGTCATTATCATCCTGCTCCTCATCTCCACCCACAGCCATCATGGTGTCACCTGTCATTATCATCCTTCCTGCTCCTCATCTCCACCCACAGTCATCATGGTGTCACCTGTCATTATCATCCTTCCTGCTCCTCATCTCCACCCACAGCCATCATGGTGTCACCTGTCATTATCATCCTGCTCCTCATCTCCACCCACAGCCATCATGGTGTCACCTGTCATTATCATCCTTCCTGCTCCTCATCTCCACCCACAGTCATCATGGTGTCACCTGTCATTATCATCCTTCCTGCTCCTCATCTCCACCCACAGCCATCATGGTGTCACCTGTCATTATCATCCTGCTCCTCATCTCCACCCACAGTCATCATGGTGTCACCTGTCATCATCCTGCTCCTCATCTCCACCCACAGCCATCATGGTGTCACCTGTCATTATCATCCTGCTCTTCATCTCCACCCACAGTCATGGTGTCACCTGTCATTATCATCCTTCCTGCTCTTCATCTCCACCCACAGTCATGGTGTCACCTGTCATTATCATCCTGCTCCTCATGTCCACCCACAGCCATCATGGTGTCACCTGTCATCACACGGCTCAGAGCTGTGCTGGTCGCTGTCCACAGCCGTGCAGTGCTGAAACCTCCCAGTATGAAGTCCCAGCACAGCTCACTCTTCACACCCATCTCATGAACCCACATTCACCCTGATCATCCCGATCACTGTCATCTCCACTCACAACTACTATACTGGTGTGTGGGGGAAGAGTTACTGACATCATACAGAACACACTCCGACACTGTGTACTGTTCACCAATACACAAATGTGAGTACACCTCATACACCCCCGATACACAAACCATATACACCCCCCTATACACATACCATATACACCCGCCTATACACAAACCATATACAACCCCAATACACATACCATATACACACCCCTATACACCCCCAATACACAAACCATATACACCCCCCTATACACATACCATTTACACCCCCCAATACACATACTATACACATACCATACACCCCAATACACATACCATATACATACACCATATACATCCCCTATACACAAACCATATACACCCCCCCTATACACAAACCATATACAACCCCAATACACATACCATTTACACACCCCTATACACATACCATATACACACACCCCTATATACCCCCAATATACAAACCATATACACCCCCCTATACACAAACCATAAACACCCCCAATACACATACCATACACCCCCAATACACATACCATATACACCCCCCAATACACATACCATATACACCCCCTATACACATACCATATACACCCCCTATACACCCCCCTATACACAAACCATATACAACCCAAATACACATACCATATACACCCCCTATACACATACCATATACACCCCCCAATACACATACCATATACACCCCCCAATACACATACCATATACACCCCCCAATACACATACCATATACACCCCCTATACACATACCATATACACCCCCTATACACAAACCATATACACACCCCTATACACAAACCATATACAACCCCAATACACATACCATATACACCCCCCTATACACATACCATATACACCCCCTATACACAAACCATATACACCCCCCTATACACAAACCATATACAACCCAAATACACATACCATATACACCCCCCTATACACATACCATTTACACCCCCTATACACAAACCATGAACATCCCCCTATACACATACTATACACATACATACACCATATACATCCCCTATACACAAACCATATACACCCCAATACACATACCATACACCCCAATACACAAACCATATACACCCCCCAATACACAAACCATATACACCCCCAATACACAAACCATATACACCCGCCTATACACAAACCATATACACCCCCAATACACAAACATATACACCCCCAATACACAAAACATATACACCCCCAATACACAAACATATACACACACAGAGTGACAAGAAGAAAGACATTGTTGAAAGAAAGTCATAAGAAGTCCTGTTTGCAGTGTGTGAGAAGCCATGTGGGGGAGGGGACACAGCAAACATGTGGAAGAAGGGGCTCTGGTCAGATGAGACCAAAATTCAACTTCTTGGCCTAAAAGCAAAACGCTATGTGTGGGGTAAAACTAACACTGCACATCACCCTGAACACACCATCCCCACCGTGAAACATGGTGGTGGCAGCAACATGTTGTGGGGATGATTTTCTTCAGCAGGGACAGGGAAGCTGGTCAGAGTTGATGAGAAGATGGAGCCAAATACAGGGCAATCTTAGAAGAAAACCTGTTATGCTGCGTATACACAACCGGAAATTCCGACAAGAAAAGTTTGATGTGAGTTTTCAGTCGGAAATTCCGACCGTGTGTAGGCCCCATCGGACATTTTCTGTCAGCAAAAAATTTGAGAACAAAAGATGATCAGGACAGCCGCACTCCAATCCAACGCAACTTTAATGTAAAAAACTGGAAACAGGCACTACAAGTCACAGCAACGGAACCTAGGACAGCTGACGCGTTTCACACTAACTTCAGTGTTTACTCATAGCTGAATTTGAGAGTGGTTCTCAAATTTTCAGACAGGCTGAGTCGCTGGACCGTGGAGCAGGTAAGTGTCTGTTTATTAAAAGTCAGCAGCTACACTTTTTATAGCTGCTCACTTTTAATAAACACTAAGGCCCGGATTCACGTAGAAGCGCGCATCTTTGTGCGGACGTAACGTATCCTATTTACGTTACGCCTCCGCAACTTTGACAGGCAAGTGCCGTATTCTCAAACCAAAGTTGCGGCGGCGTAGCGTAAATAGGCCGGCGTAAGCCCACCTAATTCAAATGTGGAAGATGTGGGCGTGTGTTATGTAAATTTAATGTGACCCCACGTAAATGACGCTTTTTACGAACGGCGCATGCGCCGTCCGTGAAAGTATCCCAGTGCGCATGCTCCAAATTAACCCGCAAGAAGCAAATGCTTTCGACGTGAACGTAAATGACGCACAGCCCTATTCGCGAACGACTTACGCAAACGACGTAAAACGTGAAAAATTTGACGCTGTTCCGACGCCCATACTTAACATTGGTACGCCTCATATAGCAGGGGTAACTTTACGCCGGGAAAAGCCTAACGTAAACGGCGTATCTGTAATGTGACGGCCGGGCGTACGTTCGTGAATTGGCGTATCTAGCTTATTTACATATTTCTATGCAGTTAAGATACGACGTCGTAGGAGACTTACGCTGGTCGTATCTTATACAAATTCTGGCGTATCTGATTCTTTGAATCAGGCGCCAAGATACGACGGCTCACACTCAGAGATACGACGGCGTATCTGGAGATACGACGGCGTATCTGGAGATACGCCGTCGTATCTCCTACGTGAATCTGGGCCTAAAAGGCTGGAACTCCTCTTTAAGGATGCACTTGGCTGGAAACAGAAACAGACAGTTTTTAAAACGTTTCTTTTTAAAACCGTAATTAATGTGGCTGTCATTTTTGCATTGAAGCCACTAGGGGGCGTTTTTGCATTGAAGTCAATGGGATGCGATTTTGCATTGAAGTCAATGGGACTCGATTTTGCATTGAAGTCACTAGGGTGGGGGGGTGGGGGGGATTTGCATTGAAATCTATGGGACACGAATTTGCATTGAAGTCACTAGTGGGCGTTTTTTGCTATGACGTCTATTGGATGCAACTTTGCATTGAAGTCACTAGGGGAAATTTTTGCATTGAAGTCTATGGGACGCAATTTTGCATTGAAGTCTGTGGGATGAGTTTTTTTGCATTGAAGTCAATGGGACGGACAATGCTATTATCGGCACTTTTTTTTTTTTTTTATATCGGTAAAACGCAGATTACCCTATTTTTGGCGAATCCCTAACCTAAACCACCTCCCATTATATCACCCACAGTGGATATAAAAAGTCTACACACCCCGGGTGGTAAAATGAGACAAATATAAATAATTTCAGAACTTTTTCCACGTTTAATGTGTGACCCATAAACTGTACAACTCAATCGAACAACAAACTGAAATCTTTTAGGTGAAGGGAATACAAAATAAAAATAAAATAATCTGGTTGCATAAGTTTGCACACCCTTACACTAATACTTTGTTAAAGCACCTTTGGATTTTATTACAGCACTCAGTCTTTGTGGGTATGAGTCTTTCAGCATGGCCAGGGGAGGGCTGGCAGCCTTAGGCCTGGGGGGCAAAGTCCAGTCAAGTGGTCCATTGAACCGTCGAATGAACTCACCTTCCGGTCCCAGGGAGTTGTAGTTTCCTCTGCGCTGCTCTGTTTTCTACCCACCGGGAGCTTGAGCGTGGACTACAACTCCCAGAATGCAACAGCTAATGGCAAGCCGCTGTGGCCATGCCCCCGGCCCAACTTCCTAGTGCAGAATAAAAAAAGATGGTAAAGGGCAGAGGCTGCCGACCATTATGAACATAGGTTAGAGCGGCCTGGGAGGCAATTGCCACCCTGCCCCCCGGCCCAGCCCTCCCCTGAGCATGGCACACCCTGACTTGGCAATATTTGCCCACTCTTCTTCTTTGCAAAAACACTCCAAATCTGTCAGATGGTGAGGGCATCTCCTGTGCACAGCCCTCTTCAGACCACTCCACAGATTTCCAATGGGATTCAGGTCTGGGCTCTTGCTGGGCCATTTCAAAACTTGACTCTTCTTCTGGTGAAGCCATTCCTTTGGTGATTTGGATGTATGGCTTTGGGTCGTTGTCATGATAAGAAGTTTCTCTTCATGTTCGGCTTTCTAGCAGAATCCTGAAGGTTTTGTGCCAATATTGACTGGTATTTGGAACTTTTCATAATTCTCTCTACCTTGACTAAGGCCCCTGTCCCAGCTGAAGAAAAACGGCCCCAAAGCATGATGCTGCCACCACCATGCTTCACGGTGGGTATGGTGTTCTGTTGGTGATGTGCAGTGTTGTTTTTTGCACCAAACATCTTTTGGAATTATGGCCAACCGTGGTTTCATCAGACCAGAACACATTTTCCCACATTGTTCTGGGAGACTTCAGATGTGTTTTTGCAAAATTTAGATGTTTTTCTTGGTAAGAAAAGGCTTCCGACTTGTCACTCTGCCCCATAGCCCAGACATAGGAAGAATACGGGAGATTGTTGTCACATGTACCACACAGCCAGTACTTGCCAGATATTCCTGCAGCTCCTTTTATGTTGCTGTAGATCTCTTGGCCGCCTCCCTGACCATTTTTCTTCTCGTCTTTTCATCAGTTTTGGAGGGACGTCCAGTTCTTGGTGATGTCACTGCTGTGTCATATTTTCTCCACTTGATGATGACAGTCTTCACTGTGTTCCATGGTATATCTAATGCCTTGGAAATTATTTTGTACCCTTCTCCTGACTGATACCTTTTAACAATGAGATCCCTCTGATGCTTTGGAAGCTCTCTGTGGGTCATGGCTTTTGCTGTAGGATGCGACTATGAAAATGTCAGGAAAGACCTACTAGAACAGCTGAACTTTATTTGGGGTTAATCAGAGACACTTTATATGATGGCCGGTGTGACTCCTATTTGACATGAGTTTAAATGTGATTGCTTAATTCTGAACCCAGCGACATCCTCAGTTGTAAGAGGGTGTGAAAACTTATGCAACCACGTTATTTCATTTCTTTTTTTTTTTTTAGTTTGTTTTTCAACTGAGTTGTACAGTTTATAGTTTTTTTTACATCAAATAAACCTGACATTTTAACTGGGGTGTGTAGACTTGTTTTATATCCACTGTACATTCCCTGCAGCCCTCCTATGCCCAGATATTAAATAAAAGTATAAAAGTTAGGCATACACCAGTTAGGCTTGTTATCCCTCATTAGAGCTGTATTTATACTTACTATACATGCCCTATACACACACACCATACTATACATGCCCTATACACACACACACACACCATACTATACATACCCAATACACACACCACACTATACATATCTTATACACACACCATACTATACATACCCAATACACACTATACTACACATACCCTATTCACACACACCACACTATACATATCTTATACACACACACACCATACTATACATACCCAATACACACTATACTACACATACCCTATTCTCTCTCACACACACACACCACACTATACATATCTTATACACACACACACTATACTATACATACCCAATACACACCCCATACTATACATACCCAATACACACACCATACTATACATACCCAATACACACACACACACCACACTATACATATCTTATACACACACACCACACTATACATATCTTATACACACACACCATACTATACTATACAAACCCCATACACACACCATACTATACATGCCCAATACACACAATACTACACATACCCTACACACACACACACCACACTATACATATCTTATATACACACAAACACACTATATTATACATACCCAGCACACACACACACACACCATACTATGCATACCCAATACACACACACGCATACAAACAAACACTATACTATACTACACATACCCACACCATACTATATACACACCACAGCACACTATACATATCTTATACACACACTATACTATACATACCCAACACACACACACACACACCGCACTATACTTATCTTATACACACACACACACTATACTATACATACCCAGTACACACACACCATACTATACATATCCTACACACACACACACACCATACTATACATACCCAATACACACACACACTATACACACCATACACACACACTAAACATTACATATCCTATACATACACTTTACACACACACACACCCCATACTATACATATCCTACACCCACACACACACACACACACACACACTATACTGTAAATACACTATACATACCCTACACACACAGAGCTGTATAAGAGTTCTCTAATGAGCCCTGACAATCTCTTCCTGTCGCACTCTTTGCTTTCGGGAATAATAAATGTTGCTCGGTCTCATCATTTTGATAAATTGCGGTGTAAGACAAGAGTAACGGGTCTGTGCTCTCCTCCTATCTTCTGTGCTCTCCTCCTATCACACCACTTCTCCAATCCACTGATCATCTACTTACCATATACCAGTCAGATGTTCCCAGCGACAGGCAAGAGTCACATCGGACCGGACAAATGTCCATCTTCTCAGCACACTGACCCACATACCATGTCCAGCCTGGATAAGAACGGTTTTGGTGCTGCAAGAGTGGATGCACACTGCTCCTCACCGAACACTGCTCCTCACCGCACATTGCTCCCTACTACACACTGCTCTTCACACTGCTTACTGCTCTTCACTACACACTGTTATTCACACTGCTCCTCACCGCACACTGCTCCTGACCACATACTGCTACTCACCGCACACTTCTCCTCACACTGCTCTTCACCGAACACTGCTCCGCACTACACACTTCTCCTCACCGCACACTGCTCCTCACATTGCTCTTCACCGCACACTGCTCCTCACACTGCTCTTCACCGCACACTGCTCCTCACACTGCTCTTCACCGCACACTTCTCCTCACACTGCTCTTCACCGAACACTGCTCCGCACTACACACTTCTCCTCACCGCACACTGCTCCTCACATTGCTCTTCACCGCACACTGCTCCTCACATTGCTCCCTACTACACACTGCTCTTCACACTGCTTACTGCTCTTCACTACACACTGTTATTCACACTGCTCCTCACCGCACACTGCTCCTGACCACATACTGCTACTCACCGCACACTTCTCCTCACACTGTTCTTCACCGAACACTGCTCCGCACTACACACTTCTCCTCACCGCACACTGCTCCTCACATTGCTCTTCACCGCACACTGCTCCTCACACTGCTCTTCACCGCACACTGCTCCTCACACTGCTCTTCACCGCACACTTCTCCTCACACTGCTCTTCACCGAACACTGCTCCGCACTACACACTTCTCCTCACCGCACACTGCTCCTCACATTGCTCTTCACCGCACACTGCTCCTCACATTGCTCCCTACTACACACTGCTCTTCACACTGCTTACTGCTCTTCACTACACACTGTTATTCACACTGCTCCTCACCGCACACTGCTCCTGACCACATACTGCTACTCACCGCACACTTCTCCTCACACTGCTCTTCACCGAACACTGCTCCGCACTACACACTTCTCCTCACCGCACACTGCTCCTCACATTGCTCTTCACCGCACACTGCTCCTCACACTGCTCTTCACCGCACACTGCTCCTCACCGCACACTGCTCCTGACCACATACTGCTACTCACCGCACACTTCTCCTCACACTGCTCCTCACTACACACTTCTTCTCACCGCACACTGCTCCTCACACTGCTCTTCACCGCACACTGCTCCTCACCGCACACTGCTCCTGACCACATACTGCTACTCACCGCACACTTCTCCTCACACTGCTCCTCACTACACACTTCTCCTCACCGCACACTGCTCCTCACACTGCTCTTCACCGCACACTGCTCTTCACCGCACACTGCTCCTCACACTGCTCACTGCTCCTCACCACAAACTGCTCCTCACTGCATACTGCTCCTCACACTACTTATCGCACACTGCTCTTCACCGCACACTGCTCCTCACACTGCTCTTCACCGCACACTGCTCCTCACACTGCTCTTCACCGCACACTGCTCCTCACACTGCTCTTCACCGCACACTGCTCCTTACTGCATACTGCTCCTCACACTACTTATCGCACACTGCGCCTCATTGCATATTGCTCCTCACCGCACACTGCTCCTCACAGCACACTGCTCCTCACATCTCCCCACTCACATTGCTCCTCATTGCACACTGCACCGTACTGCACGTTACTCCTTCACCATACACTGCTCCTCACACTGCTCCTTACTGCATATCGCTCCCCACTGCATACTAGTCTTCATAAAATATCCAGTGAGGGGGGACAGTAGTTTGTATATAATATCCAGTGAGGGGACAATAGTATGCATATAATATTCAGTGAGGGGACAATAATATGCATATAATATTCAGTGAGGGGGGACAGTAGTAAGTATATAATATCCAATGAGGGGGGGACAGTAGTATGCATAAATAATCCAGTGAGGGGGGACAGTAGTATGCATATACTATCCAGCGAGGGGGGACAGTGTTTGTATATAATATCCAGTGAGGGGGGGACAGTAGTATGCATATAATATCCAGTGAGGGGGGACAGTAGTATGCATATAATATCCAGTGAGGGGGGACAGTAGTATGTATATAATATCCAGTGAGGGGGGACAATAGTTTGTATATAATACCCAGTGAGGGGGGACAGTAGTATGTATATAATATCCAGTGAGGGGGGACAATAGTTTGTATATAATACCCAATGAGGGTGGACAGTAGTATGTATATAATATCCGATGAGGGTGGACAGTAGTATGTATATAATATCCGATGAGGGGGGACAGTAGTATGTATATAATATCCGGTGAGGGGGGACAGTAGTATGTATATGATATCCAGTGGGGAACAGTAGTATGTATATAATATCCAGTCACAGGTTTGTAGTATGTTTACCCTATCATATTACAACACAGTTGCATGTGTATACTATCTGGGTTGTAGTATGTATATAATATCCGGCGCTGGGTTTGTAGTATGTAGATAATATCTGACCCGTTGTCTGCAGGAGGAAAGTAGTAAGTGTACATTATCAGGTGAGATTACAGTAGTGTGTATATAGTATCCGGTGTGAGGATTGTAGTATGTCTATAATATCCGGTGACAGGTTTGTAGTGTGTGAATATACCATCTGATGAGGGGATGGTAGTATGTATAATTGTATATTGTATCCGGTGTAAGGGTTGTAGTATTCATATAATATCCGGTATGAGGGTTTGTAGTATGTATACAATATCCGGTGACAGGGTAATAGTATGTATATAATATCCAGTGTAAGGGTCATAGTATGTATATAGTATCCGGTGTGAGGTTTGTAGTATCTATACAGTATCTGGTACCAGGTTTGTAGTATGTATATTATATCCGGGGTGAGGGTTGCAGTATGTATATAAATATCCGGGGTGAGGGCTGTAGTATGTATACAATATCCGGTGACAGGGTAATAGTATGTATATAATATCCAGTGTAAGGGTCATAGTATGTATATAGTATCCGGTGTGAGGTTTGTAGTATCTATACAGTATCTGGTACCAGGTTTGTAGTATGTATATAAATATCCGGTGTGAGGGCTGTAGTATGTATACAATATCCGGTGACAGGGTAATAGTATGTATATAATATCCAGTGTAAGGGTCATAGTATGTATATAGTATCCGGTGTGAGGTTTGTAGTATCTATACAGTATCTGGTACCAGGTTTGTAGTATGTATATAAATATCCGGTGTGAGGGCTGTAGTATGTATACAATATCCGGTGACAGGGTAATAGTATGTATATAATATCCAGTGTAAGGGTCATAGTATGTATATAGTATCCGGTGTGAGGTTTGTAGTATCTATACAGTATCTGGTACCAGGTTTGTAGTATGTATATTATATCCGGGGTGAGGGTTGCAGTATGTATATAAATATCCGGGGTGAGGGCTGTAGTATGTATACAATATCCGGTGACAGGGTAATAGTATGTATAGTATGTATCCAGTGTAAGGTTTGTAGTATTTATACAATATCCTTTGTGAGGGTTGTAGTATGTATATAATGTCCGGTGACAGGGTAGTAGTACGTATATAATATCTGGAGACAGGGTAGTAGTAGTATATATATATATATATATATAATATATATCTGGTGACAGGGTAGTAGTATGTATATAATATCCTGTGACAGGGTAGTAGTATTATTCTATAATATCCAGTGACAGGGTAGTAGTATGTATATAATATCCTGTGACAGGGTAGTAGTACGTATATAATATCTGGTGACAGGGCTGTAGTATATATATATATATATAATATCTGGTGACAGGGTAGTTGTATGTATATAATATCCGGTGACAGGGTAGTAGTACGTATATAATATCTGGTGACAGGGCTGTAGTATTCTATAATATCCGGTGACAGGGTAGTAGTACGTATATAATATCCGGTGACAGGGTAGTAGTATTCTATAATATCCGGTGACAGGGTAGTAGTACGTATATAATATCCGGTGACAGGGTAGTAGTATTCTATAATATCCGGTGACAGGGTAGTATTATTCTATAATATCCGGTGACAGGGTAGTAGTACGTATATAATATCCGGTGACAGGGTAGTAGTACGTATATAATATCTGGTGACAGGGTAGTAGTACGTATATAATATCCGGTGACAGGGTAGTAGTATGTATATATACGGTGACAGGGTAGTAGTACGAATATAATATCCGGTGACAGGTAGTAGTACGTATATAATATCCGGTGACAGGGTAGTAGTACGTATATATACGGTGACAGGGTAGTAGTACGTATATATCTGGTGACAGGGTAGTAGTACGTATATAATATACGGTGACAGGGTAGTAGTATGTATATAATATCCGGTGACAGGGTAGTAGTATTATTCTATAATATCCGGTGACAGGGTAGTAGTACGTATATAATATCTGGTGACAGGGTAGTAGTACGTATATATCTGGTGACAGGGTAGTAGTACGTATATATCTGGTGACAGGGTAGTAGTACGTATATAATATCCGGTGACAGGGTAGTAGTACGTATATAATATCCGGTGATAGGGTAGTAGTACGTATATAATATCCGGTGACAGGGTAGTAGTATGTATATAATATCCGGTGACAGGGTAGTAGTACGTATATAATATCCGGTGACAGGGTAGTAGTACGTATATAATATCCGGTGACAGGGTAGTAGTACGTATATAATATCCGGTGACAGGGTAGTAGTATGTATACAATATCCGGGGTGTGCAGAGATTGGGTGGCCGGGGGGCGGGGGGGGTTGGGTGTACACAGGTAGTTGGGTGTGATGGCACGGTGTAGTATGGTATATGTATGTAGAGATTGGGTGGCCGGGGGGCGGGGGGGGTTGGGTGTACACAGGTAGTTGGGTGTGATGGCACGGTGTAGTATGGTATATGTATGTAGAGATTGGGTGGCTGGGGGGCAGGGGGGTTGTGTTGGGTGTACACAGGTAGTTGGGTGTGATGGCACGGTGTAGTATGGTATATGTATGGCATAACCCAGCCTTCCATTATACGGGGATGTGAATGGAAGGTATGACACCACCTGCTATACAGCCTGAGAGTTGAGCGTTGCACCCGGCTGTCACCCCGGACAGTTCCGTGCGCTGGTACACCCTCCCTCCCCCCCCCCCTGGGGCAGTCATGCCGGTGCGCCCGCCGTCACCCAGCTGCCAGCTCCAGTCGGTGTGACAGGACAATGGCACACGGTTTGCTGCCCCTCCATCGCTCTCCTACGTCACACAGTAAACACTTCACCATATAAATGGCGATGAGAGCGGAGAGAGGGGTGATGAGTGGTGTGTGTGTACACTGCAGACACCTCCATCCACACACATCGCATACACATCGCACAGCGTACCTCCTCCAGCCTCCGGCCTCGGCTCACATCTCCCCGCTCCTCCTTCGCCCTCCGCAGCCTCCGACTGATGGAAATCAACAAGTCAGGTTCCCCGCTCCAGCTGCTCTTCTCCTTTCCTCTCTGCAATCCAGCCTGTGATACAGGCAATTTACATGATGATGAGGAGCGCCGAGGAGCCCGGCTCCCCCTGCAGGTCAGACCGGGGCGCTGCAGCTCTCTCACTCACCCTTTCCTGCCTGGACGGAGGGATGAGGATGCTGCTTGTGGTACCTCCCCTGTGTGGTCCCTTCCCCTCCATCCTCTGTGCGTCCTCTGTCCTTTACACCGCCGCCGTTTACACCACATGCAGGCAGGTGCGATTCTAAATGTAGCATAAACCCAATACAAACGCATATGTAAGACAAATAAAAAAAGCAGAGCATGCTGCATTTTGCTGCAACGGAGCGCACTGCAAACGCACATAAATGCATGAGCGTAGTATGAACGCATATGCAAGACAAACGTAAAAAAAAATAAGTACAGCATGAGCCATTTTTCCACACTGGAAATGCACGTAAATGTGCGCAAACGCATCACAAACATGTATGAACCCATACAAAACGCATCATAGTATAAAAAAATTGAAATAAGTAAAAAAAAAATACAAACACAGCGTAAAAAAATACTCCATATGCATGTAAACGCACTGAAAACGCACACTGAACGCAGAACATTGTGGTGTAAACAAGCCCTTACACCACAATCTCTGCGTTCGCAATGCGTTTCTGCATGTTTTCTGTACATTTACATCCATTTAAAGAAATAAATACAATTTATTTACATTTTTTTTTGCACACATTCATGTGCGTTTATAGTGCAGAAAAATGATTTTTTTTTAAAATGCATATGAAAGCAGGTACTGCAATGGTGTGAATTAGGATCCTTGGAAAATATACAATTTTCTTGCAAATGCGTTTGTGCTGCAATTAAGAATGCACAATGACTGCATCTTGTGTGCGCTCATTTACATCACAATGCGTTCACTGTGCGTTTCTGCATGCGCATTTGCATGCGTTTAGATGCTTTTGCAGTGTGTTTCTGTGATCTTTTAATTTTCCTTTTTTTTTTTTTTGCAGTGCGTTTTTGGAATAATTTTTTCACTTTTTTGTGGTAAATGTTTGGAATCATTTTTTTATTTCATTTTTACATTTTTTTTCACGTTTTTGGAGTAATTTTTCTTAATTTTATTCATTTCATGGTGCGTTTTTTGAATATTTTTTTTCATGTTTCAGTTTGTTGCGTTTTTAAAATAATTCTTTCATTTTTTGTGGTGTGCGTTTTTGGAATATATATATATATTTATTTTTTTAAACCAATGCTTTTTTTTTTTTATAATATTTAAAAAAAATTGATATTTTTTCCATTTTGTGCGGTGCGTTTTTGGAATGTTTTTTTTTCCCCCCATTTACATTTTTTGATGTTTAATTTTTTAACGGTGCATTTTAAAATAAATTTTCTTTCATTTTTTAGGAATAATTGTTTTTTCATTTTTTTGTGGTGCATTTTTGGAATAATTGTGTTTTCATCTTTTCATTAAATGCCTTTGTTTATATTATTATTTATATAAATATATATATTATATACACACACACACAAAGGAAATACATTAATTTAAAGAATGAAAACCACAACTCACATGAACATGCATGGAAATACAATTTAGTAAAGAAATTAAAAAGTGATATATATATATATGATAATAATAATAGAAAAAAAAAAATATATATATATATATATATATATATATATATTTTTTTTTTTTATTATTATTATTTCAATGTATTTTCTTTTGTTATGTTTCCATGCATGTGGGTTGTGGCTTTCATTTTTTAATTACATTTATTTTCTTTGTTTATATTATCATTTATAAAAATATTTTCTCTTTTGTTTCATTTCAATGTATTTTTTTTTGTATTTCCATGCATGTTCATGTAAGTTTTCAGTGCATTTTTTTTATTTATTCCCTTTTTTATATTATTATTTATATACATATTTTTATTTTATTTATTACAACTTAGTAAAGAAAATAAATAGAATTTCCATGTAAGTCCTCCGTAACACTAAACTGATGACCTATAGGGGGGGGGCCTTTGAAGCGTCACCTATAGACAGTTTTTTCGCCATTTCACGGGCGCAAGAAAGTTTAAAGCTTGACATGTTTGGTATCCATTTACTCGGTGCAACCTCATTTTGTTTTGGGTTTCCTAGTCCTTTGCGGTAATGTCAAGTGACGTAAAAAATTGGAACTACCACTATTTTATTCTCTAGGGCAGTGATGGCGAACCTTGGCAACCCAGATGTTATCGAACGACATGTCCCACGATGCTCAACTACACCGCAGAGTGCATAAGCATCATGGGAAATGTATGTGTATGGGGATAGGTGTGTACATTGGTGTCTATGGAGGGAACTGGCTGTGTATGGGGATACCGTAGGTGTGTACATTGGTGTCTATGGAGGGAACGGTATCTGGCTGTGTATGGGGATAGGTGTGTACATTGGTGTCTATGGAGGGAACGGTATCTGGCTGTGTATGGGGATAGGTGTGTACATTGGTGTCTATGGAGGGAACGGTATCTGGCTGTGTATGGGGATAGGTGTGTACATTGGTGTCTATGGAGGGAACGGTATCTGGCTGTGTATGGGGATAGATGTGTACATTGGTGTCTATGGACGGTATCTGGCTGTGTATGGGGATAGGTGTGTACATTGGTGTCTATGGAGGGAACGGTATCTGGCTGTGTATGGGGATAGATGTGTACATTGGCGTCTATGGAGGGAACGGTATCTGGCTGTGTATGGGGATAGGTGTGTACATTGGTGTCTATGGAGGGAACGGTATCTGGCTGTGTATGGGGATAGGTGTGTACATTGGCGTCTATGGAGGGAACGGTATCTGGCTGTGTATGGGGATAGGTGTGTACATTGGTGTCTATGGAGGGAACGGTATCTGGCTGTGTATGGGGATAGATGTGTACATTGGTGTCTATGGACGGTATCTGGCTGTGTATGGGGATAGGTGTGTACATTGGTGTCTATGGAGGGAACGGTATCTGGCTGTGTATGGGGATAGATGTGTACATTGGTGTCTATGGACGGTATCTGGCTGTGTATGGGGATAGGTGTGTACATTGGTGTCTATGGAGGGAACGGTATCTGGCTGTGTATGGGGATAGATGTGTACATTGGTGTCTATGGAGGGAATGGTAGAGACGGTATCTGGCTGTGTATGGGGATAGATGTGTACATTGGTGTCTATGGAGGGAACGGTATCTGGCTGTGTATGGGGATAGATGGGTACATTGGTGTCTATGGAGGGAACGGTATCTGGCTGTGTATGGGGATAGATGTGTACATTGGTGTCTATGGAGGGAACGGTATCTGGCTGTGTATGGGGATAGATGTGTACATTGGTGTCTATGGAGGGAACGGTATCTGGTTGTGTATGGGGATAGATGGGTACATTGGTGTCTATGGAGGGAACGGTATCTGGTTGTGTATGGGGATAGGTGTGTACATTGGTGTCTATGGACGGTATCTGGCTGTGTATGGGGATAGATGTGTACATTGGTGTCTATGGAGGGAACGGTATCTGGCTGTGTATGGGGATAGATGTGTACATTGGTGTCTATGGAGGGAACGGTATCTGGCTGTGTATGGGGATAGATGTGTACATTGGTGTCTATGGAGGGAACGGTATCTGGCTGTGTATGGGGATAGATGTGTACATTGGTGTCTATGGAGGGAACGGTATCTGGCTGTGTATGGGGATAGATGTGTACATTGGTGTCTATGGAGGGAACGGTATCTGGTTGTGTATGGGGATAGGTGTGTACATTGGTGTCTATGGACGGTATCTGGCTGTGTATGGGGATAGATGTGTACATTGGTGTCTATGGAGGGAACGGTATCTGGCTGTGTATGGGGATAGATGGGTACATTGGTGTCTATGGAGGGAACGGTATCTGGCTGTGTATGGGGATAGATGTGTACATTGGTGTCTATGGAGGGAACGGTATCTGGCTGTGTATGGGGATAGGTGTGTACATTGGTGTCTATGGAGGGAACGGTATCTGGCTGTGTATGGGGATAGATGTGTACATTGGTGTCTATGGAGGGAACTGGCTGTGTATGGGGATAGGTGTGTACATTGGTGTCTATGGAGGGAACGGTATCTGGCTGTGTATGGGGATAGGTGTGTACATTGGTGTCTATGGACGGTATCTGGCTGTGTATGGGGATAGATGTGTACATTGGTGTCTATGGAGGGAACGGTATCTGGCTGTGTATGGGGATAGATGGGTACATTGGTGTCTATGGAGGGAACGGTATCTGGCTGTGTATGGGGATAGATGTGTACATTGGTGTCTATGGAGGGAACGGTATCTGGCTGTGTATGGGGATAGGTGTGTACATTGGTGTCTATGGAGGGAACGGTATCTGGCTGTGTATGGGGATAGATGTGTACATTGGTGTCTATGGAGGGAACGGTATCTGGCTGTGTATGGGGATAGATGTGTACATTGGTGTCTATGGAGGGAACGGTATCTGGCTGTGTATGGGGATAGATGTGTACATTGGTGTCTATGGAGGGAACGGTATCTGGTTGTGTATGGGGATAGGTGTGTACATTGGTGTCTATGGACGGTATCTGGCTGTGTATGGGGATAGATGTGTACATTGGTGTCTATGGAGGGAACGGTATCTGGCTGTGTATGGGGATAGATGGGTACATTGGTGTCTATGGAGGGAACGGTATCTGGCTGTGTATGGGGATAGATGTGTACATTGGTGTCTATGGAGGGAACGGTATCTGGCTGTGTATGGGGATAGATGTGTACATTGGTGTCTATGGAGGGAACGGTATCTGGCTGTGTATGGGGATAGATGTGTACATTGGTGTCTATGGACGGTATCTGGCTGTGTATGGGGATAGATGTGTACATTGGTGTCTATGGAGGGAACGGTATCTGGCTGTGTATGGGGATAGATGTGTACATTGGTGTCTATGGAGGGAACTGGCTGTGTATGGGGATAGGTGTGTACATTGGTGTCTATGGAGGGAACGGTATCTGGCTGTGTATGGGGATAGATGTGTACATTGGTGTCTATGGAGGGAAAGGTAGGGAACGGTATCTGGCTGTGTATGGGGATAGATGTGTACATTGGTGTCTATGGAGGGAACGGTAGGGAACGGTATCTGGCTGTGTATGGGCGAGTGTGGCGCTGAGCCAGGAAGCTGTTTGAGTTTCTGAATTTAGATCATCTCTAATCCCATTTATCTGTGTGCTCGGTTCCCCGGAGTTGGATTATGGGATTACAGAGGTTATAACCAGCCTGGAAAGTGAGGAAATCTCCAGCGCTGTCCTTCCGTGTTCCAGAAAATCCACTTTTCTCTCTTTAGACCGCCAACCGATGTCTCACCTCCCCGCAACCCCCACCAGTGCCGGGACGCAGCAGGCAACCCATCGACCGAGAACCGTGTTATAGAAGAACGGCACATTCGTTTTTAGCCTTTTATTCGTTTTATACACCGATCAGCCATAAGACCACCCACCATAACCCGTCAATGCCTGGACCTCTGAAGGTATGCTGTGATATCTGGCACCATGAGTAGCAGATCCTTCAAGTCCTGGAAGTTGTGAGGTGAGGCCTCCATGGATCAGAATGTTTTTTCCAGGACACAGATGCTCGATTAGATTGAGAACCAGAGAATTTTGAGGCCAAGTCAACACCTTGAACTCGTTGTTGTGTTCCTCCAATCATTCTTGACCAGGCCTTCTTCTTCCATTTCTCCATGGATCAGTTCTGATGCCCACTGAAGGCGATTTTGGGTCATCATCAGAACCCTGACCAGTCGCGGCTACTCTGCCCCATACACAACAAACTGCGATTATCCTGACACCTTTCTATCGGAACCAGCAACTTTCTCAGAAATTTAAACTTCAGTAGCTTTTCTATTGGATCAGACTGCACAGGCCAGCCTTCGCTCCCCACATTCATCAATGAGCCTTGGCCACCCGTGACTGGTTCTCCTTCTCTGGACCACTTTTGGTCGGTCCTGACCACTGCAGACAGGGAAAATTGCACAAGAGCAATGTCTGAGGTCAAAGGTGGAGCAATGTCTGATGTCATAGGTGGAGCAATGTCTGATGTCATAGGTGGAGCAATGTCTGAGGTCATAGGTGGAGAAATGTCTGAGGTCATAGGAGGAGCAATGTCTGATGTCATAGGAGGAGCAATGTCTGATGTCATAGGAGGAGCAATGTCTGATGTCATAGGAGGAGCAATGTCTGAGGTCATAGGTGGAGCAATGTCTGAGGTCATAGGTGGAGCAATGTCTAATGTCATAGGAGGAGCAATGTCTAAGCTCATAGGTGGAGCAATGTCTGACGTCATAGGTGGAGCAATGTCTGAGGTCATAGGAGGAGCAATATCTGAGGTCATAGGTGGAGAGAGGTCTGATGTCATAGGTGGAGAGAGGTCTGATGTCATAGATGAAGAGAGGTCTGATGTCATAGATGGAGAGAGGTCTGATGTCATAGATGAAGAGAGGTCTGATGTCATAGGTGGAGAGAGGTCTGATGTCATAGGTGGAGAGAGGTCTGATGTCATAGATGGAGAGAGGTCTGATGTCATAGGAGGAGAGAGGTCTGATGTCATAGGTGGAGAGATGCCTGATGTCATAGATGGAGAGAGGCCTGATGTCATAGATGGAGAGAGGCCTGATGTCATAGGAGGAGAGAGGTCTGATGTCATAGATGGAGAGAGGTCTGATGTCATAGATGGAGAGAGGTCTGATGTCATAGATGAAGAGAGGTCTGATGTCATAGGTGGAGAGATGCCTGATGTCATAGATGGAGAGAGGCCTGATGTCATAGATGGAGAGAGGCCTGATGTCATAGGAGGAGAGAGGTCTGATGTCATAGGAGGAGAGAGGTCTGATGTCATAGGAGGAGAGAGGTCTGATGTCACAGATGGAGAGAGGTCTGATGTCATAGATGGAGAGAGGTCTGATGTCATAGATGGAGAGAGGTCTGATGTCATAGATGGAGAGATGCCTGATGTCATAGTTGGAGAGAGGTCTGATGTCATAAATGGAGAGATGCCTGATGTCATAGTTGGAGAGAGGTCTGATGTCATAGGAGGAGAGAGGTCTGATGTCATAGATGGAGAGATGCCTGATGTCATAAATGGAGAGATGCCTGATGTCATAGTTGGAGAGAGGTCTGATGTCATAGGAGGAGAGAGGTCTGATGTCAGATTGTACCACAGATTGCGACTGGGGTGTTACCGACAGTCGGATGTGATTGGTGTTGCGGCTGCGGTGACAATGTTGAATTATATCTTCTACATAATTTATGGTGTGAATTCCGGGTGGAGGTTTTCTCTGCAGCTCAGAATTATCTCTCCATCAGTCCGAAGTGTTTTCTGTAGGTGGAAGGTGCTAATAGGATGCTGTAATGGGTTTTAATGGACGGAATCCCCAGATGAGACAAATGTATACCAAGCAGAAGTAGTGGAGCCGAAGTCAGACATTGAAGCGTTGGTATATTTTAGGGGACATTTGGATGTGTAATGTACAGGGTGGGGGGGTCAGGTGTGTAATGTACAGAGTGCGGGGTCAGGTATGAATTAATAGGGGGGGGGGTGGTCAATCGATTAATGAGGGGTGTCTACGGACTAGTGAGGGGGGTCTGGACTAATGAGGGGGCTCCTATAGACTGACTGGGGGTGTCAGTGGACTGAGGGGGGCTCCTATAAACTAATGAGGGTGTCAATGGACGAATGAGGGGTGTCCATGAACTAATGAGTGGGTTCCTATAGACTAATCGGGGGGGGGGGGTGTCAATGGACTAACGAGGGGTGTCAATGGACTAATTGGGACCACTGAGGGGTGTCTATGGACCAATGGGAGGTTTCTATGGACAAATGAGGGTCTTCTATGGACCACTGGAGGAGGGGGGGTGTCTATGGAACTATGGGAGATTTCTATGGACAAATGAGGGTCTTATATGGACCACTGGAGGGGGGGGGGGGGTGTCTATGGAACTATGGGAGGTTTCTATGGACAAATGAGGGTCTTATATGGACCACTGGAGGGGGGGGTGTCTATGGAACAATGGGAGATTTCTATGGACTAATGAGGGTCTTATATGGACCACTGGATGGAGGGGGTGTCTATGGAACTATGGGAGATTTCTATGGACTAATGAGGGTCTTATATGGACCACTGGAGGGAGGGGGGGGGTCTATGGGAGATTTCTATGGACTAATGAGGGTCTTCTATGGACCACTGGAGGGAGGGGGGGGTGTCTATGGAACTATGGGAGGTTTCTATGGACTAATGAGGGTCTTATATGGACCACTGGAGGGAGGGGGGGTGTCTATGGAACTATGGGAGATTTCCATGGACTAATGAGGGTCTTCTATGGACCACTGGAGGGGGGGTGTCTATGGAACTATGGGAGATTTCTATGGACTAATGAGGGTCTTCTATGGACACTTGGAGGGAGGGGGGTGTGTCTATGGAACTATGGGAGATTTCTATGGACTAATGAGGGTCTTCTATGGACCACTGGAGGGGGGGGGTGTCTATGGAACTATGGGAGGTTTCTATGGACAAATGAGGGTCTTATATGGACCACTGGAGGGGGGGTGTCTATGGAACTATGGGAGATTTCTATAGACTAATGAGTGGGTTTCTAATGGCACTTTATACACTGACATACCTCCATAGACCCAGACGGGGGGCTCATCTGCTGACTTGGCAGAAGTTGAATCCAATACAATATTCCTTCAGATAATTGCAGTCCAGAGGATGGTCTTCCAGTCTATTGAAGTGTAAGAAGACAATGACTTTACCAGCACCCAGCCTCTGTGAAGAACTAATACTGAAGGAGGGAATATGAAGAAACGGGGAGGGTCTAGCTAGGACTGAACCATCACTACACAGGAAGGGAGGACAGAGGAAGATACCAATTCACGGAAGTAAACAAGTTGTAGTGACCCAAAAACCACCACTAGATGTCACCATTCTACAGAGAATAAAATAAACCCATGCAGTTCAATAAAATACATAAATATTATATAAAAGTGGGGCACCTATGGACTAATGAGGGGTGTCTATAGACTACTGAGGGGTGTCTATGGACTAATGAGGGGGCACCTATAGACTAATGGGGGTGTCAATGGACGAATAAGGGGTTTCCATGGACTAATGAGGGGGCTCCTATAAACTGATGGGGGTGTCAATGGATGAATGAGGGGTGTCCATGGACCGATAAATGGGTTCCTATAGACTAATGGGGGGTGTCAATGAACTAATGAGGGGGCTCCTATAAGCTAATGGGGGGTGTCAATGGACTAATGAAGGTGGTCTATGGATTGAAGAGGGGCATCTATAGACTAATGAAGGGCGTCTTTGGAATATTGGGGGGTGTCTATGGACTAATAAGGGGTATCTATGGACTAATGAGGGGTAGCTATGGACTAATGAGGGGGCGTATCTGGCAGTGTATGGGGGATCTCGTCCTCAAGAGTAGATTGGATCTGGCAGTGATGAAGGGACCTATTGTTGCTGGGGGGGGTATACTGTTGCAGAGGGACTTGTTGCTGGTGTTGGGTCTACTGTTGATGAAGGGACCTATTGTTGCTGGGGTAGTCTTTTGTTGTGTGAGGGACCTAGTGTTGCTGGGGTGGGGTCTACTGTTGCCAAGCAGACTTATTGTTGCTGGGGTGGGGTCTACTGTTGCCCGAGGGGACTCTGTGTTGCTGGGGTAGGGTCTACTTTTGATGAAGGGACCTATTGTTGCTGGGGTGGGGTCCATTGTTGCTGGTGGGAGTCTATTGTTGTGTAAAGGATCTATTGTTGCTGGAGTGGGGTCTACTGTTGCGGAGGGGAAGTGGGGGAGTTCCTGCACCTATTCCCTGGAAAAAAAAGACCATGTCAGGGATCTGATTGGTGCAATCACCACACACTTATTTGCACATGGGAAGGAGAGCAGCATGGGGACCCACAATGCACCGGGACAGAGGCGCTATGTACAAAGCGCGCGGTGCGACGTGCACGCGGCGTGCGGCATGTTCCTCGTTAGTTGGACAGACGTCCCAGAGTGATTTACATCTGTAATCCCCACCAGCCGCTCTCCGTATTCCTCGCCTCCCTCTAATGTCATTCCGCCTTTTTCTAATCCGCCTATTATTAATTCAGCATCTGCCTCATTAGCGATCAGCGCCGCGTTTGTAGTGGAAATGGGACTCCGCGCGCCGGCCTCTTCCTGCACTGATCATACATCTCCGCCATCCATCAAAGTGCCGCCGAGCACATCGGGAACCAACGCCGACTGCAATCCCCATTTAATGCCCAGAGCTGTTCCCTGATAACATGTGCAGATTATTTCTGCCAAATCCCGACATAAATCTGAGAGATCTGCCTGTGTTATCCCCCGATCATTGCCACTGAGAAATGTCTATTATCTGCTTATTATGAGGGGTTCCCACCGTCCCTGTGCTGAGTTCCTGGGTCTGTATACCCGCTGTGCCCATTATGAGGGGTTCCCACCATCCCTGTGCTGAGTCCCTGGGTCTGTATACCCGCTGTGCCCATTATGAGGGGTTCCCACCGTCCCTGTGCTGAGTCCCTGGGTCTGTATACCCGCTGTGCCCATTATGAGGGGTTCCCACCATCCCTGTGCTGAGTCCCCGGGTCTGTATACCCGCTGTGCCCATTATGAGGGGTTCCCACCATCCCTGTGCTGAGTTCCCGGGTCTGTACACCTGCTGTGCCCATTATCAGGGGTTCCCACCATCCCTGTGCTGAGTTCCCGGGTCTGTACACCCGCTGTGCCCATTATGAGGGGTTCCCACCATCCCTGTGCTGAGTTCCCGGGTCTATACACCTGCTGTGCCCATTATGAGGGGTTCCCACCATCCCTGTGCTGAGTTCCCGGGTGTGTACACCCGCTGTGCCCATTATGAGGGGTTCCCACCATCCCTGTGCTGAGTTTCCGGGTCTGTACACCCGCTGTGCCCATTATGAGGGGTTCCCACTATCCCTGTGCTGAGTCCCTGGGTCTGTACACCTGCTGTGCCCATTATGAGGGGTTCCCACAGTCCCTGTGCATCCCTAGTGCACATAACTACAATTGTTATATATGTACATCTGATGCGGATACATTATGATTTTCTATGTATTTGTAATTTCACACATGTTGTGTTCCTTTTCATCAGCTGTACCCCTTGAACCTCTGAAGAAGCTCAGCCAGCGAAACACGTTGAAATATTTCATATATATATAAATAAGGAGAGATAGAGAAAGAGATAGAGATATATACAGTATATAGACATTTAGCCTTCTTTCCTTTTTTATATATATATAAAAAAAAAGGAAGGACGTCTAAAGGGAGAAGGGAAGTGTGTGTGCGGGGGGCCGGGGGGGGGGGGGGGTTAATTATGGTGAGTTTAGGTGTTAATCAGGGATTAAAGAAGGTTCAGGTTTACATTGTACCCATCTGTGCCATTTCACACTGTACACTGATCATATATCAGGAGGTGTCAGCGCTCTCTATACACATACCAGACCAGTCCCCCCCCCCCAACCCCCCAACCCCATACACTGATCATAAATCACAAGATGTCAGTGTTTGATGCACAGACCAGACCAGACCAACCCCCCCCCCCCCCCCCAATACACTGATTATACATAAGGGAGTATCAGTGTATCCATTACACAGACCTGACCGGGACTCTCCCGATCGTTAATCAGGAGGAGATCAATGATCCTTATCCACAGACCAGACTAGGACCCCCCCCCCTTTTCTGTACACTGATTATAATTAAGGGTGTCAGTATTCCCTGCAGACATACCAGACTAGGATTCCCCCCAACCCCATGAATAAGGGGGGTGTCAGTGTTCCCTACACACATACCAGACTAGGATTCCCCCCAACCCCATGAATAAGGGGGGTGTCAGTGTTCCCTACACACATACCAGACTAGGATTCCCCCCAACCCCATGAATAAGGGGGGTGTCAGTGTTCCCTACACACATACTAGACTAGGATTCCCCCCAACCCCATGAATAAGGGCATGGCAGGGGGCGTGTCCTATGCCTGCATACGTTTGTTGGTAGGTGTCCCTCATTCCCATCTCAGACTGTTTGGAGGTATGATAAACCCTGCTAGACGAAGGATGGACCACATGGGGTGTGAATATAGGACAACCTACAATAAGAACATCAAGAGAAGGGAAAGAAAATGCTGCTCCGGGGCTCCCTCCAGTGCTGCTCCCTAGAAATTTACAAACATTTCAAGTCACTGCTTTGTGAAAATTCACAATCCATCAAAATGTGGAATTTTCCAAACCTGGACACTCCCGTTAAAGTCATTAAAAATGCAAACCAGACTACCAAAAACGAATGTTATTAGGCTACTTTCTCTCCAGAACGAAGGTTAGTCTTTATACAGAATAGAAAAACCTCCAGAAAATACAGCATTATTGCCACTAAGTGGAGCGGAAGATAAACATTTTTTAATAAAAAAAATATAATAAAGACACACATACAGGGCTTTTTTTCAGCTGGAACTTGGTGGAACTCAGTTCCTCCACCTCTGGTTCAGGCAGCACACCTCTGAAATCTGCACTACGTACACAGCACACTCCTAAACTCTGTACTATGTACCAAGCGCACCCCAGGACTCTGCACTACGTACACAGCACACCCCTAAACTCTGTACTATGTACCAAGCGCACCCCAGGACTCTGCACTACGTACACAGCACACCCCTAAACTCTGTACTATGTACCAAGCGCACCCCAGGACTCTGCACTACGTACATAGCACACTCCTAAACTCTGTACTATGTACCAAGCGCACCCCTGAACTCTGCACTACGTACATAGCACACTCCTAAACTCTGTACTATGTACCAAGCGCACCCCTGAACTCTGCACTACGTACATAGCACACTCCTAAACTCTGTACTGTGTACCAAGCGCACCCCTGAACTCTGCACTACGTACATAGCACACTCCTAAACTCTGTACTGTGTACCAAGCGCACCCCTGAACTCTGCACGTAGCACACCCCTGGGGGAAGGGGGTTTCGGGGGTTGTGGTTGAGTTCCTTCACCTATTTTCTGCGAAAAAAAGCCCTGTACACATATATACAGTAGAACCTCGGATTACGAGCATAATTCGTTCCAGAAGCATGCTTGTAATCCAAAGCACTTGCATATCAAAGCGAGTTTCCCCCCCATAGGAATCAATGGAAACTCTCACAATTCCTTCCAGTGTCACTGCTAGTCTATGCAGTACCACATGTGGCCAGAGGTAGGGGGCGGGGGGGGGGTTGCTGGAAACACTCGTAGATGCTCTGAGACACTCTCTGAGCGTCTCCGAGCATCACTGGCGCCCCCACACTTCTGGCTGGAGACACTCGGAAACACTCAGATGCTTGGAGACCGAGTGTCTCTGAGTGTCTCCGAGCATCACTGGCCGAGTGTCTCTGAGCATCTCCGAACATCACTGGCGCCCCCACACCTCTGGCTGGAGACACATGGAAACGCTCGGAGACCGTGTGTCTCTAAGCGTCTTCGAGCATCACTGGCGCCCCCACACCTCTAGCTGGAGACACTCGGAAACACTGAGAGATGCTTGGAAACCGTGTGTCTCCAATCGTCTTCAAGCATCACTGGCGCCCCCACACCTCTGGCTGGAGACACTCGGAAACACTCAGAGATGCTCTGAGACACACAGAGCCCGAGTGTCTCTGAGCGTCTCCGAGCATCACTGGCGACCCCACACCTCTGGCTGGAGACACTCGGGGCCAGATTCAGATAGGAGATACGACGGTGTATCTCCAAGGGCGGCCGGTCGGATCTATGCGACTGATTCATAGAATCAGTTACGCATAGATATCCCTAAAATCCGACACGTGTAAGTGACTTACACCGTCGGATCTTAGGCTGCAATTCCAAGCCGGCCGCTAGGTGGCGCTTCCGTGTCTTTTACGCGTCAAATATGCAAATGAGCATTTTTCCGGCGGAAAGTTGCCCCTGCTATAGCAGGGGTAAGTGCGGCGTATCCTATGTTAAGTATGGCCGTCGTTCCCGCGCCGAGTTTTGAATTTTTTACGTCGTTTGCGTAAGTCGTTCGCGAATACGGCCGGACGTAATTTATGTTAAAGTCGAAACCAATGACGTCCTTGCGACGTCATTTGGGGCAATGCATGCTGGGAAAATTTGCGGACGCCGCATGCGCTGTTGGATCGGCGCGGGGACGCGCCTGATTTAAATAGTACACTCCCCCTAGCCGCGGAATTTGAATTCCGGCGGGGGATTTACGATACGCCGCCGCAAGTTTTGAGGTAAGTGCTTTCTGAATTAAGCACTCGCCTCAAAAACTTGCGGCGGCCACATCTCTGGCCACATGCGGTACTGCAAATCCCAGAGGCTAAAATCCTGCTCATCTTGCAAGACAACACTGGCAAATCGAGTCACGCTGTATTTATATATTTCTGCAACCCCCCCCCCCCCCATGGAAATTGGGGTCTTCCATAGACAGCCAGATCTGTGTCAATGCTCTCCTCTATATACAAATATACATTCAGAACAGTCAGTTTCTCCAGTTTATACACAGGCAGTAGTGCAGCGCTCCACTCCCAGAATCCTTCGCTCTATATATTGATCGTCTCTCTATATGGAGGGGGGTACTCTGGTAGAGGCAGTAAGGAATAGTTTTATCCGTATAGCAGCTCTCCCATTCAGGCCATTGTGGTTCTCGTGGTAGAATTGGTGGTTCAGTGGGTCGCCGGGTGGCTCCGCCTCCTGTATCGAAACTGAATGTCCCCTTCCGGTTGGAGCACCCCGAACCCGTATCTGCTGCGGTCAAACTCTGGGATCCCTGCCTCTGGGTTCTTCAGTTCAAATTCAAAATTCAGGATTAGAAGCCAGACGAATCTGGAGGAGGAGGGGGGAGGGGAGGGGGTAAAGGAAAATAAATATAAATCAAATATAAATAAATCAAATTTATCTAATACATTTTAGAAAAAAAATTATAAAAAAAAAAAATCGCTGTACCATTTCCGGTGGTTTAATGGATCTAACGGCGAGCTTCTTGTACTGGTTGAATGAATTTTTTTATTTAACCACTTCCCTACCGGGGACACCCTAGGGCAGGGATATGCAATTAGCGGACCTCCAGCTGTTGCAGAACTACAAGTCCCATGAGGCATAGCAAGACACCCAGAGGCAGAGGCATGATGGGACTAATTGCATATCCCTGCCCTAGGGAATAAAATGGCGGTCATTGCAACTTTTTATCTCACACGGTATTTGCGCAATAATTTTTCAAACGCCTTTTTCTTTCATGAATTAAAAAAATAACAAAACAGTAAAGTTAACCCAATTTTTTTGTATAATGTGAAAGATGAAGTTACGCCGAGTAAATCGATACCTAACATGTCACGCTTTAACCACTTGAGGACTGCCTACTGCACTGGCACTGCTGGGCACATGCACGTACAGGTACGTCCTGTGCTAGTGCCCAGCCGTGGGTCGCGGCCCGGTCCAAAGCTCCGGGGACCACGGGACCCGCGGACCCGATCGCCGCTGGAGTCCCGCGATCGGTCCTCGGAGCTGAAGAACGGGGAGAGCCGCGTTCTTTCCCGTTCTTCACTGTGGCGGCGTCATCGAAGACGTACGCCTGTCGGATCTAACACAGATGCCGTCGTATCTTGTTTTGGGGATACCAAAACAAAGATACGACGCGCAAAATTTGAAATTACGCGGCATATCAAGAGATACGCCGCGTAATTTCTTTGAGGATCTGCCCCTGAGATTCTGAATATAGAGAATATGGGGGACACCCATCAGGTGAGGGCAAAGCTGATACATGATTTGGATAAATGATTAATTTATTTTTTAATCAATCTCTTCTCATAGGAATAATCTATAATATATATTGCCAACAGCCTAATCAAACGATATGCTTCACACAGGGAAATGGGAGTTCAATGTATAGCTGGAAGATACAATGTTACGTTATCAATCATCTCTGTTTCCAATAATATCTTTGTTTCCACCATGTAACCTCAATCTGATTGATTGAAATACGATAGCGTTCATGCTGACAATCAATGCAAAACATTTTCACCGTGGCCGATTGACAGATTTATCAAATCTCATTAAAATTTGTCTAAATCTATCAGAAGTAAAAAATTATGGGAATGAATTGTATAGTTGCAGTACAAAAATAGGGGGGTGGGGGGGGGGGGCAAGGGAGGAGCATGACGCATTAAATGCTTATTAATGCATCAAAAGTTTTCTCCTGGCCACAATTGCTTATGACCAATGGCCATGTGACAACCCAGAAACCCCCAATGACATTTTTTTCCCCATGGATGAACGGGAAGATATTTGGGATTTTTTTAGGCGCAGAAATTATATCAAATATATTATTTAAAAATCGTTTATTTTTTTATTTTATTGGAAGGCTTGTATTTCAAAACTGGACAGCCTCCCCTAAAGAAGCCCGATATATGGGTGAAACATGTTGGGAAATCCACCTTACAGTGCTGTCCTGCTAATACTGTGATATATTATACTTGCCAACTGTTTTATTCTTAATACATATTTTATTTTGTTTCTCAAAATAAAACAGTTATTTTAAATAATATATTTTGATATCATTTCTGCACCTAAAAAAATCCTAAATATATTTCCCGTTCATCCATTCAACCCAGGGATGTGGTGTTTAAAAAAAAAGTTGGTGTGTCCATGATCAAAAAAAGTTTCTACATTTTTCCCCCCATCTTAAAAGGAAACATTTGGACACATTGTCACCATTGGAAGAAGCCAAAATCTTCTGTAATGTCTTACAGTTTAATGCTGGTGATGGCGTGAAAGCGCCCGACGCAGACGTTGGTGCCGGACCCCCACGGCATAGTAAAATGTTTCACCCTTCGGCCCCTCTTGTAGAATTCTCTCTTCTCCGTTCCGTCTGCATTGAGGAAACGGTTGTAGTGGAAGACCTACAAGACAGACGACAAAGGGGGGGGGGGGAGGTATATTTACATATACTGGGACTTTAAATGAGGAGCACAAGAGGGGATAGTGCGACTCCATCCCTAATCTGAATCCAAAAAGTAAAAAAGTATGGGACTTTAAATTGAGGCAGGCCGAAACACAATATGGGAGTAAAGATTTATTTGCATGAGTGTCAAAATGCGCAACATTGTATATGCTAAAAGTATACAAGTATACATAGTACATAGGTATGATGGAGTAAACCTAGTGATGTACAAATGATCCCACTTCCTCCTTCCGCCGAGGGGCTGGTAAGGCGATTAGCTTAATCGAGTCACGCTGTATTTATATATTTCTGCAACCCCCCCCCCCCCCCATGGAAATTGGGGTCTTCCATAGACAGCCAGATCTGTGTCCATGCTCTCCTCTATATACAAATATACATTCAGAACAGTCAGTTTCTCCAGTTTATACACAGGCAGTAGTGCAGCGCTCCACTCCCAGAATCCTTCGCTCTATATATTGATCGTCTCTCTATATGGAGGGGGGTACTCTGGTAGAGGCAGTAAGGAATAGTTTTATCCGTATAGCAGCTCTCCCATTCAGGCCATTGTGGTTCTCGTGGTAGAATTGGTGGCTCAGTGTGACGCCGGGTGGCTCCGCCTCCTGTATCGAAACTGAATGTCCCCTTCCGGTTGGAGCACCCCGAACCCGTATCTGCTGCGGTCAAACTCCGGGATCCCTGCCTCTGGGTTCAGAGGCAGGGATCCTTTTTGTAGCTGCTGACTTTTAATAAACTTAAAAAAAGGCTGGAACACCCCTTTCAGACCATCTCTCATTACTCACAGATATTTCAGCAACAGCTCCTGATGAGTCGAACTATCGACGAAACGCGCCAAGCTTTTGACGATGTAGTCCACCCCATTTCCATCATTAGTACATCACTAGGTTTACTCCATCATACTTATGTACTATGTATATTTGTTTCCCAGTTATGACAACCATGTTTTACATTTTGTTTATATATATGCAATGTATTACGCTCATCACCCCAGGGTGTTTGTATATGCTTTTAGCATTTACTTTTCATGTACAATGTTGCGCATTTTAACACTCATGCAAATAAATCCTTACTCCCATATTGTGCCTCAGCCTGCCTCAATTTAAAGTCCCATACTTCTTTACTTTTTGGACCTACAAGACAGAAGACGGGTTCCTGGCTGGAGTGATGGATGCAAGGTGTCCTTTGCTGACGTTTTAGATATAACCAAAGGTGGAACAAAAAATATATAAAATTGATAAGGCAATGAATGGGGGGGGGGGGCATGGTGCTTCCTCTCGACAAATTGGGTCAACACACTGAGCATTGTGCAATACGAAGGCGCCCCTGCCAGGTGTACCGAGTCTATGAATGGAGAGCCAAAAATAGAACGCTCAGCTGGTTCATTGGGTCCCTCAGGTGGTGTATCATCTATAAATATCTCCACTCAGCAGGCGGTGTGACCCCCGAGGCCTGGCGTGTCTATTTTACAGATATTCTATTTTCTGCACCCTTACCATTGTCTCCGGGTGGAATTATTCTGTGTTAATAATTGATGGAGACAATTGGAGAGTTCACGGTGTACGTGAAAAAAAAAAACGGGACAATTAGTGTGACGGATGAGGTAGGATAATGCTCAGTATTGTATCACAAATCTGATGAATTTGTAGAATGACACAGGAAAAGATTTGAACATTTTATATGGTTTTTAGAGGATCTCCAAATGAAATGGCTTCAACCCAAAATGGCACCCACCTTGTAGATCACTATACATTGCTCTCGGATTGTTCCAAACACAGGAAAATTGTGTTTGTGTAAAAAAATAAATAAAAATCAGAACAACTTAC
The DNA here is from genome assembly GCF_905171775.1 of Rana temporaria. Classification (NCBI taxonomy): domain Eukaryota; kingdom Metazoa; phylum Chordata; class Amphibia; order Anura; family Ranidae; genus Rana; species Rana temporaria. The sequence goes on along the minus strand of NC_053500.1, from coordinate 135,866,564 downwards.
TGGGGCATACGAGTGTTCATGAACCATATAAATGGGCTGTGTAGAGTTCTGGTGATTAGAATGGTGGGGGGACGAAGATGGACAGGTAAAGGGAGGACAGGTGGGGGTTCTAGAAAGACTGGTGGAGGAAGATGAGGATGGACAGGTAGAGGGAGCACAGGTGGGCAAAGAAGAGGATGGACAGGTAGAGGGAGGACAGGTGGGGGAAGGAGAGGATGGACAGGTAAAGGGAGGACAGGTGGGGAAAGAAGCAGATGAACAGGTAAAGAGAGGACAGGTGGGGGAAGAAGGGGATGGACAGGTGGGGGTAGAGGAGGATGGACAGGTGGGGGAAGAAGAGGCTGGACAGGTAAAGGGAGGACAGGTGGGGGTGCTGGAAAGACTGGTGGAGGAAGAGGAGGATGTACAGGTAAAGATAGGACAGGTGGGGGTGCTGGAAAGACTGGTGGAGGAAGAGGAGGATGGAGAGGTAGAGGGAGGACATGTGGGGAAAGAAGCAGATGGACAGGTAAAGAGAGGACAGGTGGGGGAAGAAGGGGATGGACAGGTGGGGGTAGAGGTGGATGGACAGGTGGGGGGAGAACAGGCTGGACAGGTAAAGGGAGGACAGGTGGGGGTGCTGGAAAGACTGGTGGAGGAAGAGGATGATGGAGAGGTAGAGGGAGGACATGTGGGGAAAGAAGCAGATGGACAGGTAAAGAGAGGACAGCTGGGGGAATAAGGGGATGGACAGGTGGGGGGAAAAGAGGCTGGACAGGTAAAGGGAGGACAGGTGGGGGTGCTGGAAAGACTGGTGGAGGAAGAGGAAGATGGACAGGTAGAGGGAGGACAGGTGGGGGAAGAAAAGGATAGACAGGTGGGGAAAGTAGCAGATGGAAAGGTAAAGAGAAGACATGTGTGGGTAGAGGAGGATGGACCGGTGGGGGAAGAAGGGGATGGACAGGTGGGGGTAGAGGTATATGGACAGGTGGGGGTAGAGGAGGATGGACAGGCAAAGGGAGGACAGGTGGGGGTGCTGGAAAGACTGGTGGAGGAAGAGGAGGATGGACAGGTGGGGAAAGAAGCAGATGGACAGGTAAAGAAAGGACGGGTGTGGGTAGAGGAGGATGGACCGGTGGGGGAAGAAGGGGATGGACAGGTGGGGGAAGAAGAGGATGGACAGGTGGGGGAAGAAGAGGATGGACAGGTAAAGGGAGGACAGGTGGGGGTGCTGGAAAGAATGGTGGAGGAAGAGGAGGATAGACTGGTGAGGAAAGAAGCAGATGGACAGGTAAAGAGAGGACAGGTGGGGGTAGAGGAAAATGGACAGGTGTGGGAAGAAAAGGATGGACAGGTGGGGGAAGAAGAGGATGGACGGGTAGAGGGAGGATAGGTGGGGGTGCCGAAAAGACTGGCGGAGGAAGAAGAGGATGGACGGGTCGGGGAAGAAGAGGCTGGACGGGTAAAGGAAGGACAGGTGGGGGTGCCGAAAAGACTGGCGGAGGAAGAAGAGGATGGACAGGTGGGGGGTGAAGAGGCTGGACGGGTCGGGGAAGAAGAGGCTGGACGGGTAAAAGATGGGGAGGACAGGTGGGGCTGCTAAAAAGACTGGTGGAAGAAGAAGAGGATGGACAGGTGGGGAGAGAAAAGGATGGACAGGTGGGGGAAGAAGAGGATGGACGGGTAGAGGGAGGATAGGTGGGGGTGCTGAAAAGACGGATGGAAGAAGAAGAGGATAGACAGGTAGGGAGAGGACAGGTGGGGAGAAGAAAGAGCAGAAAGGGAGGCAAGGGAAAACCAGGTGGAAGGAAGAAGTGGACAGGCTGGAGAGGGGAAAGAACAAGTGGAGGGAAGAGGTGGATGAGAACAAAGCATGGGACAGGTGTAAGGGAGGTGGGGATGGGATGGGGGAGAATAGAAAATTAGAGAAGGATGAATGGAAGGAGAAGGGGGAAGGAAGGGAAGAGGGGGTTTGGGGTTCATGTAGGACAGGTCAGAAGAATGGAAGCTAGACAAACCTGGGGCTCCGGGTGTATCTCTGGATCCATCTGAGGACTGACATAGGGGAAGAGGCACAGTCTGTCACCCTTCCTTAGGAGGTACTCCGTACCATCCTCCATCTTTAGTGGTAGCTCAGTCAGCACCTCTCTGGTGATAAAGGGGGCTGCAGTCAGACGGAGACTTTCCTCCAACACGCTGTCTGCAAAAAAGGGCAATATTGGTTATGTCATTAACGTACAAAGGAGTATATCCAGTATTGCGCAGGGTGCCAGGTGTACCCAGCATTCATTGGTGGAGTCAGGTGTACCCATAGGTGTGCCAGGTATGCCCAGGCGCACCCTAATCACCCTGTACAGCACAGACTCCCCCGACTGCCCTGCCCCCCCCCCCCCCCAGTGATATAGCAATAGTGTCTTCCCTCTTCTCCAGCCAGCTGTTGCTGCAGGGATGTTTTAGGATGGGTAGGTGAAGGGGCAGGTAAATATGTAATTTACTGGCCCCTTCCCTTTCTGAATGAAAACCGTAATCAGTAGTGTGTGTTTGCGCTTTGGGGTGCTCATCCTAATGTAATAGGCTGCGCACACCTATGGGTGTACCTATTGGACATGGTGGTGTAAGAGATGAGGAAAACGGGAAGGGGGGGGGCATCAGTTCCTCTCACTCAATGTCTGGGAAACATCGCCCCTCCTTGATTCCACAATTGTCCCTCTTTGGTCTTTCAGTGGTCTCTTTGGTCCCTCTTATAGTGAACTCACTGAATATTGTTGCACTCTCCAGCGCACTTTGGTCCATCTCCTCCAATCCCGTCACTTTCTGCAGCAAAGTCTTCAGTTCACCTTCAATGGCCGCCATCGCCTCAGGGTTCTTCAACAGGAAGAACAGAAGCCAAAAGGCCGCTGGACCCGCATTACCCTGAAAAATACCAGGAAAGAATAAACAGCTCCACTTTATTCCTGTGTCGGGTGGAATGAAGTGACCCTTCTCTGGTCAAAGGACAGTCAACCTGTCAGCAGGGCTGGACTGGGACAGAAATTTGGCCCTGGACTTCATCCAGACTGGCCCACTTTGACAGGTCTCTCCCATGGCGGCCGGACAACTCCTGCAGGGACATGGAAGGAGGGGTACAGGGGGGAAATCCCTCCAGAATTTCTATACGGACAGTTTTGCCCTCTCACCTGTGTTGCCCACAGTTGCAGTAGCATGGCACGGCTCTGCATGTCTCTGGGCACTTGAAGATCATCCAGGTGGCGCTGGTAGGCCTCCAGCCAGCCGCTCCGATTGGCTCTCCTCCGCAGGGTGTTGGCGTCCAGCAGCTGCCAGAGGTTTTCCTTCAGCAGAGCCGCCTCTTTCTTCTCCGCTGGGGAGGATGCAAAGGGGACGTTAAAGATAGCAGATTTAGAGTTAGGGAACAATGGGGTACAGACATGACAGACATGTGCAATTCGTTTAGTTCCGAATTCCTTTTTTTCAGATTTTATGACATTTTGAATTTCAGAATTTTTGAAAGTTCGAAATTTCAGAAATTTTAAATTTCGGAAATTCAAATTTTTGGAAATTCGGAAATTCAAAATTTTGAAAATTGGAATTTTGGAATATTTAAATTTCGAAAATTCGAAATGAAGAAATCCATGATTTCGAAAATTCCAAATTCAAAAATTAGAAAATCGGAGATTAGAAAATCAGAAATTCTAAAATTACAAATTACAAAATTTGGAAATTCGAAAAGTCGAAAATTCAGAATTTAAATTTGCTAAATTGGGATTTTCGAATTTTCTAATTTACCGAATTTCCGAATAATGCAAAAAAAAAACAAATGCAACTAAAATGAAAACAAACACATTTTTCGGCAGTGCACATGTCTAGTATTTGACAAAAATGTCCTCCCGGCGATGGTAATTAGAAGCTGATATTATAATTCAACAATAATATGATATATATGATTTTTGGTTCCAAGTTTAAAATAAAGGGAGACTGTGGCGTCACCCCAAAAACAAACAGCGATTTATCACCGATCTGATGGACCGACCGTGATAAAAAAAAAAGGAAATGCCTGGTTGCGGCAGCAAATTGGTGAGATTGTGTGAAGCAATGCTGCCATCTGGTAAAGGATTCCATCATTAAACATCAGTTTGTGGCAAAGACAGACAAGGACAAGCGCCCTCTGTGCGTCTTTCGCTAATCAGTGAGCCGTATATGGAGCAATGCTGCCCCCTGGTGTCTTATTCAATCATTACATTGTGCCGTCAGCCCTGTGATAGTTCAGTGCTGTTCACCAGCATTAAAAGGCTAAATTGAAAAGTGCCTTTAAACACTTCAGCTTCGGAAGGTTTACCCCCCCTTCATGACCGGGCCATTTTTTTGCAATACGGCACTGCGTTACTTTAACTGACAATTGCGCGGTCGTGCGACAAAGTACCCAAATAAAATTGATGTCCTTTTTTTCCCCCACAAATAGAGCTTTATTTTGGTGGTATTTGATCACCTCTGCGGTTTTTTTTTTGCGCAAAAAACTAAAAAAGAGCGACAATTTTGAAATAAATAAATTAATAAATGTCTTCATTAATTTAGGCCAATATATATTCTGCTACATATTTTTGGTAAAGAAATCCCAATTAGCGTATATTGATTGGTTTGTGCAAAAGTTATAGCGTTTACTGACTACGAGACAATTTTTTTTTTTTTTTACTAGTAATGCCGTAAATCAGCAAATTCTAGTGGGACTTTTTGGGGGACCAGTGACACCGATAGTGATCAGTGCTGAAAATATGCACTGTACTAATGATACTGGCAGGGAAGGGGTTAACATCAGGAACGATCAAAGGGTTAACTGTGTTCCCTGGGAGTGCTTTCTAACTGTGTGGGAGGTGACTGGGGGGGGGGGAAGAGAGAGATTCGTGTTCCTGCTTAGCAGAAACACAGGATTTCCATCTTCCCCTCTCACAGAACGGTGATCTGATTTATTTTCCTCTCTCTGGAACGATTGCTAGGTGTCAGCGAACATCAGGTCCGCCGGACCTGCTGATTGGCTCCGGTCCAATCACAGCAGGAGACCCAGAAATGTAAATGACGTATGTAATTTGGTGCTCAAGGGCCGCCCTGCTGCAAGTGACAATCTGCTACGTGTGGCAGGTGACGTTGTGGCAAGTGAAAATCCGCAATGTGTGGCAGGTGACGTGGCAAGTGACAATCTGCTACGTGTCGCAAATGACAATACGCTACGTGTGGCAGGTGACGTCCTGGCAAGTTACAATCTACTACGTGTGGCAGGTGACGTTGTGGCAAGTGAAAATCCGCAATGTGTGGCAAGTGACGTGGCAAGTGACAATCTGCTACGTGTCGCAAATGACAATACGCTACGTGTGGCAGGTGACGTCCTGGCAAGTGACAATCTACTACGTGTGGCAGGTGACGTCCTGGCAAGTGACAATCTACTACGTGTGGCAGGTGACGTTGTGGCAAGTGAAAATCCGCAATGTGTGGCAGGTGACGTGGCAAGTGACAATCTGCTACGTGTCGCAAATGACAATACGCTACGTGTGGCAGGTGACGTCCTGGCAAGTGACAATCTACTACGTGTGGCAGGTGACGTTGTGGCAAGTGAAAATCCGCAATGTGTGGCAAGTGACGTGGCAAGTGACAATCTGCTACGTGTGGCAGATGACGTTGTGGCAAGTGACAATCTGCTACGTGTAGCAGGTGGCAAATGACAATATGCTACGTGTGGCAGGTGACGTCCTGGCAAGTGACAATCTACTACGTGTGGCAGGTGACGTTGTGGCAAGTGAAAATCCGCAATGTGTGGCAAGTGACGTGGCAAGTGACAATCTGCTACGTGTGGCAGGTGGCAAATGACAATATGCTACGTGTGGCAGGTGACGTTGTGGCAAGTGAAAATCCGCAATGTGTGGCAGGTGACGTGGCAAGTGACAATCTGCTACGCGTGGCAGGTGGCAAATGACAATATGCTACGTGTGGCAGGTGACGTTGTGGCAAGTGAAAATCCGCAATGTGTGGCAGGTGACGTGGCAAGTGACAATCTGCTACGTGTCGCAAATGACAATACGCTACGTGTGGCAGGTGACGTCCTGGCAAGTGACAATCTACTACGTGTGGCAGGTGACGTTGTGGCAAGTGAAAATCCGCAATGTGTGGCAAGTGACGTGGCAAGTGACAATCTGCTACGTGTGGCAGGTGGCAAATGACAATCTGCTACGTGTGGCAGGTGACGTTGTGGCAAGTGAAAATCCGCAATGTGTGGCAGGTGACGTGGCAAGTGACAATCTGCTACGCGTGGCAGGTGGCAAATGACAATATGCTACGTGTGGCAGGTGACGTCCTGGCAAGTGACAATCTACTACGTGTGGCAGGTGACGTTGTGGCAAGTGAAAATCCGCAATGTGTGGCAAGTGACGCGGCAAGTGACAATCTGCTACATGTGGCAGGTGGCGTTGTGGCAAGTGACAATACGCTATGTATCAGCCAGTGGCGGCTGGTGTTTTTTTCTTTTTTGGGGGGGGGGGGGGGGGGGGGGTGCATCAAACAACCAAGAATTTTTTTCATATATGTCTCGATGGAAAAAATTCGGACGTCAGCTGTGTACTAACGATTAGATTATCGTACGATCGCTTTGATGGTGTTATTTTTTGTTCGATATTCGGATCGCATATCTAGCTCTCGGCAGATACTTTCTGGAAATGATAAATCGCATTCAAACGCTGTACTCTCACCAACCCCAATGTTTCCAAGGATCTTGTGAAAACTAAGGGGCTGGGGGGGTTTATTTGCTGTACTTACAGTAAGTGACACACCCTACAGAGGTGTAAACTGATGACGATGATGAAATCTTTTCTCGCCGTGAAATGTCGCTTTGAGGTGTGATGCCCCTACCTGCAGAGAGCATGCCACGGGCGCTCTTCATCAGCAGCTGATCCAACTTGCGGAATTCTCTGTACACGTGGAGGGAGTGTTGTAAATCCCTCCCTGGTGCCGTCGGCTGTTCTGACTCCGACCCAAACAGTGTCAGATATCCGGCCCTGAAAGACACAAAAGGTGGCAGTCAACTCCCTGCAGACAATCCACATTTTATAGGCTAAAAAATAGGGCTGGGGAAATTAAAGATTAATTTAGGGTTGTCCCGATACCGATACCAGTATCGGTATCGGGACCGATACTGAGTATTTGCGGGAGTACTCGTACTCGCGCAAATACCCCCGATACCTAAATAGAATACTTTTCCCCCCCCCCGCCGCTGCCGCCGCATCGCACCGCCGCATCGAAAGCCGCCGCATGGGTTAAACGCCGTGCGGGAACATCACAGCTTTCATTTGAATAGCTGTAGTGTTCCCGCACGTATAGACACTCCCCCTTGCCCGGGATTGGATGGGTGATCGTGATCTGTCCAATCCCGAGCAAGGGGGAGTGTCTATACGCGCGGGCAAAACAGCTTTTCAAATGAATGCTGTGATTTTCTCCATGCGGCGGCGGCGAAGGTATGGGGGACATTGCTGCCAGAGGGACATTGCTGCCAGAGGGACATGGCTGCATATGTGAGGGACATGGCTAGAGGGACATTGTTAGAGGGACATGGCTAGAGGGACATGGCTGCATATGTGAGGGACATGGCTAGAGGGACATGGCTGCATATGTGAGGGACATGGCTAGAGGGACATGGCTGCATATGTGAGGGACATGGCTAAAGGGACATGGCTGCATATGTGAGGGACATGGCTGCATATGTGGGGGACATGGCTGGGGGGACATGGCTGCAATATGTGGGGGACATGGCTGCATTTGGGGACACATTTAAAAAAAGTATCGGTATTCGGTATCAGCGACTACTTGAAAAAAAGTATCGGTACTTGTACTCGGTCCTAAAAAAGTGGTATCGGGACAACCCTAGATTAATTCCTCGATTAATCTTTAATTTTTTTGATCGATCAAAATTCTTGACGTCACCGGACAGCCTGGACAGTGAGACTTTCCCTGCTGTATGCGATTAATCGAACACGAAAATTAACAGCCCTACTAACAGCCCAGTAACAGCCCTACTAAGAAAACAAGCTGCGAGACTTGAATGACTCAACATCTGCTCTGTCGGGGAATTTTATGCGGCGAATGATCCAATATCCGCCCTGCTGGTAAATGGACGGGCAGAGATTCAAACGATCGTTCTGCTGGTAACTAACGTAGTGAATGAGCCAGCATCTGCTCTGCTGGCGAATCACCTGTAGCACTACCCCCGCTGAGTTCAGATTTCCCTGGACCTCCCTCTTATTATCCTGCAGCCAGATGCTTGGGTATTTTCACACGACCAGGTGCACACTCATCCGCTCGTTATCCAATGACCAGTCCGGGGATTTGTTTTTTTGTATATATTGGTAGAACTTGGATGGGAGAAGGGATTAGTAGGATACTCTAACTATGCACAGACGAGTAGAGGAAAATGGTGATATGGATAAGTGACAATGTCAAAAAAGGCACCAACATCCCTGAAAATGGAAGTGGATAAGGGAAGTTTTTTAGGGGACTTTTTAGAGGTGCCGGTGTCTTGTCACATTCGGCTCCCCATCACAGATTGCTCCGGAAGTGACGTTCTGTCGCTGCCATCTTGCTACACCCCACACTCCTGCACAGTAATAATAGAGTGTGAAGGGGGCAAGCGGACTTCTTGTTACACCCACCGGAGTTTTAGATTTCACAGTTATTTTCAACACAAAACTGAGCTTATATGCTTAAATACAGTGGGCCGGATTCAGATGCATTGGTGTATCTTTCCAGGTGGCGTAATGTATCTCAGATAAGTTACGCCGCCGTAAATTAGGGCGCAAGTTCCGTATTCAGAAACAACTTGCGCCCTTAGTTACGGCGGCGTAACGTATGTGTGTCAGCGTAAGCCCGCCTAATTCAAATGTGGATGATGTGGGCGTGTTTTATGTATATTAACTGTGACCCCGCGTATTTGACGTTTTTTACGAACGGCGCACGCGCCGTTCGTGAAAAAATCCCAGTGCGCATGCTCGAAATTACGCCGCAAATCGTCAATGCTTTAGACGTGAACGTAACTTACGTACAGCCCAAACAACGTAAAATTTAAAAAACTCGACGCGGGAACGACGTCCATACTTAACATTAGCTACGCCTTATATAGCAGGGGTAACTTTACGCCGGGAAAAAGCCTAACGTAAACGACGTAAAAAAATGCGCTGGCCGGACGTACGTTTCTGAATCGGCGTATCTAGCTCATTTGCATATTCCTCGCGTAAATATACGGAAGCGCCACCTAGCGGCCAGCGTAAATATGCAGCCTAAGATACAACGGTGTAAGACACTTACGCCGGTCGGATCTTAGGGAAATCTATGCGTAACTGATTCTATGAATCAGTCGCATAGATACGACGCCGCACACTCAGAGATACGACGGCGTATGCAGAGATACGCCGTTGTATCTCCTTTCTGAATCCGGGCCAGTATTTGTAAATCCGACGAACTGTTTAAATGTTAAATGTGAAAATCAGAGGTGTTCTGTCACATTAACAACCATTTAAGGTCAGCAGGTTTGCTGCTGCTTTTATAAATGTAACATGTAAACAGTCCGTCGGATTTCCAAATACTGTATTTAAACACATAAGCTCCGTTTTGTGTTGAAAATAACTGTGAAATCTAAAACTCCGGTGGGTGTAACAAGATACCCGCTTGCCACCTTCTCACTCTATCATTACTGTGCAGGAGTGTGGAGTGTAGAAAGATGGCGGCGACGGAACGTCACTTCCGGAGCAATCTGTGATGGGGAGCCGAATGTGACAAGACACCGGCAAGATGAGTAATTCAAATACTACAGTATATAAAAAAATAACAAAGATTTTATTATTACATACAATACATACCGTAGTTAAAAGGTTGGCTATGCTTTATGTGCACAGGTACAGAAGAATATCTTGACTTCAAAACAGATGAAGATTAGTCACTCAACAATAACATTGGAGTGATTGTCCCAACATGTTTTGCCACTCAGGGTTTTCTCAGAGGATGTTTTAACCACTTCAGCCCCGGAGGATTTGGCTGCCCAATGACTGGGCCATTTTTTGTGATTCGGCACTGCGTTGCTTTAACTGACAATTGCGCGGTCGTGCGAAGTTACACCCAAACAAAATTGACGTCCTTTTTTCCCCATAAATAGAGCTTTCGTTTGGTGGTATTTAATCACCTCTGCGGTTTTTATTTTTTGCGCTATAAACCAAAAAAGCGACTATTTTGAAAAAAAAGCAATATTTTTTACTTTTTGCTATAATAATGCCCCTTTCACACTGGGGCGGGAGCTACACCCATTTGTCATGTTTCCCCCCCACTGTCCAATATGCCCCTTCCTATTGGACCAGTGTGAAACAGGCAGACAACAGGAGCACACTGAGCAGAGATCCATATCATCTGGTAAGAGGCTGTCTGTCTTTCTCAATAAGGAGCACGTTTGGAGCGCGATTTAAAGTGGACGTTCCCTTAGTAGCACCAAGCACTCTTCTTGGCACATTATACACTTATCGGCAACATCTGCTGGTGACGCCCATTTGCTCCACTATCCTGTCTGCTGGATATCATCCCTGTTCATTGGGGCATCCTTTGAGGATATTACACAGGCTTGTCTGATCTCTGTAATAGAGATTCATATCATCTGGTAAGAGGCTGTCTTTCTTTCTCAATAAGGAGCATGATTTTAAGTGGACATTACCTTAGTAGCACCAAGCACTCTTTTTGGCACATTATATACCTATTAGCAACATGTACTTTATAATTTGATCACAGTTTCGACATCTCTTTGATTGTTATTTATACTAGTGTATTTTTTGCTTACATTTTGAAGTTATATTTACATTTGCACACAGTTATTTTCACGAGGCGATTTAAGGAACAGCGCACCATTTTTTTATACACGTTTTCATTAGTCTAGTATTCTGACTATTGAGAGTTGCAGCAGTTCATCTTATTCACAGTAGCCAAGGGCATAAACCAGGAGTCTGAAACTGATGGCCCTCCAGCTCTGCCTGAGGGAGTTATGCTTGTAACTATTAGCATTGCAAAGCCTCATGAGACCCCTGGCATGAACCCTTTTATTTTTATTTTGTTATTATTGAAGAATATAACAGATTTGAAAAATCATGTACATGTAATATAGGGGGTCCAGTACAACACTCTTCCTTAGATCCTCAGGGGCGGGGCAGCAGTTTACCTCCCCAATCAGCTCACCACCTCCAGAGAGCCCCTGCCAAAACTATTCTTACTACAGTACCTCTCCAAACTGTGGTTTTGCATGTCCTACTTATGAGAAAATTATATTTATTATATATAATGTAATTAAAAGGAAAAATACCTTAACATGACACCGTACGTGAAGTTGAAGAGGCCATCTTCCCTCCATGTAGTTGCCGACACGTTGCTGTCATTCAGTATGGCGGACAGGTTTCTGAACATGGATCTGGTCAGGCTCGGCAAGTTCTGGTTCTGTAGATGTCTACAAAACAAATGAAAGGAATCTCCGATCAGAAATCGCTTCCGTACCCACCAATTTAAACTATACTTTTTTAAGTGGACCTAGCCAAAAAAATGCATAAAACACAGGGCGACTAACTACTGTGAATGCAACTATTGGAATGTACCAACGTCCCGATAATATGGAAGTGGAAATTAGTCTGGACTACTAGAATGGACTTTTGGCGGTACAAGTAATGAATGTAAAAAATCTATAAATATTTATTCATAAAAAAAGAGTATATGAGGAAAGATATACATAATTTCGTGGGAACAGTACATTATCAGCATATTATCTCAGTACATATTATAAAGAATAGTACAAAAAAGCTTATACTTATGCAAATATACTCATGACATAAGACTATATAGCACAGAAGAGTATATATAAACTTTTAATCCTTGGAACTGAGTTTGATATGCGGAATGGTAAGTCTTGCTTTTAGTCTCGACATGTTTCGCGTACAGGACGCTTCATCAGGAGCATAGAGTTAGGTTAAACAGGTCTCCGCATAGGTTTGTGGAAACGACCGTTAATAATAAAGTATGGTATATACAGCGTTGTTGCCTAAACAGCCTTTTGGGCATGTGTTAGTTCCTTTACTCTTTTTTATGAATACATTTTTATAGATTTTTTACATTCATTACTTGTCCCACCAAAAGTCCATTCTAGTAGTCCAGACTAATTTCCACTTCCAATTTATACTATAAGGCCACAGTGAGCTTGGTGGCCATGAAATTGGAAACTCCCACCATCCACCAGCTATGCAGGAACTCGCAATCTACTTTTTGCTCGTAATACTTACAGTTTTAGCGTGGCCTTTTCTGCTGCGGCATCATAATCTGGCAGAGTGACATTGAACATTCGCTCCATTAAAATCTTGGCGTATTTCCCAAAGTCCAACTTGTTCCTGGATTCCCAGACAACGTGGTCATAGGAGAGCGGATCCAGGAGAACGGTGACAAACCTCCCAGCCACCTGGACCTGGCAGGAATAGAGCGGGTGGCATCAGGTGACATGTGGAGGAATGGTGGTAATGACACAGATAAGGGTGACTTTGCACCATGACATCTCTACATAGTCCTAACATTCCAACCCACCCCCGGAGGAATTTGTCTGTTTGGTCCCTTTATCCTTCTTTTCTTTGAGAGATTTGTTTGTTTTCTCAGCTATAATCCCCCCAACCTTCTGGAAGATTTTCCTTAATCTGAACATATTTCAGGAGTGACGCTCTGCGAGTTTCTTTTCTCGCAAAAGGAGATTTTCCTCCTGTGAGACATGAAGGGGATTAACTGACACCAAACGAGGAGAGGAGAAGTCGGGAGAGGATTTCTTCTGACATTTCCGGTGATCTTTCCCCAATTCCGGGGTGATTGGAGAATGGCGTCCACATCGCACCATTATATCACACAACTATGCAACCATACCATACTATACAAACACACCATTACACAACCCCACTGTACAACCCCTCTGCATCATTGTATCACATAACCCCACTGTAGAACCTACAGAACCACACCGTCTCCTTGTACCACACAACCAACTTGCTCCATTCCACCACACAACTACACTACCCTACTGCACAAATGCACCATTGTACTGCACAACTGCACTCACCATTGTATCACACAACCACACTGCACCATTATGTCACAACTACACAACCCTACTGTAGGACACATCCCCACCACACAATACCATACAACTACCAGGGCTTATTTTTCTCAGAAAATAGGTGCTGGAACTCAAACACGAACACCCATACCCCCCCCCATACCCTCCAAACCAAATCAAACAGTGAGTGTGTTCAAAGTTCAGGGGTGCACTACATACATAGTGCAGAGTTTAGGAGTGCGCTACATACATAGTGCAAAGTTTAGGAGTGCGCTACATACATAGTGCAGAGTTCAAGGGTGCGCTACATACATAATTCAGAGTTCAGGAGTGCACTACATACATAGTGCAGAGTTTAGGAGTGCGCTACATACATAGTGCAGAGTTCAGGAGTGCGCTACATACATAGTGCAGAGTTCAAGGGTGTGCTACATACATAGTTCAGAGTTCAGGAGTGCACTACATACATAGTGCAGAGTTTAGGAGTGCGCTACATACATAGTGCAGAGTTCAGGAGTGCGCTACATACATAGTGTAGAGTTCAGGAGTGTGCTACATACATAGTGCAGAGTTGCACTACATATGTAGTGCAGAGTTCAGGGGTGCGTAACATACAAGCAGCTGCTTATCTCTGCATCCCCCATCCACATTTCACTTTCTCCCCTCTTCAGCTCTGACCTGTGCATACAACCCCCCTTCTGGTACTGAATGTAGGTCTGCCCCTCTCACTTGCAGGGAGTTCATCCAGTGGGGGTTTCAGGATCTGCACTGCACGGCACCTGCATCTCCCTTGTCCCCATCCTGCACTCAGTGGGAGCCACCCAGGAGGTCATATCTGTGGGAGCCGTTGGGGAACAACCTGTCACTTGTAAACACAGAAGCTGAACTTCTGTGTTTACAAGTGATAGTGGTAAGCAGGGAGCAGAGGGCCTGAGTAGGAGGTGGTGGAACTGAGTTCTACCAAGTTCCAGCTGAAAAAAAGCTCTGCAACTACAACAATCACACAAACACCACACTACTGCACCAGCATCATTATAAGAAAAACTACACAACACACCACACACAACTACAACTATACCATTATACTGTACAACTATGCAACCACCCCACATGACATCATTGTACCGCACAACCAAACCATTGCATCGTACAACCACACTGTACAAATATATAGCTCCATTAAGTCACACAACCACACTGCACTATTATATCAAGCAGCTACATTTGCGTCCTTTGTATCACACGGCACCATTATAACACAACTTCTCCACTCAAACCACACAATCTGACACAAGTATACCTACTACACACTATTGTACCTGTAGCACCCTGAAGTTTAGGCAGGGTTGCTCCTCACAAATTTACTTGTCAGGAATAGTTATCCTGGTTGATCATTAGAGATCTATTGATTTCTCCCTAAGTTTGGCCTTGTTGCAAATTTCTCTTCTACCACTAGGTGGCCGGGTACTTGGAGGTACTAGATATGAGAAGGGCAATGCAAGGTCAGGTTATGGGTTTATGGGGTATCTCAGCCAATGGACAGGGGTTTTCTTGAATTCCTTGGCCTGCTGGAAGAGCCTATATATACGGGTGGAATCAGATGATCTGTGTTCTGTGCCACCTGGACGGCTGTCTGGGTGGACATGTGTTGTATTGCCCACGCTACTAGGCTGGAGATTGGGCCTATTCCAGACACATCTGGCTGCTAGGCTGTCTGAGGGCCTATCCAGAAGCAAGAGAGCAGCATAGGGTTGGGACTGCGGCTCACAGTCCAACCAAAAATAACGGTGCTGCCGGCCAGAGAACCTGACGTGGTCAGAGGTAGAGGCAGTGACGGTGCGTCCATAAGAGGCACACCGGCGCTGTCCCCTCTCCCTGCCACCCCTCTATCACCATAGATAGATTCATGCTTGGGTCTGTTACCCTTTAGGCGTCCAATCATAGCAGAGGACGGGAGAAGACATCAAGAAGCATGGAGGACACCGCCGTGACCCGCTGCCCCACCAAGACAAGGTAAGTGCCAGGCGGACAGGGGATGCACACACTAGCAGTATTTGATGGGCACAGTGGCGGCAGTTGATGGGCACAGTAGCGGCAATTGATGGGCACAGTGGCGGCCATTGATGGGCACAGTGGCGGCCATTGATTTGCACAGTGGCGGCCATTGATGGGTTTTTTTTTCAGTTTGTTTACTCCCCCCAAAAAATTTTGAGCACCAACCGCCACTGGGTAGAGGGGAAGCTGTCTCCAGTAAGGGACTATCCACCTAATTACCAGGGACCACAGTGAGTAACTGAGGCAAGTACCGGAGCAGCATTCTCACCAACCGGGGGCGGTGAAGAATCGGGAAACTGCACTGGGTATCTAGCCAAAAAAGTTTGTTTGCATTCAAGAAGTGTCTGGTGCCCAATAACTTTACCTACTCTGCACCCTTCATGCCTCACAACCCACTACATACATGGATGCTACGTATCCAAAAAACGACAAAACACACAGCACCATAGCATCACACAACTACAGCTTGCAGAAGCTGTCTACCCACACTGTACCATTTGTAAATTACATGTGAATCTGATCTCTTCTCCAGCCTCCCTCCAGTGAAAATAATGACTTCTGCCAGGTTTTGGGTGGAGCAAAAATGATTCTTATAAAATCAGTGGAATTTTTGGGAGAGGAGAAAAAATCACCCGGGGCAGCTATGCACAGGAGGAGACATGCCGGGGATTATCATCTTCATGTCAGAAGATTAAATAAGACTCTGAGTTGCCCTTCAAAGAGACACTACATTGTGGGAAATATGGAGGCCTTAGTCTAAAAAGGCCAGTTGCCTGGCTGTCATGTTCATACCCTGACTTCAATACTCAGAGCCCCTGATCTGAAAAAGGCACGTAGGAAGGAAAAAGTACAAAGATAATCAGTATACTTGTGAATTAGGGCTGAAGCAAAAAAAGATCAGAATGACAAACTAGAATTTTCAGCAGGAGCCTGGCAATGGCAGCACCAATTTTCAGAAGAAGGAGCCTGGCAATGGCAGCACCAATTTTCAGAAGAAGGAGCCTGGCAATGGTAGCACCCATATTTGTCTCCAGAGAGGTTCCCTTTAATGCTTTCCAAATTGAGATGTGTTATTGGTGCAGCCTGGGAAGGTGTGGTGCTCCAGTGGATGGTAGCACTGGCTGGGCTCCGAGGGGGCCAGGAATGGATAGGATTACCACTTACGGTCACATGACAAAATCCTGGTGTGCGGAACGGCTCGGGTGACTAAATTTCCAAACGGCCATTCAGGGACAACCCGCCCACCCCCCCCCCCCCCCCCCGCCACCACGCGAAAAAAAAGATTTTGACAGTTTTCGGAAGAACAAAAGCAAACAGTGGTCACTAGTTTGGACAGTTTGTCACCTTCATTACTGTTCTACCACTTGTGCCACCTTCTTCTTCATTACTGTCCCTTACTTGTGCCACTATCTTCTTCATTACTGTCCCCTACTTGTGTCACCTTCTTCTTCATTACTGTCCCCTACTTGTGCCACTATCTTCTTCATTACTGTCCCCTACTTGTGTCACCTTCTTCTTCATTACTGTCCTCTACTTGTGTCACCTTCTTCTTCATTACTGTCCCCTACTTGTGCCACTATCTTCTTCATTACTGTCCCCTACTTGTGTCACCTTCTACATTACTGTCCCCTACTTGTGCCACCTTCTTCTTCATTACTGTCCCCTACTTGTGTCACCTTCTTCTTCATTACTGTCCTCTACTTGTGTCACCTTCTTCTTCATTACTGTCCCCTACTTGTGTCACCTTCTTCTTCATTACTGTTCCCTCAGTTGTTGTCCCCCTGTGTCACTTTCATATCACCCACTTGTCAGCTTCATTACTGTCCTTCAGTGCCCCCACGTGTGCCACCTTCTTCTTCATTACTGTCCCCTACTTGTGCCACCTTCTTCTTCATTACTGTCCCCTACTTGTGTCACCTTCTATATTACTGTCCCCTACTTGTGCCACCTTCTTCTTCATTATTGTCCCCTACTTGTGCCACCTTCTTCTTCATTACTGTCCCCTACTTGTGTCACCTTCTTCTTCATTACTGTCCCCTACTTGTGTCACCTTCTTCTTCATTACTGTCCCCTACTTGTGTCACCTTCTTCTTCATTACTGTCCCCTACTTGTGTCACCTTCTTCTTCATTACTGTCCCCTACTTGTGTCACCTTCTTCTTCATTACTGTCCCCTACTTGTGTCACCTTCTTCTTCATTACTGTCCCCTACTTGTGTCACCTTCTTCTTCATTACTGTCCCCTACTTGTGTCACCTTCTTCTTCATTACTGTCCCCTATTAGTATCACCTTCTTCATTACTGTGCCCTACTTGTGTCACCTTCTTCTTCATTACTGTCCCCTACTTGTGTCACCTTCTTCTTCATTACTGTTCCCTACTTGTGTCACCTTCTTCTTCATTACTGTCCCCTACTTGTGTCACCTTCTTCTTCATTACTGTTCCCTACTTGTGTCACCTTCTTCTTCATTACTGTTCCCTCAGTTGTTGTCCTCCTGTGTCAACCTTCATTGTCCCCCTGTGTCACCTTCATTGTCCCCCTCGTCTTCTAATATGCCCTCTGGTAAATGGTTGTCCACTGGTATGTCTGGGGTCCCTCAGACTGTCGAGCGGGCCACGGCCACAGGCAGGAGGAGGAGAAGTCGGGCAGCCATGGATCTGAGCCAGAGCCAGTCAGCACTGCAGATGCCACCGGACGGTGGGCTGCGGGCGCCAGAGAAAGAGGTGGTTTGAGATACTGGAGTGAAGAAGATCACACCAGTCCCTCTAAGTCATTCTGAGCACTGGAGAAGGAGGAGGTGGGTGGAGACACCAGTCACAGTGCAGTACTAGGTGCACTCTGAGTCTCTGACTGACGCCACTGGTTGCTAGATGCCAAGCAGCCCTAGCAACCAGTTCCGACAATCAGTTAGTAGGGTGGCTGTATCCTCTATTTCATTCCGGGACACTGTATTGTCCCGGAATGAAGGTGCCCGGGACCCAGGACACACATGGGATAGTCCCGGGCAATCCGGGACATGTGGGCACCCCAGGAACGACATATCCATTATTGAGAGTGTATAGGTGACCCATACATGCCACCAGCCTGGTCACACCAATCTGTCATATTACAGGAATGTATGAAGCAAACCTAACAATCATGGCTGCCACTCAGTGTCACCTTCTATTGTCCTTGGTGACTGGACCCGCTCTGAACGAAGTACAATTGACACTTACTGTGAACACGTCTCCATGTTTGGCTTTCATGCGTGTCAGGAAGGCAGCCGCGTCTCTCCCGAATTCTAGTGCGTGACCCAACCATGGGATGAGTCCACGGTCCAGTGGGGGCTCCTTCTTCCTCCTGCAAAGACATAAAACAACATTCAGGATTTGTGGCTGCATCTCACTTTTACCTTCTAGACCCAAACAAGCCATCCCAACATGGGTCTGTACATGAGGCCGGACACCAGGAACGGCTACGTACATCACACTGGACACAGCTCCGTACATCAGACCAGACATGGGTCTGTACATGAGGCCGGACACCAGGAACCGCTACGTACATCACACTGGACACAGCTCCGTACATCAGACCAGACATGGCGTTGTACATTACACCGGACATTGCTGCATTCAGACTAGACATGACTTTGTACATCCCACTGGACACCAAGAACAGCTCCTTACATCAGTGGTTCCCAACCTCAGTCCTCAAGTACCCCCAAGGGGCCATGTTTTGGGAATTTCCCTTAGATAAAATAGCTCTTATCAATACCATGTCATTGATATTGATTTACAGCAGCTGTGCAATGTAAAGGAAAACCAGAAAACATGGCCCGTTGGGGGTACTTGAGGACTGAGGTTGAGAACCACTGCCGTACATCACACCAGACATGTGGCACAGTTCTGTACATCAAACCAGACACCAGACATGGCTCTGCACATCACCCTGGACTAGGGTTGCCACCCCATCCTTTTAAAACCAAACACATTAATTACAAAGGTTTGGAGGCTAATTTAATGTAGATAAGGCACTAAGTGAGTTTAATCACCACCTTAATCCATACCTCTCAACTTTATGAGATGGGAATGAGGGACACCTATCAGCAAAAATATGCAGGCATAGGACACACCCCTTGCCACTCCCCCTTAAAGGAGAATTGTACAAAAAAACAAGGGCCTAGATTTACATAGTTAGTCAGGTTGAAAAAAGACACAAGTCCATCCAGTTCAACCACAAAAAAATAAACAAACAAAATAAAAAACACAATACAATCCCATACACCCAACTCCATACCCACAGTTGATCCAGAGGAAGACAAAAAACCCCAGCAGCGCATGATCCAATTTGCTACAGCAGGGGAAAAAATTCCCTCCTGATCCCCCGAGAGGCAATCGGATTTACCCCGGATCAACTTTACCTACAAATCTTAGTACTCAGTTATTTTATGTACATTTAGGAAAGAATCCAGGCCTTTCTTAAAGCAATCTACTGAGCTGGCCAGAACCACCTCTGGAGGGAGTCTATTCCACATTTTCACAGCTCTTACTGTGAAAAAACCTTTCCGTATTTGGAGGTGAAATCTCTTTTCCTCTAGATGTAAAGAGTGCCCCCTCTCAAAGGGCTTACGACGGCGCAATGCCATGTACGCCGTCGTAAGTCCTAATCTGGGCCGCCGTATCTATGCGACTGATTCTTAGAATCAGTTACGCATAGATATCCATTAGATCCGACAGGCGTAAGGCTCTTACGCTGTCGGATCTTAAATGCAATTTTTTTTTTTGCCGCTAGGTGTCGCCTCCGTCGTTTTCCCCGTTGAGTATGCAAATTAGCTAGATACGTGAATTCCCGAACGTACGCGCGGTTGACGCAGTGAAGTTACAACGTTTACGTTAGGTTTGCGCGGCGTAAAGTTGCCCCTGCTATATGAGGGGCAACCAATGTTAAGTATGGCCATCGTTCCCGCGTCGAAATTTATAAATTTACGTAGTTTGCGTAAGTCGTACGTGAATGGTGCTGGACACCATTTACGTTCACGTCGAAACCAATGACGTCCTTGCGACGTCATTTGAAGCAATGCACCCTGAGATATTTTCCGGACGGCGCATGCGCAGTACGTTCGGCGCGGGAACGCGCTTAATTTAAATGCTCCACGCCCCCTACCCGGCTAATTTGAATTAGGCGGGCTTGCGCCGGGTGATTTACGCTACGCCGCCGCAACTTTACAGGCAAGTTCTTTGTGAATAAAGCACTTGCCTGTAAAACTTGCGGCGGCGTAACACCCATCTACGAGAATCTGGGCCAAGATTGGTAAACCCACAAGTGCTTTTTTACCACTACTATTCCTTTATATTGGCTTTTTGAATTTACCCACGCAGCAATTTAGAAATCGGATGAAAGGTTTAGCACCGAGAAACACTTTTTGATAAAAAGTGCATTTTATATACATCTATATAGATCAGACCAAAAATGAGGGACAAATGGGGAGGAATGAGGGACATTGCTCCAAATCAGGGACAGTCCCTCGAAATCCGGGACAGTTGGGAGCTATGGACTAGGCAGAGTGGACAACAGGATGGTAGCCGTCCTGTTCTGCCTTATGGTAGTCATTGTGGTCAGAATCCCATTTGGTTTGTGGAGGCCACTCCATGAGGTCATATGTGTGACGGCTGAGCGGAGGGAAGGAAACCCCAGATGGTAATGGCTCATCTGCCCACACACAGGAATATGTGACATCTCTGTGACCCCCCGTGGGTGAAATGATGACGGTTTTGACACTGAGGAAGCCCCGAGACGGAGGGGGGATTTCAGCAGATTCTCCTCTCTGTTGGAGGAGGTGACCCCTCTGGATTTCAACTCTGTTGTGGGATGTTCACTGTAATATGGAACCATAGGTGTGCGCAGCCTATTGCATTAGGGTGTGCACCCCAAAGCCCAAACACACACTACCGATCACTCACGATGTTCATTCAGAAAGGGAAGGGGCCGGTAAATTACATATTTACTGGCCCCTTCCCCACTCCTATAACATCCCAGCAGCAACAGCCGATAGGAGAGGAGGGAAGTTGGCAGCACAGCGGGGGGGAAGATGGGAGCTAGGGCAGTAGGGGGAATCTGTGCTGCACAGGGTGAATAGGGTGTGCCTGGGCACACCTGCCACACCCTGTGCGCACGCTTATGTATGGATCCTCAAATTATATACATGCACCCCCCAATATCTGCCCTCATCCAGTAATGCCATTCTACACGTTACCCCTCATTAAAGGAAACCTGTCAGGTCTATCCTGATCCTAGTGCTGTACATCAGATTGAAACAATGTAGAAATCAACACTTCTAATTTTACATGCAAATTGCTGCTAATAATAATAAGCAGTGGAAAATAATATTTTTTTTATCTGCTAATAAATGTGTAACTCTAACAGAAGTTACAGCATTACTCTACAATGTTACAACATCCAGTCCCTTTAGGTCAGTTATCCACACTCTTTGAACACTGTTCTTCCAGGTAGGTTATCAGCACTCACCTGTTCCTCCTAAATTATCTGCAACCCTTTGCGTGCAGCACCTCTAGGTAAGTTATCCCCACCCTTTGCTTGCAGCGCCTCTAGGTAAGTTATCCCCACCCTTTGCGTGTAGCCCCTCTAGGTAAGTTATCCCCACCCTTTGCGTGCAGCGCCTCTAGGTAAGTTATCCCCACCCTTTGCGTGCAGTGCCTCTAGGTAAGTTATCCACACCCTTTGCGTGCAGCCCCTCTAGGTAAGTTATCCACACCCTTTGCGTGCAGCCCCTCTAGGTAAGTTATCCACACCCTTTGCGTGCAGTCCTTCTAGGTAAGTTTTCCGCACCCTTTGCGTGCAGCCCCTCTAGGTAAGTTATCCCCACCCTTTGCTTGCAGCGCCTCTAGGTAAGTTATCCCCACCCTTTGCGTGCAGCCCCTCTAGGTAAGTTATCCACACCCTTTGCGTGCAGCCCCTCTAGGTAAGTTATCCACATCCTTTGCGTGCAGTCCTTCTAGGTAAGTTTTCCGCACCCTTTGCGTGCAGCCCCTCTAGGTAAGTTTTCCGCACCCTTTGCGTGCAGCCCCTCTAGGTAAGTTTTCCGCACCCTTTGCGTGCAGCCCCTCTAGGTAAGTTATCCACACCCTTTGCGTGCAGCCCCTCTAGGTAAGTTTTCCGCACCCTTTGCGTGCAGCCCCTCTAGGTAAATTGTCCGCACCCTTTGCGTTCAGCCCTTCTAGGTAAGTTATCCCCACCCTTTGCATGGAGCCCCTCTAGGTAAGTTATCCCAACCCTTTGCGTGCAGCCCCTCTAGGTAAGTTATCCACACCCTTTGTGTGCAGTCCTTCTAGGTAAGTTTTCCGCACCCTTTGTGTTCACCCTTCTAGGTAAGTTATCCCCACCCTTTGCATGGAGCCCCTCTAGGTAAGTTATTCTCCACCCTTTGCGTGCAGACGCTGTAGGTAAGTTATCCACAACTCTTTGCGTACATTCGCTCTAGGTAAGTTATCGGTAGTACACACACACACACACAGTCCCTCCAGGTAAGTTATTAACACTCTTTGCACATAGTCCCTCAAGGTAATTAATCTGTAGTCTATACACAGTCCCTTCTAGCAGGTTATCAGCACTCACCTGCTCATCCTACTTATCTGCAACCTTTTCACACAATTCCAGGTAGGTTGTCCTCAGTCCACACACAGTCTCTTCAGGTAAGTTTTCCATACTCCTTACCTGTACTTAGTCTCTCCAGGTATCTGCGCTTTTTACATAGTCCTTCTAGGGAAGTTATCTGCTGTTCCCACACAAAGCCACCCCGGGGAGGAGACCAGCACTCACCTTCACACAGTCCCCCCAGGTAATTTATCAGCAGTCACCTTCACACAGTCCCCCCAGGTAGGTGATCAGCACTTACCGTCACACAGCCCCCCCCAGGTAGGTGATCAGCAGTCACCTTCACACAGTCCCCCCAGGTAGGTGATCAGCACTTACCGTCACACAGCCCCCCCCAGGTAGGTGATCAGCAGTCACCTTCACACAGTCCCCCCCAGGTAGGTGATCAGCACTTACCTTCACACAGTCCTCCCAGGTAATTTATCAGCAGTCACCTTCACACAGTCCCCCCAGGTAGGTGATCAGCACTTACCGTCACACAGTCCCCCCCCCAGGTAGGTGATCAGCAGTCACCTTCACACAGTCCCCCCCCCCCCCAGGTAGGTGATCAGCACTCACCTGTTCCTCCGCAGGAAGGCAGCCCAGATGAGCACAGGGATGAGGATGAGCCAGAGGAGGACAGAGCTGGAACTCATCGTTCTCGGAGGAGGCAGAGCTGGAAGTGGAGTCAGCAGACTCTCATCCTCTGTATATATATATAGGAGGGGGGCGTGGACTCCAAATTCCACAAACACTGCCAGGATCTGAAGGGGGTCATCCTCTCCACCATTATGTGAACACAGCAGAGGCAGCTGAACACTCCACTTTTTAATTATAAGCAGCACACATACTGAGTGATGGAGGGATAGGCAGGAGATATCCTACACCCTCACAAACTATGAGTTTGTGTTGTCCTTTAAAGGAGGCCTCTGACCCAAGCTGGCCAGGTTCCCCCAGATTTAATGAGCTCAGTGACCATATGGCGCCATCTGCTTTGGTAGATGGATATACAAATGCTGTTCCCACCCAACGTGAGTGCCATTGTGATGCAGCACAAGGCGACCGCCATATCTGCTGTCGACAAATAAAATAAGACAAATTAGGAACTCCGCCTCTTATCTCTACTGTATATGGTGGCTCATGCTTGGAGGTCATCATGCCTGAGCTCAGCAATGACTACAAACACGTCCTTCAGCTATGTGAATTGTGGCCAGAAGACACAATATACAGATTCTGCCCTGTGTAAGGAACAAAGGTCCGCCAGAGTGCCTAACCGAGCCCCAGACAGCTGTAAAAACCTGACAGGGGTCCTGATCCTTCCCCAAATCCACCCTTAACAAAAAAAAAAATTTGGGCTGACATACATTTTAATAATGAGCATCTGTCCTTGAGGTAGGGAATCCAGGAACACTCTGCTCCACCAGGGGCAGATCCAAGTGGGGCAATTTGAAAATAGTGAGGGAGCGGCCAGTGGATGAGCGGGCGGGCAGGCCAGTAACTGGGCCAGTGGGTAAGCGGGCGGGCAGGCCAGTGAGTGGGCCAGTGGGTGAGCGGGCGGGCAGGCCAGTGAGTGGGCCAGTGGGTGAGCGGGCAGGTAGGCCAGTGAGTGGGTGGGCGGGTGGGCAGGCAAGTAACAATCCGCATCTGAAGGCAGGTGACGTAGTCTCTCCATATAATAAATATATGAAGAATTTCTGTGACATAAGGCGACCTCCCTAATGGATATAATGCAGCCCCCATGGATAGACATACTGGCCCAGATTCAGATACAATTGTGTATCTATCGGCGGGCGTAACGTATCTCATACGTTACGCCGCCGTAACTTAGGGCGCAAGTTCCGTATTCATAAAGAACTTGCGCCCTAAGTTACGGCGGCGTAGCGTATGTGGTCTGGCGTAAGCCCGCCTAAATCAAATGTGGATGATGTGGGCGTGTTTTATTCAAATTAATTGTGACCCCCACGTATTTGACGTTTTTTACGAACGGCGCATGCGCCGTCCGTGAACGTTTCCAAGTTCCAAATTACGCCGCAAACTGTCAATGCTTTCGACGTGAACGTAATTTACGTACAGCCCTATTCGCGAACGACTTACGTAAACAACGTAAAATACGACGCTGTTCGGTCATTTCCGACGTCCATACTTAACATGACTTACCCCTGTTTTATGAGGGGTAACTTTACGCCGGAAAAAGCCTTACGCAAACGACGTAAAAAAAACTTTTAAATCTACAACTCCAACCCAGAAGCTGGAGCTTCTGATGCCTCAACAATGCATAATCCAGAAAATAAATAGTCGGCACCCAGGATAAATGTAAAAAGCGGTCTTCCTTTTATTGAATTATGCTGTAAAAACAACCAACGCGTTTCAGCCATCAATGACTAAGGCTTGACGGCCGAAAGACGTTGGTAGTTTTTACAATTGTAATTAATGCAATTCAATAAAAGTAGGGCTGTTACTGATCAAAAATTTTCTGTTCGATTAATCTTTTTTTTTTTTTAATCGATTAATCGACTAATTTCGATTAATTATAACGCACATACAGATCCAACTACTTTTAGCTGATCTCCTTGCAGGCTGATTACCAGTGCAGCTACCGACCACTGGGAAAATGGATAGCAGGATACAAAAAACACACAAAGGCCGCGCTCGTTGGGAATAGCATTAAAACTTTTATAGTCTTCAAGTAGGTAACCAAATAAATATTGCACTGGAGATAAAATCGATGTAGCTACATAAACTGTAAAAATGGTGCGAGTAATACCAAACGGTATCAAAAGCAGTCATAAAAACCTGTAGCTAGGTATGATACTGGTAAAAAAATGTGTACAACAATACCACTGCTGAATCCAGATGAGGAGAGGTTAACATCAGTCCGTCGGCATGTAGATGTCCCGTGAAGGGAACTATCACAACTCCCAGTGGATGGTTGTAGAATCCCAGGTTGACAGAGGGAAGTGATAGAGGGAAGTGTAACAGCCCTTGCGTGTGGCAAATAGTAAGGTCCCGCCGGCATGCAGATATGAAGGCACAGCAAAGGAGCCCTTCAGATGGACACGGCAAGCCCCGCCGGTGTCCGTGACGTTACTGGATCTCCGACAGAACTCCCTGAAGGCCCAGAAGCCGGCGGAGAGGTGAGTACCAACCAAAAGAATTTTAATCGATCAAAAATATTTTGATCGATCAAAAAATTTTTTAAGATTAATCGATTAATTAAAAGTTAATTTGCACAGCCCTAAATAAAAGGAAGACTGTTTTTTGAATTTATCCTGGGTGCAGACTATTTCTGGATGCCCCCGGGAATAATGACCGAACAAAGATGGCTCCTTCCTTCTGGAGAGAAAAGCAGATAAAAGCATTGTCAGGGGCAGTACTGGGATAGTTATAGATACCTGAAAGGGTTACACTGACACATTACTGAGCTTGTATGGAGTTATCAATGATGCATATCAATAATTGCATACAGGAAGCAGCCATCAGTGACTCGTCATTAGAGAACCCCCCCCCCCCCCCCATCACAATGTTACATGACTGCTATGGATCATGGCTGGTGTTCCGTACACCTAACACTGGTCCCATCGCCCAGCACGTGGTTCAGCCAATACCCGATCCACACACAGGCTCTGTTGCTGCCATGCTTATACAACTTTCTCATTGATCAGAAGGGGCCTCATCTCCATCCTATGGAGTCATTCCAGCCGCCATCCTGGAATAATGACATTTGGTTGACAACTATTGTTGGTTTCCGGAAGTCCTGGGAGGTGCTGATGGGGGAACATAGTATTTGTTATTATTCCTGATTTTCCATCCAACATTAATTTTAGCTAAGCCCCCTCTTCGTTTATCATAACAAAGTCCTCAGTCTGCGTCGCGTGTTTACGGAGGAAATAAACAACTTGTTGACGGAGCGATGACCGGCGAGTAATCTCATGTGGAAATCTGAGACCTGACCGGATCATGTCCCAGGAATGTCGGCGAAAATAGTCATGAGATTAATTTCCCTGATTTACGTGAATTATGGATTTCTCTCTAGATACGGGAGGACGATACGCTGCGAACAGAGGAAGAAGCCTTGAGTTTCCCCCATCTCGTTCCCCTGCCATACATCTCAGGATATTGGAAGCTTATTGCAGAGACTTCCCAGCTTGTTGGACAATTCGGGGGCCCAGGCAGACCTATCTGCTCATTACGCGGACTAACCCCCCAAGGGCCAAGGTGGGCTTGGACATCATGGTGAAATATGACCAAATGAGACACATGGAGTATGAACAGTGTAAACGCAACTCAGGTGCC
Organism: Rana temporaria; assembly: GCF_905171775.1. Lineage (NCBI taxonomy): Eukaryota > Metazoa > Chordata > Amphibia > Anura > Ranidae > Rana > Rana temporaria. Next base: position 135,839,472 of record NC_053500.1, on the reverse strand, counting down.
TCAAGAGAACCTGTGGGTACCAAACCACTGTGGAGTACACACCATCCGGTATGGTACCAGGGTGGAGCAGATGAACATGTGCCCCCACCTTCCCATTACCACCCCAGAACCAGCAATGTAACTGAGCAGAGGGGAGATGGTAAATTGCACTGGCTGGTTAATGACAGGTTCTCTTGAAAGGATTTAGGAATGTTCCCCTCTGTGTAGTTTGTGGCCCCAACATGTGTCAGGAGGCGGCTGGATGGGGTCAGATATTTCACCTGTGGATCTCAGTGTGTGGCCAATTAGTCTTTATCAGCATCTCCGCATCCTGAGCGGCTGCCAATCTTCATCCAGCGAAAACAAATCCTGAACCTTTCACTATCCTGTACTCCAGTCTATGCCATCCCTCCTCCACCTGACCATAGATCTAATTACCCCACCTATATACCACTGTACCCCCACAAATCCTTTACTTAACTCACTCATACCTCCATTTACACCTCCACTATATCCCATCTTACCTTAACCTTCTAAACCACTGCCTTATCTACCCAACCATCCCTTCACCTACCTGGCCATGAATCTAATGACCCTGCCGTACCTCCACCTACCCCACTGTAGTTCCACTCACTCCAGCATACCTCTACTATATTCTGCCATCCCTCCACCTTTTCCTCTGTACCGTTAAATTATCTTTACACTTCTCTTGTTATTTTTTTTTTATCTTTACACTACTCCTTCACCTGCCCTGCAATACCTCCACCTACCCCATGGGAATTTGTCAGGATGTATAAAGTGACACCTCCTGGTACAGGATCCACCCAACTTCGAGACTGGACAATGAAGAAGCAGCAGAACATTGACGACCTCTGACCTGCAGTGGTGGATCAAGGCAACAGGGGAGCATAGTGTACTATATTCTACCAAATGTTGACCTACCTTACTTAACCTTCACCTACCCCACTGTACCTCAACCAACCCTATCTGACTTTCACCTACCCCATTGTACCTCCACCTACCCTACCTCTTCTATATTCCACCGAACCCCCACCTACCCTACCACTTCTTTACCTATCCTGCTAAACCTTCCATCTACCCCAATGTACCGCCACCAACCTCACCCAACTTCCACGCACCTTATCGTACCTCTACCCATCCCACCACTTCTTTATTGACCCATCTGTACTTCTAAATACCCAACTGGTCTTCCACGTACCCTGCCATACCTCAACCAACCCCACCATACCTAAATGCTTTGATATACCTTTATCTACCCCAAAGTTCCTTCTCTTACCCCACCATACTTCCACCATAGTGCCACCTTCCCCATAACTCCTGTACCTAGCATACCAATCCTCAACCTCCACCACCACCGCTCTGCCTACCCCACAACTCATCTATCTACTTCACCTACACTGCCACTCTTCTACCTCCCTCAACATTCATCCATCTATATGACCACGGTTTTACCTACCCCACACCCCCCCTCCCTTTACTCATTTTGCCATCCTTCCCCCTACCCCACCATTCCACTATCCATCCCAGCACTCTTCCACTTTCCCCCACTACCCACACCTACTCCAACACCCCTATCTACCCCACTACCCCTCCACCTATCCAACCACACCTCGACCTACTTCACCAGCCCACCACCTACCCTACCCCACCACCATTTAATCTACTCCACCAGTCCTTCAACCCCCCACCTACTTGAACACCCCTCCACCTCCCCCACCACTCTTCGATCTACCCCACTACCGTCCCACCTACTCCACCAATCTTCAACCATCTTCATCTACCCCACCATTTCTCCACCTACACCACCACTCCTTTACATTCTCCACCAATCCTTCACCTCCCCAGAACCCCACTACCCACCCCACCTCACTTCCACCAATCAGCTGCCTATCCTGCCACCCCTCTACCTCCCCTATATCACTAACTAGCCCACTATTTCTCTACCTACCTCACCACTCCCCCTACCCCACCACTCCTCTGCCTAAACTGCTTCCCCTCCACCCACCCACCACAACTCTGCAGTACCTACCCCATTACTCCTCTACCTACCTTTCCATCCCTTCACTTACCCCACCACACCTCTCCACATACCCTGCCATCCCTCTACTTACCCCACTCTACCTGTTAATACTGCACTGTACTGATACCTATTCCACCACCCCTTCATCTACCCTGCCACTCCTCTATCTATTCCACCACTCCTCCCTCTGTCCACCACTTCTCTTTCTAATCTGCCATCCCATTACCTACCCCTCCATTCCTACACCTACCCTGCCACTCCTCTACCTTCCCCTTTACTCTCTTACCTACCCCCTTTACCTAGCAACATCATCCCTCCTCTACCTATCCTACCACTCTTCCACCTACCCTGTCACTCCTCTCCTCTACTTCACTCCCCCCACCTCCCCTACAAACCCTCCATCTCCTCCACTACCCCTCCACCTACCCCTCCTGTTTTTTCACCTACTTCGCCACGCCTACCCTGCTACTCTTCCACCCACCCTACTGCTTTTTTCCTACCCCAGCAATTCTCCACCTTTCCCGTTACCCCTCAACTTACTCCACCACTTCTCCGCCTACCTCATTATTCCTCTACTTATTCCACCACCCCTCCACCTGCTCCACCACTCCTCCACCTACCTTGCCAACCCTCCACCTACCCAGCCAAACCTTTTTATGCTCTACTGTACAGATACCTATCCCATTGTACCTCTACCTACTCCATTTTCCTTCACTTACCCCACCAATCCACCTACTCTGTCACTTGAATTCACACAGGCTCCCCAAAATTGGACAATAGAAGACTGAAAAAACGCTGCGTGGTCTGATGAGTCTCGATTTCAGCTGCGACATTCAGATAGTGTTGTCACAATTTAGTGTAAACAACATGAAAGCATGGATCCATCCTGGCTTGTATCAACAGGTCATTCTGTTGGTGGTGTAATGGTGTGGGGGATCTTGGCACACTTTTTGCCCCTTAGTATCAAGCACAGAGTAGATGATGTAAAGCAAGGTCGGAGCAATGCTAGCATGATAGCCTGAGAAAATTGATGACAAGTAACGCGTAGTGGTCCAGGGTTGATGTCTATTACTATCTGGCAGTGGTAGGACAAATTGGACTCAATGGGCAAGTGGCAGCTGCCATCTGTATCATTTGTATTAGGCAGTTCTCAGTCAGGGTTCTGTGAAATCCTAGGGTTCCTCCAGAGGATGCTGGGGGTTCCTTAAACTGTGGCTAATTGACCTTGCGTTTGATGGTGCCTGGATTGTTCTGGAACCAGTGTCACTTGCCAGAGCCGGCTGCATGACACCAATAATTTGTTTAGCTGTCTGTAAAGGAACGCATTCTGACCGTTACCGTAAAGGGCATTCTTGCAAAAGGGGTGCATTAAGAGAAGCATTTTTCCAACTGGCCACCAATGTAAAAGATCATTTTCCCACTGGCCACTAATGTAGGGAACATTCTTCCCATTGGCCACCAATGTAAGCAGCATTCTTACATCTGGCCACCAATGTAAAGGAGCATTTTCCCACTGGTCACTAATGTAGGGAACATTCTTCCCATTGGCCACCAATGTAAGTATCAATCTTCCCACTGGCCACTATTGTAAGATTCAATCTTCCCACTGCCCACCATTGTAAGATTCAATCTTCCCACTGCCCACCATTGTAAGATTCAATCTTCCCACTGGCCACTATTGTAAGATTCAATCTTCCCACTGGCCACCATTGTAAGATTCAATCTTCCCACTGGCCACCATTGTAAGGTGCATTTTTCCAACTGGCCACTAATATAAGGTTCAGTCTTCCCATTTGCTGTGCATATTTTAAGGGTGAAACAGTTGAGAAAGGCTGGTATAGGGGTTTCATCATTACGTAGACCTGAATGTCTGAGAACTATATAATCTTAAACCATATAATTTATTCCATCTGAACCCTCCGATCATCACCCCACTACACGGCACCTCACTGAGCGATGCTCCAGAGTGATAAGACCAAAGGGCCCAGGATGGGTCGCGTACATTCCAGGGTATATATCTCCAGTTCGCCATCTATACTCTCTGCTCCCCATAAATAAATTCTCCATCTGGAAATGATTGCTCCTCATCTCCTAATTGCCTATAAAGCATTCCTATAAAACCTGTCGGAGGGAAATATTTCTCATATATCAGATTCTGTGTCAGAACTGCTGAGTACGATGTGCAGAGACGCTGTGCGGGGGAGAGCGCGCATTTCCACACACAGCTTACTGGAATGCAATTATTAATTTTATTATTAATAAAGAATCGGTAAAGGGAGAAATCCCAAACTCTATCGCTGTTCAGATAAACTAAGACCACGACTCAAAATGAATTTACATCTTCCTTTTTAGCGCAATTAGATGCAAAACATTAAATATGTGGAATGTTGGAAAGTAAAAAGGACTGATTATGTTCTTTAATTGTATCTCATTGTGTGTGTTCTACCTGAACTGTCTACAGTGCAATGCAAAATAGTTATTTCTTTGATATTTGCTGTGATATCTCAGCCTGGTGTCTATGGTGTGTATTGTGCATTATATCACACAGTAAAATGTATATAGTATTGTACATTGTGGTTGGTTTAGCAGAGTGCACATCTGTGGCCCCCTCCCGACCAAAGTACCTGGTAACTGTCAATGTCCATTATCTGAGCGTTATCTGATCTGCTCTTCTTGCCTCTTCTCCTGGTTAAACATTATGAGCTAGATTCACGTAGGACTTACGCCGACGTATCTCGAAATCCGCAGCGTAAGTAAATTATTATTAGTCAATTATTATTCTGCACTGACTGTCTTTTAAATTGCCCAAGCCCCTGTTCAAATCCAATCTGGGGACAAAACTGGGGACAGACTTGGCCCGGGGACAGTGTCCTCAATCTGGGGACTGTCCCCTGAAACCGGGGATGTCTGGTCACCCTAGGTCTACGTGACCTCGTGTTGGTGTCTTTGGTGTTATCACTTTGAACAATAAAGGGCAATCGGAATTCCTGGATGTGCAGCCATTTCTTTTCTTACAAGTCACCCAGCCCCCCCTGCTGGGATTGTGGACAGGTGGGGCGCTGAATGGTGAAATGTGGTCCTGGGTGGCTTTCTATGCGGTTCCCGCACTTACCCCTGTATAACGACCTCAGTATTGTGCCATATCCTTTCATTGTATGATTACCACATTGTTTCACCACCGGGAGATTCCACCAATCTCTTCTTATCATTATCCTCAGGTTTAATCACAATGTGTGCCCTGACGGCCGGGAACCTCCCGTGACCATGGCTGAGCGCAGGTTTCCTCACCACGGACTCTCCGTACCGTCCCTCGCCATCCATCCGGGAAAACTGCTGACTGGCTCATCTGTGAGCGGAGAGGTCTGTACATTCCTGCTGAATACAGACTTTGATGTAAATACGCTCCATTTATCTCTGCCAGAGAGGCATGCGAAGGGTGTGAGATCATTGCTGCCTCCTATTTCTGTTTTATTGCAGGACATTTACTGACGCACGGCGTCCGAGGACTCCGCAACAACTCCTTGTACTCTGCCTGTATGTCTCCCTATGATGAGGTGGAGTATTGGGGTTGATTTACTAAAAGCAAATAGACATTGCACTTTACAAAGTGCAGTTGCACTCTACGGGCCAGATTCTCAGAAGAGATACGCCGGCATATCTCCTGATACGCCATCGTATCTCTGAGTGCGGGCCGTCGTATCTATGCGCCTGATTCAGAGAATCAGTTACGCATAGATATCCCTAAGATCCGACAGGTGTAAGTGTCTTATGTCGTATCTTAGGCTGCATAATCACTCTGGCCGCTAGGTGGCGCTTCCGTATAGTTACGCAAGGAATATGCTAATTAGGTATTTACGCCGATTCAGAAACGTACGTCCCGCCGGCGCATTTTTTTACGTCGTTTACGTTAGGCTTTTTTCGGCGTATAGTTACCCCTGCTATATGCGGCGTAGCTAATGTTAAGTATGGCCGCCGTTCCCGCGCCGAGTTTTGAAAATTTTACGTTGTTCGCGTAAGTCGTTCTCGAATAGGACTGGACGTCATTTACGTTCACGTCGAATCCAATACGTCCTTGCGGCGTACTTTGGAGCAATGCACACTGGGATATTTTTTACGGATGGCGCATGCGCCGTTCAAAAGAAACGTCAAAAACGCGGGGTCAAGTGAAATTGCGCCCCCAACATCCCCATTTGAATTAGGCAGGCTTACGCTGCAACACATACGTTACGCCGCAGTAACTAAGGGCGCAAGTTCTTTCTGCATACGGAACTTGCGCCCAAAGTTATGAAAAAGTCAGGCCGCAAGTTTCTAAAGGTGGGGGGGGGTCAAACAAAAAAAAGGGGGGGTGGCCAGGCCCCTTACAGTTGTAAGGCCTGTACCCCCCTGATGGCGGCCCTGAGCCCAGGTTCACACTGAGTTCAGCTGAACTAATTCATTCCCGCCAGTTCCGATTTCGGCTGCGATTTCAGAGACATTTGTGCGGGTGGAAGTCGCACCCCGGAATCGCAAGAAGTAGTACAGAAACAACTTTTTGAAATCGGTGCGGCACCGCAAATGCAGCGTCACACCGATTAGAACGGTGCCATTGGCAGCAATTACCGCCGATTCGACATGTAAAATCGCACCAATGTGAACCAGGGCTCAATGAGATAAAGGTGGCGAGTGCGGATCGTTTCGTTCCAAATAAATATTCGGACAACTTTTTCATTATTTGGCGATTCGGATATATCCACATACTCGAATTACAGTGTAAATTAAGTTTAGTGAATGGTCTGAAAAACGAAACAAAATTCGTACAAATTTCCGAAATTCGGATTTAAAATTCAAATCGAATTCCAAGTACAAACAAATTTCTGAAATCAAAGACTGTGGGGTTGATTTACTAAAGGCAAATAAGACTGTGCACTTTGCAAAGTGCAGTTGCTCCAGGACTTGATAAATGAGGGAAGCTTCACTATGAGGTTGATTTACTAACGGCAAAAAGACGATCAATGATGTCACACGTCCAGCCCCGCCCCCTACAGTTAGAAACACATATGAGGTCACACATAACCCCTACAGTGCCCCCTAGTGGTTAACTCCTAAACTTCAATTGTAATTTTCACAGTAATCAGTGCATTTTTATAGCACTTTTTGCTGTGAAAATGACACTGGTCCCAAAAATGTGTCAAAAGTGTCCGCCATAATGTCGCAGTCACGAAAAAAATCGCTGATCGCCGCCATTAGTAGTAAAAAAGTGTTAAGTATGGACGTCGTTCCCGCTTCGATTTTTGAATTTTTTACGTTGTTTGCGTAACTCGTTTGCGAATAGGGCTGGACGTAATTTACGTTCAAGTCGAAACCAATGAGGTCCTTGCGACGTCATTTGGAACAATGCACACTGGGATATGTACACGGACGGCGCATCACGCCAATCACGTCAGGTCAACACACATTGGCATAAAACACGCCCCCCCTTACGCATTTGAATTACGCGCGCTTACGCCGGCCCCATTTACGATACGCCGCCAACTTACGGAGCAAGTGCTTTGTGAATACTACACTTGCTCCTGTAAGTTGCGGATACGTTGCGCCGCCGTAAGATCAGGCGCATCTACCTGAATCTAGCCCGTTGTGTTTTGCTTAGCAGCCAGCCCTTGGTAAAGGTGAACTAACCCTTTAAGCTGCCGAGCCATCACAAAGGTTGTGTTTTGCTTAGCAGCCGTCCCTTGTTATAGGTGAACTAACCCTTTAAGCTGCCGAGCCATCACAAAGGTTGTGTTTTGCTTAGCAGCCGTCCCTTGGTAAAGGTGAACTAACCCTTTAAGCTGCCGAGCCATCACAAAGGTTGTGTTTTGCTTAGCAGCCGGCACTTGGTAAAGGTGAACTAACCCTTTAAGCTGCCGAGCCATCACACAGGTTGTGTTTTGCTTGGCAGCCGTACCTTGGTAAAGGTGAACTAACCCTTTAAGCTGCCGAGCCATCACAAAGGTTGTGTTTTGCTTAGCAGCCGGCACTTGGTAAAGGTGAACTAACCCTTTAAGCTGCCGAGCCATCACACAGGTTGTGTTTTGCTTGGCAGCCGTACCTTGGTAAAGGTGAACTAACCCTTTAAGCTGCCGAGCCATCACACAGGTTGTGTTTTGCTTAGCAGCCGTCCCTTGGTAAAGGTGAACTAACCCTTTAAGCTGCCGAGCCATCACAAAGGTTGTGTTTTCCTTAGCAGCAGGCCCTCCGCCTCTAATATGAGATGGGCTGAGAAGAGAGCGGAGTCGGTACATATAACTCCTGTCTTTTCCTGGGAAATTCTCGATAACACCGTCTCCCCTGTGAGATGTAGGAAAACAGTGAATGTTCTCAGCCCCTCCGTCTTCCTTCCAGCAGAATCGCAGTTCCTCCAGAGCTCATAACATCCTCTGCTGCTGTTTGATTTGGCGTTGGGTTCCTCAGAATCAAATATCAGCAATCCAGTTTTGTTGGTGAATGTATTATTATCTAGGTGGCCACAATTTCCTGCCTTTATAATCATTTCCTGCGTGACAAGAGCTCCACACGGCTCAAAAGGGAGACGGACATGGTGGCAACCATGACACACATATGCGCAGCATAGAGGCTTTGTGGTTAGACTTCTACCTTGCAGTACTGGAGTCCTTGGTTTAAATCCCATTCAGTGCTGTCTCCACTCGAATTCACCCCAAAGGGGTTAAATCGCGTTGAGATCAGGACTCTGTGCAGGCCAGTCAAGTTCCTCCTCCCCAAACATGCTTATCCATGTCTTTATGGACCTTGCTTTATACACTGGTCCAAATCATTTGGTGGAGGGGGGATTATGGTGGGGGGTTGTTTTTCAAGGGTTGGGCTTGGCCCCTTAGTTGCAGTGAAGGGAACTCTTAAGGCGTCAGCATACCAAGACATTATGTACAATTCAGGGGCGGACTGACAACTCATGGGGCCCCCGGGCAATAGAAGATTATGGGGCCCCCGGGCTTACAGATGGCCACCACACCAGGAGGCATTGCATAGGCAGGGCAGCTAAAATCTCAGGATTTTCACATCAAAAGCATGTCGGTTTTGGACATATCAGGGACAGATGTAAAAAAAAACTGATTTTTACATACTGTCTCTGGTTTTATTGAGCCTGGCAACCCTGATGGAGCCCCCTAGTGTCATGGGGCCCTCGGGCAGTGCCCGGGAGTCCCAATGGTCAGTCCGCCCCTGGTACAATTTCACGCTCCCAACTTTGTGAGAACCCTTTCTCTATCAATCATTTAAAATACATCTATGCTAAAACAAATATAGAAACGTAATTTCTTTGTAAAAGGGGGCGAACGTACAAAATCTGCAGGGGATCAATTAATTATTTCCCCCACTATATGTGAGATAGGGACCTCAGATTGAAGGCTGGGATTGATGCGTGTGTGTTTTTTATGTACTGCATAAAATGTTGGCACTACATACAATGCTCGTAATATTGATGGAGAGAGGTTAGACTGGAGAATGCAGCAGCAGCGCCCCCCAGTGCCTGAACTTTACTCCTTGCAGGTTCTGTGTGCACACTTCATTTCTTGCGGCTTTTGGTTTTCTACTGAGGCACTGATTGTTTTTATATCTTGTTTTTTAAGTGTTTTTCATTTCACTCTTCCATTAAGTGGTTGTAAACCCACTTTGAAAAAAAAAAAAAAAGAACACCTGCAAGATTAAGGCATAATGAGCTAGAATGCATAGCATACTAGCTCATTATGTAATACTCACCTGAGATTGAAGCCCTCTCTGCGGTGCGTGTACACAGCACTGGCCGGCGAAATCACTACGGGGTGTTACTTCTGGGTATCGCGGCTCTGGCGCTGTGATTGGCCGGAGCCGTGACAGCATCACTCCCACGCATGCACGCGGGAGCCGCCGGTAACGGCACACTCACTGAAGCAACGGCACATACGTGCCATTCCTTTATTTTGACATCAACACATGCAGATACAGGGGATATCTCCTAAACTGTTCAGGTTTAGGAGATATCCTAGATTATTATAGGCTTACCTGTAGCAAAAAGTGTGTTGTAAGAGTTTACAACCACTTTAAAGTGGTTATAAACCCTTAAAAAAAAAAAGAAAATGCAAGACAAAGGCATATTATGTATTACTTACCTTAGATCGAAGACCCCCTCCCCCGGCTGTGGACATCTCTCCTGGAGCTTACTTCCAGGTATCGCGGCTCCGGCACTGTGATTGGCCGGAGCCGCGATGACGTCAATCCCGCGCATGCACCGCCGATAATGGCACAGTCACTGAAAGCAACGGCATGACGTGCCATGGATTCAGTGCGCATGTGTCAATCACTTTGGCACATGCAGACACAAGGGGATATCTCCTAAACCACGCAGGTGAGCGCTGATGAGGCTGCACTGATGTGTGCTGATGAGGCTACATTGATGAACGCTGATGAGGATGCACTATTGGGCCCTTATGAGGCTGTACTGATGGGGCTACATTGATGAGCGCTGATAGGGCTGCACTGATGAGCACTAATGAGGCAGCACTGATGGTAAGTGGTAGGTGAAACTGATGAGGTAGCACTGATTGGCAGAACTGATGGGCACTGATTGGCAGCACTGCACTGATAATCAGGACACTGAAAATCAATGCCCTGATTATCAGTGTAGAAGTCTCCTTTACAAAAGCTGGTTATCTGTTTACATTGTGATCAGTGTGATTGGACACAGCTGATCACATGGTAAAGGGCCGCTAATTGGCTCTTTACCTCAATCTGTTATCAGCAGTGTCCGGAGGAACCGTTATCACAGAGTGCGCTGCCCATGCGCCGCAGCGGGCGCGATCATGGGAGGACATCATAAAATTGCCTCCCGCGGCCGGCTAGTGGTTAAAAGCAGGTAATGGCTTAAACAGAAATACACCAGTCACTTGCGTTAAAACATCTTTATTATATGCGACAAAAACAACAAAAAAGAAAACTCACAAAACCACAATGAGGTAGAAGCTTCGCACACAAGACAATGCCCACACCGGACATCGAGTGCAAACTTGGCTCCACGTCTACTGAGCAAACGCTACAGACGGTGGAATCTTTGGCACGGAGCTTCCAAACAGAGGAGTGGACAGAAATAAAATATACGTGGACACTTTACAGAAAGGCAAACAGTTTACATAAGCCGGCTTCCTCCTATAACAAAACACTTAAAGCCCATATACATTTGCGCGGTGCGTTGACACGTGTTATGCTGCGCACTAAGTGCCACCACTGAGAATAATGGGCTACCAACCACACCAGAAAAGTCCCAAAAGTCAGATGGGCTCCAAAATTGTTATGGAGATGCACCATGGTGCGTTGTTTTAGTATGCCGGGAGGGGGGGATGCCCATGGCACAATTCAAAATGAATGGCACAATAACACCAATGTACGTAATGCGCCTCACTGCACATGAACAGGAGCATTCCCACAATGCCTAAATCTAAAGGGGCCCTCAACCTATGAGCATGGGCACATGACCTTCAGAAGAAGACTCACCTCTACAGCCTTTACCACCTCACCCATCCACAGTTCTCTACTGTCTAGCGCCAGTGATGGCGAACCTTGGCACCCCAGATGTTTTGTAACTACATTTCCCATGATGCTCAACTACACTGCAGAGTGCATGAGCATCATGGGAAATGTAGTTCCAAAACATTCGGGGTGCCAAGGTTCGCCATCACCGGTCTAGCCAGACATTAAGGGCCCTTTCACACTGGTGCGTTTTTCCCCAAAAAATTTGCTGCGTTTTCGCGGTAAAAATAGCGCTATTAAAACGCCCATAAAACGCTCCCCATGCCCCCTCCATTGAAATGAATTAAAAACGCTGTAAAAACGGAGCATGAAAATCGTGGTAAAAATGGAGCGTTAAAATCGCGGTAAAACACCACGATTTTGGCGCGTTTTTAATTCATTTCAATGGAGAGGGGCATGGGCAGCGGTTTAATAGCGCTATTTTTACCGCAAAAACGCGGCAAAAACGCACCAGTGTGAAAGGGCCCTAAAGGTCCATTCACTTTTTCGCAATGCACGTTACATACATTCACGCATTGTGGCGTCATTCACTTTCACATAACACCCCAACGTACTAAGGCGACGCACATGTGCTGCAGCCCGCTGCAACACACCATAATGCGCTGCGTTACAAATTTTGTGGCACGCCCACCTTTTGGAACATTTTGGTTGCGTTGGCAGCCCATTATTTTCAATGGATTGCCTTAATGCAATGCATGCGCATTAGTGCATCACTCGATTGTAAGCCCTCAGTGATTAAAATCTCTCATCCCCCCCGAAGTGCAAATTAAAAAACAAAGTGCAACAAACATCATTAAAACGATATAAACACACAAAAAGCCATCATCTGTCTCAGCCAATAGGCTGGAGCTTGCCCTTGTTGGACGTTCAGTTGTACGAATATTTATCTGTATTTTCTTCAACTAGCAGCTTCTAGAAATAGGGCCCATGCACGCGGGCGGGTTTGGCGCCTACGGCATGAAAGTCTGGCGTTTTTGGAGTGTATATAGCCCACCGCCAACAGCCTGGTAAAACCAATGACAGGCTGTTCTGAGTGGTCCTCACTTTTAGGGTAGTATGCATTCAGGAAATCTGCATTTGGACCGTTCATCCCCCGCACATGGTCCCTAATGCGAGTTCTGCTCGGAGCGGTGTTCAGCTGCCGCACACTGAGTAGGGAATATGGGCGCAGAAAGGGTTAAAGAGTCCAAATAACATTTGTGATAGTCCCAAATAGAGTTCCTAAAAATATCTGCAGCACAAGTGGCAGCCCTCCTCATAGTAAGCCAGCTCTGTAGGATCAGAAACAAAAAAGAGGGACAAGCGCCATCTAAGTGCAGCTAGTCATTACAAAAACTCACAGACTGTAAGAAAGTATAAGGCTCATCAGTGGGTCAATCGCCGTGAAAAACAATCCCAACAGAGGATGAAGCTGTCAGTTCTGGCGAGGAGAGCCGAGGACCTTGGATTGTATCCCAGAACTGCCTCATGCTGGTTAGAAGCGCATCCGGAACGCACTCTCAAGCGCATATGATGTTAGATGGGTGGGATGGCTTGTGATACTTTTTTTTATTATGGCTTGTGATACTTCATCGGGCTCCAGACGTCATTGTGTGACAAAACGCGTAGGGAGGAGTGACGTGCTGATGATAAACCTTACTTTATTTGAATTAATTTACCTTTAAGATCTTACACTATGGCCTTTTTGTATTTCTGGGGGATGGATTTATGGAAGCATCACCTGGATGTTTTCCACTTTTCTCAGGAGATCTTATTCAAATGGCATTGAAAGGTCCCGGCTGGGTGTGTAGCCACAAGCATTGCTGACCTTCTGTGATAGGAGGTCCCATAAAGCTGGTAAGCCTGATACAAGTGGTGGAGCTCCAGACAAGATCTCACATTGGGTGACGGGTGGTGGCTATATTGCAGATGTGAAGGTGCTAAATTGAACAGAGTACCGTATTTATCGGCGTATACCGCGCAGTTTTTTGCCCTGAAAATCAGGGCAAAATCGTGGGTGCGCGATATACGCCGATACCCGCGCCGAGTTTGAACACTGTGCCGGCATATACCGAGCGCAGTACACTCGTGCAGGCCTCGGCTCCTCCCGCGCTCACGTCCTGGACGTACAGGATGCGAGAGTAGCCGAGCCTGCCCAACTATACACGAGTGTACTGCGCTCGGTATATGCCGGCGCAGTATTCAAACTCAGCGCGGGAAAGCGGGGATCGAGCAGGGAGGACGCCGCAGAAGGACGCCGGACCCGACGAGGCCGCCGCGCAAGACACCAAAACTGTAAGTACTAAAATGTTTTTTTACAGCAATGTCGGGTCCACTTTAGGGGTGCGCGCTATACGCCGGAGCGCGCAATACCCCGATAAATACGGTATATATCAAAATCAGTTATAACAATGTAAGCTGCACTTAGGTGGCGCTTTTCCCCTCTTTTGTTTTGTTCCTGATCCTATACAGCCGACTATGACAGGCTCCTGGCAGTGGGCTCTTTGCTGCACCCCCCAAAAATGCCCGTTTTTTTTTTTTTTAGGTTCCAATTCAGCGGCATGCATGAGCCCTTTACGTTAAAAGCCGCCAAGACAAAAACTGACTTAAAAACTATCTCTAAGAGTGTAAAAAAAAGGAACTGGTAAAAATTCCAGAGCGTAAAAAACATGCAAAAAAGACTTGATTTAAAAAAAAAAAAAAAAAAAAGCGCAAACACTGATATTGATGTTTCGGTATAAAAAACGATGACTGAACAAGCAGTTTAATGCCGTTCAGATCCGGAAGGCACAAAACTGGGCAACTGTCTATGAATCCCCATCACCCGCAGTAATGGCAATCAATGTAAAACGAGAAGCTTTTGCGATATAAAAAAAATAAAATAAAAAAAGAAGCTGAGGTAATAATAGTCAAGCGGTAATAAACCCCAAAAAACTAAAAAATTATTATATCGCAGCCTACCAATCGGATGTGGAGGCTGCATTCGTTTTCACCTGGTGATATAGCCAGTAAGGCACCTCCTGTATTAGTGAGACACAACTCTGGAGGAATGGGCACAGGAGGCACAGCAGCACTGTCAGTCTGGGCAGAGGGTAGTGGTAAAATGGTTGTAAGGGCTGAAGATTTTTTTTACCTTCAGCCCTTCATATAATATAATGCATGAAGGCAAAAAACCTTCAGTATGCAGCTTCCCCCAAAGGTCTCCTAATGCATACCTGAGCCCGATCTAGCCATGTGCAGAGCTGCTGCTCCGGCTTCTTGCCTCCTCATTGGCTGAGACAGCAGACATCGACAATCACAGCCAGTGAGTGGGGCTGAGCCCATTTCTGTGTGTCTTATGGACACATAGAGTGGGGCTCGGGAGCACCCATAGCACTTGTAAAACTCAAGGGGGGGGGGGGACCTTGGAAGAGAAGGATCAGGGCTGCTCTGTGTGAAACCACTACTACACAGAGCAGGTAAGTATAATATATATATATATATATATATATATATATATATATATATATATTTTTTTTTTAATTGGAGCCTTCAGTATTATTTTAAATATATTAGCAGATTTAATTACACTAACATATTGAAGCCACGGTTTATAATCAATGACAGCAAACCGTTTTTTTTTCCTTTCAAGGTTTTGCATGAATAATAAAAAAAAGCTGATCATTTTAAGCACTCAATGTTAAATGGTCTGTCCCATCCATGTAAACTGATAAATTCTGCTGGAGAGAGACTGAGTTAATGAAAAATAATAGACTTGCAGGATTGATCACCAGATGAAATTAGAAGAAAGAAAAGGAATAAAGGTTTTACATTAAAAAAAAGAAAAAGCTGATCATTGTAACCCCCCCTGTCAAGTGGTAAATGGTTTGTCTCATCCATGTAAACTGATAAATTCTGCTGGAGAGAGCTTGAGTTAATGAAAAATAATAGGCTTGATCGCCAGATGAAAATAGAAGCAAAGGGATAAGGGTTTTACATGAAGAAAAAAAAAGCTGATCATTGTAAACCCCCCCCCCCCCCCCCCACCCCCCGTCAAGTGGAAAATGGTTTGTCTCATCCATGTAAACTGATACATTCTGCTGAAGAGAGCTTGAGTTAATGAAAAAATAAAAGATTCGCAGGTTTGATCCCCAGATGAAAATAGAAGAAAGGGGATAAAGGTTTTTACATAAATAAGTAAAAGCTGATCATTGTAAGCCCCCCTGTCAAGTAGTTAATGGTCTGTCTCATCCATGTAAACTGATAAATTTAAATTCTGCTGGAGAGAGATTGAGTTAATGAAAAATAACAGACTTGCTGGCTTGATCACCAGATGAAACTAGAAGAAAGAAAAGGAATAAAGGTTTTTACATAAAGAAAAAAAAGCTGATCATTGTAACCCCCCCTGTCAAGTAGTTAATGGTCTGTCTCATCCATGTAAACTGATAAATTCTGCTGGAGAGAGCTTGAGTTAATGAAAAATAACAGACTTGCTGGCTTGATCACCAGATGAAACTAGAAGAAAGAAAAGGAATAAAGGTTTTTACATAAAGAAAAAAAAGCTGATCATTGTAACCCCCCCTGTCAAGTAGTTAATGGTCTGTCTCATCCATGTAAACTGATAAATTCTGCTGGAGAGAGATTGAGTTAATGAAAAATAACAGACTTGCTGGCTTGATCACCAGATGAAACTAGAAGAAAGAAAAGGAATAAAGGTTTTTACATAAAGAAAAAAAAGCTGATCATTGTAACCCCCCCTGTCAAGTAGTTAATGGTCTGTCTCATCCATGTAAACTGATAAATTCTGCTGGAGAGAGCTTGAGTTAATGAAAAATAATAGACTTGCAGGCTTGATCACCAGATGAAAATAGAAGAAAGAAAAGGGATAAAGGTTTTTACATAAATAAATAAAAGCTGATCATTGTAAGCCCCCCCCGTCAGTGCTAAATGGTTTATCCCAATGCTCTAATGGCTTCATCTACAGGACAGCTTGTTCTGTTGAACAACAGACTTTACCTGCCAGATCACTAGGTGAAAATAAAGAAAAAAAAAACACGAATGCAGTCACCACATTGGTAAGCTGCGATATAATAAATGTTTGCTTTTGGGATTAATACCGCCTTAAGACAACAGTCCCCACAAGCTCACGCTCAGCAAGTGTTAGAGGACTAGAATAAGAACTGAGAAATAAATGGGAGACAAAATATCTTCCTCTGTAACCATAAAGAGTCCTCTATACCTGAGAAGGAACTGACTCTGCACAAGTGTAAAAACCATTACAGTGTATGGCAGAACTGAGTCACATGACTCCCCCCCCCCACCATCCGCTGCCAGGTGACTGAATCACATGACTCCCCCCCCCCCACCATCCGCTGCCAGGTGACTGAATCACATGACTTCCCCCCCCCCACCATCCGCTGCCAGGTGACTGAGTCACATGACTCCCCCCCCCACCATCCGCTGCCAGGTGACTGAATCACATGACTTCCCCCCCCCGCTGCCAGGTGACTGAATCACATGACTTCCCCCCCCCCACCATCCGCTGCCAGGTGACTGAATCACATGACTCCCCCCCCCCACCATCCGCTGCCAGGTGACTGAATCACATGACTCCCCCCCCACCATCATCCGCTGCCAGGTGATTGAATCACATGACTCCCCCCCCACCATCCGCTGCCAGGTGACTTCATCAACTGCCGCCTGTCAACAGGAATGTATAAGTGCTGAATGTGCCCCCTAGAGAGGGGGACACAGGACCTCATCATCTAATCAGAATATTCCTATTGGTCAACATCTGGAGTCCCGCCTCTTCTACTTGCGCATGAGCGGGCAGTGGCGACGCAGGTCCTCCATTGAGTGCTGCCAGTGCCAGCAGGAACGGCAGAAATACTTGAAGCAAACCTAAAAAGAGAAAGAGAAAAAAAAAGGTGATAATTTTTGCAATACTGACCACTTTAAGCACCGGAGTGCTAAATCGTTTTTTCAATCGACCAGCGAAAAAAAAAAAAAATCAAGCGACCAGCAAAAAAAATAAAATAGAGGGCCAGATTCTCAGTCAGCGGCGTATCTTTGCCCGGGCGTAACGTATCCGATTTACGTTACGCCTCCGCAACTTAGACGGGCAAGTGCAGTATTCTCAAAGCACTTGCTCCGGAAGTTGCGGCGGCGTAGCGTAAATAGGCCGGCGTAAGCCCGCCTAACTCAAATGTGGAACAGGGGGGCGTGTTTTATGTAAATGTTATGTGACCTGACGTGATTGACGTTTTTAACGAACAGCGCATGCGCCGTCAGTGGAAATCTCCCAGTGTGCATTGCTCCTAATACGCCGCAAGGACGTATTGGTTTCGACGTGAACGTAAATTACGGACGATTTACGCAAAATTTTCAAATTTCGACGCGTGAACGACGTCCATACTTAACATTGGTACGCCGCATGTACGCCTCATATAGCAGGGGTAACTTTACGCCGGGAAAAGCCTAACGTAAACGGCGTATCTGTACTGCGTCGGCCGGGCGTACGTTCGTGAATTCGCGTATCTAGCTGATTTACATATTTCTAGGCGTAAATCAGCGTACACGCCCCTAGCGCCCAGCGTAAATATGCAGTTAAGATCCGACAGCGTAAGAGACTTACGCCGGTCGGATCTAATAGAAATCTATGCGTAACTGATTCTAAGAATCAGGCGCATAGATACGACGGCCCAGACTCAGAGATACGACGGCGTATCTCCTTTGAGAATCTGGGCCAGAATTTCTACATTCACACATGTGGAAACCCCTCCTGCTGTGTCATTCCCATTGTGTTCTGAGGAGAGGGGGCCTTCCCCCGGCATCAGAATACAATGATCAGTGCTGCTGGCTATAGCTGGCGGCACTGATTGATTGTGAAAAACCGTACAGGCTGGTTGTACAGATATATGGATCAAAATTCTATGATAGGGGAACACTGATGTTATTGGGGGGACTCTTATGTAATAGAAGGCGGGGCTTTTTATGTGATGGGTCCACTGATGTGGTGGAGAATACTTGTGAGGGAGGTGGAAAGACTTGATGTGATGGGGGGGCTCTCATTTATAGG